>NW_003852496.1:2525994-2557377 GCF_000181295.1 Otolemur garnettii | reverse complement strand
AGATAGAGTCTCACTATGCTGCCCTTGGTAGAGTTCTGTGGCATCACACCTCACAGCAACCTCAAACTCTTGGGCTTAAGAGATTTTCTTGCCTTAGGCTCCCAAGTAGCTGGTTCTACAGGCACCCGCCACAATGCCTGGCTGTTTTTTGTTGCAATTGTAGTTATTGTTTAGCTGGCCTGGCCAGGTTCAATCCCGCCAGCCTCAGTGTATGTGGCCAGCGCCGTAACCACTGTGCTACGGGCGCTGAGCCATGAAATGTATTTTCAAGTTCATGGAGATGCTTGTACACGATTATCCACTGCAGCTTCATTTGTGTTAGTAAATGATGGAAAACAACCAAAATGTCCATCAATAAGGGACTGAGCAAATATGGTCTCTCTTGCAATAAAATTCTATGCAACCGTTAAAAGAAAAGATTGAGATATGAATCTACGGACAGGGAAGGAGGCCCAAGATGTGTCAGTAAAGCAGAAAAATCAAGTTTTATATCTTTCTCCTCTTTATGTAAAAAATGCCCATATTAATTCATGCGTCTGTGAGTGGGAAGAGATGATCTGGTGGTATATGCAAAGGGAACGGGATAGGACAGGAAGGGTTTAAAAAGGCTTTAAGAAGAAACTCATGGCTGTCTATCTTTTACAAAGTGCATGCACTTTTTTTACAATTGTGAAGGCTGTTTATATTTATTTAAGACAGAGTCTCACTTTGTCGCCCTTGGTAGAGTACTATGGCATCATAGCTCACAGCAAACTCAAACTCTTGGGCTTACTCAATCCTCTTGCCTCAGCCTCCTGAGTAGCTGGGACTACAGGTATGCACCACAACATCTGGATATTTTGTTAGAGAAGGTGTCTTTCTCTTGGTCAGGCTGGTCTTGAACCTGTGAGCTCAAGCAATCTGCCACCTTGGCCTCCCAGAGTGCTGGGATTATAGATGTGAATTACTTCGTGGCCTCTTAAAGGCAATTTAAACATTTAAGAAAAAAAATCATAATACCTGAAACTTGCCTGGGGCATTAAGGTGACCGAATTATAAATTGTATTTATTTACTGTTGAATTTTCACCTGCTTGTATCTTTTAAAATGACAAAAGCCCATCGTGTCTTCACATAGGGATTCCACCACTATGGAATAGGGTATCTTTTTTTTCTTTCCTTTCCTTTTGTTTTTTAAGAGACAGGTCTCACTCTGCCCAGCCTAGAGTGCAGTGACATCATCATAGCTCAGTGTGACTTTAAACTTCTGGGCTCAAGTGATCCTCCTTCCTCAGCCTCCTGAGTAGCTGTGACTATAGGTGTGTACCACCATAGTTGGCTGATTTTTCTATTTTTTGTAGAGATGGGTTCTTGCCATGTTGCTCCAGCTGGTCTTGAACTCCCCAAGAGTTCATCTCTGGGGAGTCTGGTCTTCAACTCCCCAAGTGATCATCTTGCCTCGGCTGCCCAGAGTCCTGGGATTATGGGCATGAGCCACCACGCCCATCTTCGGGTATTTTAAAGTACCCTCTGTGTATACACACCAGAAGGCATCAGTGAAGACATCTATTGTTTGTGAGAGTGAAACAGTCAGTGTTTGATCATGGGGGAAGAGTTAAGTAAACCGTAGGGTAGCTATTCATGATATAACACACTAGCTAAGGAGAACCGAGTAGGTCCCTATTCAGGCTTCTAAACACAGCTGAGTGGAAGAATCAAGGTGCCTGGTACTGTGCCAACCCTAAAATGACCCTCCTTGGTGGGTATGTGTACATATGCACTCAGGGTTCCTGGAAATGTCTAGATTTTACAGCGGTTCTCAACCTGTGGGTCACGACCTCTTTTTAACAGTGAAAATACATTGCAGCATTAGGAAGGTTGAGAACCTCTGGCCTAATGTGTAAGGTTGCACCGTAGGGGCTGAAGGTGTGATCTTGAAATGGAGTAAAGTTTCGTTTCCCGGAGCACAGCAAGCCAGGGACTCTCACGTAATGCATCTCATGTGATCCTCAGAGGAGAAACCAGAGGCTCAGGGAAGGGAAGTGACTTGCCCAGGGCCACACAGAGGGTTGATGCCAAAGCCTGAGCCTGGCCACTCCTCAGAGGCTCAGGGGAGCAGGAGGGATGTGGGGGTGTCTACCCCTCAGCTGGTGGGGGAGGCTGCTGCCTTAGGACTTTGCAGGTGGTTATCTAGCCCCCCCATACTGAGGAGCTCTCTCCCCTTGGGCATTCTGTCCCTTCCAGGGACCGGAGGAAGTTCTTTCTGCTGTAGAGCTGGGATGTGCTTCTGTGTGACTTCGGCAAGTTCCAGCTTCCTTGCTGGGGACAGCCCAGCAGATGTGGGGGTGGTAAGTGGATGCCCCATAACTGCCCTTCTCCAGGGGGAGCCGCCTCTGCTCCTGACAGAGTGACTTTCCAGTCCCTCCCCTGTCTAGTTGTCTCTTGTAGATGCTAGATGTCCCCCTGTGCCGGCCTTGTCCCTGCCCTTAGGTGGGCCTCCTGGGAGGTCCGGGGTGCCAAGGGTAACCAGATGAGACTGTCTGTAGAATGTGAAGGGGACCCTCAGAGAAGGATGCCAGTGATGCTGGGATCTCCTGGGTCACGTGTTCCCAGGGTGACTTCGGGGAATATCCCTTCCTGACATCCCCAACACAACTTGGGTCACCCTTCAGATTGCCAAAATGGAACCCAAGCCTGAGGCCGGGTGGCAAAGCCAGGCTCCTCTCCTCCCAGGGAACATCGCATGGTGGTTTCCGTAAGTTGGTGGTGATTGCATAACTTTCACCAACTGCTATGCCGGATATATTTTGCAACCCAGCCCGCTGTGCCACACGCATCTCGGGCACAGCCAGGCCTCCCACACAGCCCGGAGGAAGTCTGAGAGTGAGACACTCTGACAGCACCTCCTGGGAGCCTTCCGCCCAGGACAGCTCCTGTCCCTACCCCTCCTCAGGGTGCCCTGCCAGGCAGAGGGGGAGACCCCAGCGCCCTTGTGCTGTCAGAGGGGGAGGCAGGAAGAGGAGGTGTACACTTCCCAGAGGCCGTCACCTTACGCAGGAGCTCCTCTTGGGATCAAATGGAGATTTGCCCCAACAGTCCCACTGGAGGCAGAGCCCCCCCCTGCCAGTCCAGGAGCTGAAGTCCACATGGGCCATGTGCCCAGGAGGACCCACAGGTGCAGGTGGTGAAGCTCGACAGGGTCCTGAGGAGCCATGGGAGAGAGTAAGCTCCAGAGGATGTTCTGAGGATGTGTCTGTCTCCTCCAGCCAGGGACAGCTGTGAACAGTTGACCAAGCAGGCTTAAGGCTTGGCTGTCTGCAGAGAGCTTTCAGAGCCCGTGGGGGCCTTCATCCGTAGTTATATGGGCCCTACTGTTCCAGGGATTGGGGGGTGATCCCGGTGGCTTTGCTGTGCAGCCAAAGCCAAAGCCAGGAATCCCTGGGGCCTAGGGATGGAAAGGGGACTGGGAATGCTCCCACTTCATGCAAATGTGTTTTGTGGAGTCGGAGAGTGTAGTGGACTCTGTGGTGGGTCCCACAGGCCCCCAACTTACCCCCACCTGGTGGGAGTGCAGGATATGGATGGCGCCAGCTGAGTCCCTCTCTACAAACTGCTCTCAGCTAAAGAGAGCGGCTTCTGCCAAGGCCAGACCCCTTTTAGGGGACAGTTTGTACCCACTGACCTGCCAAGGTAGTTGTATAAAGGCCCAGCCCCCTTGCTGTGACTTGGGACGACTCTGAGGGCGATCACAGCTCCGACGCTCCC
This sequence comes from Otolemur garnettii, assembly GCF_000181295.1. Lineage (NCBI taxonomy): Eukaryota > Metazoa > Chordata > Mammalia > Primates > Galagidae > Otolemur > Otolemur garnettii. The sequence continues at coordinate 2,553,635 of NW_003852496.1, read as the reverse complement.
GTGAGGTTGGCTGAGTTCCCCTGCGACTGCTGCACAGCCCAGCCTTGCTCTCTGCCCTGTCCTGTTTCCTTGTTGCCTCACAAGACACTGATTTTGAGGGCTCCCCAACACACCTGTTGGAGTCAGCGTCTGGGGAGCCACAGAGGGGCCAGAGCCAACACCAGCAAGTGTGGCCGTCCCATCCGGTGGTTCCTCTGCTCCTCAGTGGAGTCTTTCCCAGTCAGCCCTACTCTGCTGCCCTTGGTGGGGCATCATGTGGACTTCCTTGAACCCAAAAGTCACCCTCTAGCTTGAAGGAGGGCAGGTGACCATTAGAGAGAACTGTTAAGGACACGGCTGTGCCTGACTGGACTTTCTGGTGGGGATACACTCCGAAGACGAGAGGGGAAACTGGGCGGGGTGGAAACACCTGTGAATTTACTCTATTTTGGAAGATGTCAAGGACATTCTTAGAACAGGGAAGCATCCTGATGGCCTTTTAATTCCCACAGCAGAGGTGACCATTTACTATACTATATCCGGGCAGAGCAAAACCAGAACTAGCCATCAGCAGCTTTACCAACCCATCTTGCAGGAATGTATAGGGCTGAACCACTTATCAAGTGCCCTTCTGTTATCCATTATCACAATTGGGAAACCCAAACTGTCTTTAAAAAAAAAAGGAGGAAGACGAGGAGGAGGAGGAGGAGGAGGAGAAGGGGAGTTACCGCTGCTTGTGACTGAAAAATCTAAGGGCGGCCGTGACAGGCGGCACTTAGCCATGACTGGATCCAGGGGCTTAAATGATGTCATCAAACCCTGTTTGCTTTGTGTTCCCAGGTCTGCAGGACGACATTCTCGGGAAGTCTTTCTCGGGTGAGGCACACTAGCTGCAGCAGTTCCAACCTCATACCCTCTGCAGTTGACGAAGTAAGAGGGAAATTGAATTTCTTTTCCGGCTGCTCAAGCAGTCCTGGGATTCACTGAGCTTGGCCTGATTGAGTTGGCTTTGGCCATCTCTGAACCAGGTCCTGTCACTTGTGATGATTGCAGTGCCGTGACTGTTCATGTCTGAAATTTACCTGTAAATATTGACTGAGTTTCTGGTTGGCATTAGGCCCTGTGATGGATTCTTGGATTATATAGATATTGTGGTCACTCAGTGGCCCTCAAGAACTCACTTTCTAGTAGGGTAAACTGATAGACAACAAAATTTTAAAATAATCCATTGTCTGATTTGATTCACACAATGATCCTGCAAGAGAGACTCTTATGGCTATTAACTTATTCTGCAGATAAGGAAACGGAGGCTCAGAGAGTCCAACAGTTCATGTTCAGCTTAATGGACAGTTAGAAGCCTGATAAGTCTTGATGCTGGGAGGAGTGGAGCTTCCTCAGTCCTCGTCACGCCTGCCTCCCCCTAGAGGGAGACGTGACCAGGACTGGAGACCCAGGAGAGCCCCAGCTTTAGCCTGGAGCCCAGAATGGTCTTGTTGAGGTCCCATGAAGTGTGGAGATTCCCAAAATATATAGAATTTCTTTGGCTGCAAATAATGGAAACCTGGCTACAGCTGACTTACGCATCAAAGGCAGTTACTAGCTGACGTCACAGGGAGTCTGGAGTTGGCATTTGGGGCACAGGGAGTCTGGAGTTGTATACAGGGCTGAAGGACACCGTCCAGCACCTCATGGCTGTCCATCTACCCCTGACAGTGGTGGCAGGTTTGCTTTCATCCCCAGGACTGGCTCTGCAAGGTCAGAGGATGGCTGCCTCTCCTCCAAGGGCCACAGCACAGCAATGCCGGAAGGGCAGATGGAGCCCAGTCCCTTCCTGTGCTCTTTTAGGAAGAGGAAAATGTTTCTCCAAATCCCCCCATAAGACCACCTGCTGCGTCCAGGCTCATGTTCATGCCTGATCAACCAACACAGGACTCAGGTTCAGTGGCTGTAGAAATCATCTCAAAATGACAATGAGTTTCTGTCACTTAAACAAGAACAATGTTTGTTTCTGTCTCAAGGAAAAGTCCAAGTTGATGGTCGTAGACTGGTTTGTGTGTCCACAATGAATAGGAACCTAGGTTCTTTCTACCTTGGGCCCTTGACAGCGTCAGTTTGAGACTTTCCTCTCGTGATGCAACATGGCTGTGCCAGCGGGACAGGGAGAAGGTGCTGGAGACACTCTCCTCTAAGGGCATGGCCTGGAAGTTCAGATGTAACTTTTGCTGATTTCATTTTAATCAAGGCTTCCCTTTCAAGTTGCTCTTTCCCATTTCTCGGCCTCGCTCTGTACTCTTCACCTCCACATCTCTAACTGGCTTCCCTGTCTTGCCACCGCTGGGATTCCAGCTTCAAATCCTTGCCCAGGGTCTGTCCCCGCCCCTGCTCTCAGCGTCCTGCTGTGGCCAGAGCATCACTTTGGTTAGATCATCATGACGGAAGTGCACACACTTTTAAGGATAGACTGTGCTTATTTCTCCTTCCTTGCACAGCGTTCTTTCCTCCCTGGAGCTGATTTGTCCTGGGTTTCTGCGTTCTTCAGTTAGATGTGGCTGAGTGAAGCTCAGACTTGCAGTTCTGAGCCCGGCACCTTCTCTCAGCTTCAACCTCTTGGCACCAACTCCCTGAAGCCCCAGGGCAGAGCCACTGGGCACAGCTCCTTCCCCTACTTGGCGCCCACCTGGGGCCTGGGAATCCATCACGTCTCTGCTCTGAGCTCCTGTCACCTGCCTGCCAGGCCTTAGCTCTCGGTTTGCTCCCTGTTGTGGTGGTTTACAACCTCCTGATACTTTTGAAAAGGGGTCTTTGGAGGACCAATTTCTTGAGAACTTGCACGTCTGAAATGTCTTTCTTCCCCTCCTACTGGGCTGACAGTTTGGCTTTATGGACGCTGAGGCAGGAAGTCACAGTCCTAGGCTCTTCATCCCCCTTCTCCCCAGTTCCAAACTGCTACCTTGAGGGTTTTCGGGGGTTGGTTGTGCGGCTTCTCAGCTTTCCCCATGCCCAGGTTAAGATTCAGCTTTCATAGGTCTGCCCAGTCCCTGTGCCTAATGTCCTATAGTTCTACCTCTGGGGAAAAGGGGGATAGGGGACTGTGGTCTCAGAAGTCGGAGGCATAAGCTGTGGGGAGAATCCAGGGAAGTGAGGTTCAGATCTTTCACACATCAGAGCCTGGAAGGGTCTTCTCAGAAGGAGGGAGCCCCCCATTGAGAGGGGCAAAGAGGGGTTGGGCTGGCAAAGAGTGGTTAGAGGCTAGACTAGCCTGACAGGCAGGAAAAGAAATTCTCTAGCAAACAGGAGCTGCTATTGTGCGTGAAGTACAGTCACGGGAAGAATACAGCCCATAAAAGTAGTCATTAGAAGAAGGTGATGGGGCGGTGCCTGTGGCTCAGTGAGTAGCGTGCTGGCCCTGTATACCGAGGGTGGTGGGTTTGATCCCGGCCCCTGCCAAACTGCAGCAACAACAACAACAAAAAGAAGTTGATAAATTGATGAAATAGTTTAAAAAAAAAAACGCCTTTGTGTTACTTTTTTAAGTGGCAGATTGGCCTGCTCCTAAGGGACATCGCCCTGGAGAAGGCCACTGCCCTCTCAGAGGTCTCAGCATCCTCACCTGTCAGAGGAGATAAACGCCAACTTGGTGGTCTCATGACCGTTTTCACATCTGGATGTGTCCCGCCCGCCCCGGCACTGGAAGAATGTTGACTGCTTCGCCTCTCTTTGCAGCCGGGGCCGCTCTTCTGAGTTCCTGCACGTCCAACAGCCTCAGCTGTCGCCAGGAGCCACAGGCCCTGCACCTCTGTCCCAGGGCAGGCCCCACCCCCACCACCGGCAGCACCTGACACAGGGATCTGTGTGGGTGTGGCTGATGGAGGGGCCCTCGGGAGCCCCATAGAGGCAAGAGGGACGAGCCAGGCTGGGAAGGCAAAGCTAAGCAAGGACATGCCCTCACTTAGCGGGGGCATCGGCCTGACCCCACGAGAGTGTGGAGCAGTCACCACATTATGGAGGTCATCCGGCTTGACATGGCCTTTTGTATGTGTGCCAGGTAGCCCTTCACACTGGGCTGCTTAAGAGGGAGGGATGGAATCAGGTGAAGCTTATTCTGCAGAGAAGGACTGGCTGTCAACATGCATAGCAGTGAGGTGTTCAGTAAAGGGGTCTACGGCAGGACCCCCAAAGTATCCACCACAACATCTAGGCCTGAGCTTACCACCTTCCCTTTGGCCCGGCCGCCTTACATCTCTGAGAGTGCTGGCTCCTGCTCCAGGTGCCACCCACCCTGGCTCCTCTCCCACCACTCCCAGCATCCTGGGAGGAAGGGTCAGGGCATTCCCAGGAGGGACTGAGCAGTCTATATTCCTAGAAGCTGTAGGAATGAGTCCTTTGGCCTAAAGGGGGATCTAGGTGGTGCCGGGAGGTGTTTTTTCCATTTTATAGAGGAAGAAAGTGAGCCCAGAGAGGTTAAAGAGCACATCTTGGTCACACAGCTACTAACAGTGAACAGAGCTGGGAGAGGCGCCAGACACAGGATTGCCAAGTTACATGCAGGGGTCCCCACCTGCACGGGCTTAACAATCAATCCTTTAGGAAATAAACAATCATCACTTTCAGTGTTTTCAGTTTCCACACCTGACTTTAAACTTCCGCTGTGCTGTCCTGGAGCGCAGAGGCGGGAGAGACGCTCACCTCTTTAGGATCTTTGCCGAGTAGACGCAATAGGCAGAGATAACCCGGAGCACAGGTCATGACAATGGGATGGAGTAAGATAGTCACGACGTGATACATTTGGGGCAAATAGAAGGAAAGAGTCAAACATTTATCCTGCTCTTCCTCTGAACTTCCCCTTGGGGCAACCAAACAGCTGATGAACGGAAGTATATCTCTTTTTTTTTTTTTTAAGACAGAGCCTCAAGCTGTCCCCCTGGGTAGAGTGCCGTGGCCTCACAGCTCACAGCAACCTCTAACTCCTGGGCTCAAGCAAGTCTACTGCCTCGGCCTCCCAAGTAGCTGGGACCACAGGCACCTGCCACAATGCCCAGCTATTTTTCGGTTGCAGCCGTCACTGTTGTTTGGCAGCCCGGGCTGGATTCGAACCCGTCAGCCCAGGTGTATGTGGTTGGAGCCTTAGCTGCTTGAGCCACAGGTGCCGAGCTGGAAGTGTATCTCCAGCGCAGGGTTTGGGCAGCTGAAGGGTGAAGGAACCGTAGACCAAGAATGCCATGATTATGTAGTTGCCAAGGAGACCATAGACCCAGGAGCTAACTCACAAAAGGGGAGACGTGTGGCCTCCTGATGGAAGAAGACATCGCCCCCATGAAAGACGGTCCAACGCCAATCTCTTCAGGATCCCACCAGAAATGAAGAAGATGTTAAAAGCACCACAAAGGTAGAGATTAGCAAAATCCAGGGTGCAGGACACTCTACAGAGTGTGGCTTTTTCAACAAGCAAGTTGCAAGGAACATGAGGGGTGGCATGGATTCAAAGACACTTAGGAAACTCATCAACCCCCTCAACATGGGCCCCTACCTGGGTCCCGGATCAAACAAACAAGCTGTAACTAACAGCCGGGAGACATTAGGGAGACTTGAGCCCTGCAGTTCTGATCAGATATTTTATATCCTTTTCATCTATCAAGGAATTACTGTTAATTTTTAAAAGTGTGTTAACTTTATTGTAGTAATATTTTTTTATAAATCCCTTATCTTCTACAGATACACATTGGAATCCTTACAGATAACAAGATAATATGATGCTTAGGGTTAAGTTCACAATAACTGGAGGGAGAGGTTAGTGGGGGCTTCATGCTGGCTGGGAGCTGATCCCTGCCACAGGTGCCCTGGGGGTTCGAGGCCACATTCCTTCCCTCTCCCTGCTGTAACAAATCACCACACACCTAAGTGGCTTCAAACAACATGAATTATCATTTTTTGTTTTGTAATTTAAAAGTTCAACATCAGTCTCCCAGGACTAAAGTCAAGGTGTGGGCTGGGCAGTGCTCCTTTCTGGAAGCCCCGCAGCGGGGAGAATCTATTTTCTGGCCCTTTCCAGCTTCCCAGGCTGCTTGCAGTCCTGGGCGCCTGGCCCCTTCCTCCATCTTCCGAAGCCAGCAGCCTCAAATGTGTCAGACTTTCTTCCCCCGTCACGTTTCTCTCCCCATTGGTAGCCAGGACAGGTTCTCTGCTTCTAAGAATTTATAGCTTACACTGGGCTCATCTGGATGATCCAGGATCAGCTCCCCATCTCAAGGTCTTTAACCTTAATCACATCTGCAAAGTCTCTTTGGCCGCGTAAGGTGACATGTTCCCAGGTTCTGGGATCAGGACGTGGATACCCTGGCAGGGGGCATTATTCTGTCTACTGTCTACTAAGGGAGGAGGAGGGAGTATCTTATTCTCTCTACTTTGGTGTAGGTTTGAAATTTTGCTTGGTGTTGGTGCCCAAAGGCTGTGATTTTAGGAAGGAGGTCAGGGAGTCTTTCCACTTAAGTGGCCCCTGCAGCTTAGACGGGGAGTGGCAGGGAGCAAGTCTGGGGTGGGAAGACAGTGAGAGCCCCCTTCCCTCATCGTCTCAGCTGTACAGTGACGAGGCAGCTTCTGCAGTCTAGGACTTGGGGCACTGGAGCCTTCCTGCAGCTGGAAGCTCCCCAGCTCACGTTGCACCCCCAGTGGCCCCTGGCAGGATGGGGGCTGACCTCCAGCTCAGGGCTGTGCTCTGCTCCCGGCTGAAACCACTTGCTGCAGGTTTCGGTGAGGCAGAGCCCCCGGCATCACCTTCCCAGCAGGGTCTGGCCTGGCCACGGAGACCATTATAAAATCTATGTTTTATAGCTACTTTGTGCTATGGATGGTTATCTAGAGCTCACTTTGTACCAGGCACAATTTTAAACGCCTTATTTATATGAGCTCATTTAATCTTCACCAAGATCCCAGGAAGGAGGCTGGTGTTTCCATCATTTTTAGATGGTCTGTCAGCCAGGTTTGACCAGAGAAGCAGCACCTGCGGGGAAAGTATAGCAAGAGATTTAAACACGGAATTGGCTTACGAGACAGGAGTGGGGAGCGGACCCAGCCTCTATCCAATGTGGAACTTCTGGAAAACCTCAGTTCTGTTCTCAAAGCCTGATTAGATTCAGGCCCACCCCAATTTGCAGGCTCATCTGCCTTACTTACCAGGCACTGATTATGCACCACTTTAATCCCTCTAGGAAAACCCTTCACACCAACACCTGGATTTGTATCAGATTGAAGAACTGGGACTGTAGCACAACCAGGTTGATGCACAAAGCTAGCATCACAGATGGGGAAATTGAGGCACAATGCAGTGAAATGACGCAGCTGAGGTCTCACAGGGAGTAAATGGAAGAGCCAGGACCTGAACTCAAACATACTCACTCCAAGGTCCATCCCCCACCCTCTCCCGCATTGCCGCTCTGAGCCACTTGATGTGAGGTTAGACCTGTTCCTGGCGGCTTCTGTGTCTTTTTTTTTTTTGAGACAACCTCAAGCTATCACCCTGGGTAGAGTACCGTGGCATCACAGTTCACAGCAACCTCCAACTCCTGGGCTCAAGCCATTCTCCTGCCTCAGCCTCCCAAGTAGCTGGGACTACAGCCACCTGCTACAACACCCGGCTATTTTTTGGTTGTAGTGTCATTGTTGTTTGGCAGGGCCCGGGCTGGATTCAAACCACCATCTCTGGTGTATGTGGCTAGCATCTTAGCTGCTTGAGCCACAGGTGCCGAGCCAAGGGCTCAGAGTCTCATACCCTGTCCTGTAGTATCGCCAGAATGTCACAAACTGTGACAGCTGGGTCTGGCTTCCTTCACGGCATAACTGCAATTCACCCTCATCGTTGCATGTACCTGCAGTTTATTCCTTTTTGTTGCTGTATTAGTTTTTTATTGTTAACTTAATGAATTACCACAGTGGCTCAGAACAACACAGATTCATTATTTTCTAGTTCTGGAGGCCAGAAGTCCTAAACTCCAGGAGTTGGAGGGGCTGGTTCCTTCTGGAAGCTCTGAGAGGAGAACCTGAGCCCCTGCTTTCTTCAGCTCTGGCAGCTGCCCGTCTGCCCGGCTCCTGGCCCCTTCCTCTTTCTTTACTCCAAGCAGCTTCCAGCACCGCAAGGCTCTGACCCCACTCTTCCCGCCTCCCTCTTGTAAGAACCACGGTGACTGCATGGTGCAGGATGATGTCACCATCTCAAGATTATTAACTTGATCACGTTTGCAAAGTCTCTTTGCCACATGAGGTGACGTATTTACATATTCTCAGGTTCTGGTGATGCCACACGGGCATCTGTGGGGTGACCGTTGCTCTGGTGTGAGCTGGCACCAGTGAGCTTCTCCACTCACCAGCGGGGGATGAGAGCAGGCACTGAGAGTCTCCAGCTGACCAGCATTTCTCCCTGTGAAAAATGGGAAAAAGTACTTCACTTCGAGGTGAACTATAAGGATAAAACAAAATCAAATATTTTAAAAAGAAGGAGAACCTTGCTATTAGGCTGTACCCCTGGGTAGAATGCCGTGGCATCACAGCTCACAGCAACCTCCAACTCCCGGGCTTAAGGGATTCTCTTGCCTTAGCCTCCCAAGTAGCTGGGACTACAGGCGTCTGCCACAACATCCAGCTATTTTTTGGTTATAGTTGTCGTTGTTATTTGGCAGGCCCGGGCTAGATTTGAACCCGCCAGCTCTGCTGTATATGGTTGGCACCTTAGCTGCTTGAGCTACAAGCACTGAGTCATGCTATTAGGTTTTCAAAAACATGTATTTTAAAAATAGTTTTATCAAGTTGTAACTTACAAGGAATAGAACTGATTGATTTGAGATGTGCATTGGATGAATTTTGATAATTAAATACAGTTGTATAGCTGCCACCACAGTCAAGGTCTAGAACGGCCCGATCGCCCTAAACTTGATTCCTTTGTTCTTTTGCAGTTGATCCCTTCCCCATCCCAGGTGACCACTAACCTGCTCACTATACCTTTGGATTTTCTAGAATTTTATAGAAAAGGAATCATGCAATATGTGATCTTTGGTATTTGACTTCTTTTTCTTAGGATAATCTTTTTGAAATTCATTCACATCATGGTGTGACTCGACGTCACATTCCTTTTCACTGCTGACTGACATCCCACACTCTGGATACAGCACACCTTGTTTATCCAGTCCCCACCCGTGGACGTATGGGTTGTTTCCACTTTGGGGCTGTTATTCAGCAGAACCACCCAGGTGCCCTTCAGACTTGGGAGCAAGGATAAAGGTGCCACTATAGGCCCCTGAGTCTTAGCCAGTTTGTTGCTACAAGCTCTTACATACAGGTCTTTCTGTGGACGTATTTTCTTTCTTTCTTTTTTTTTTTTTTTTTTTGAGCCTCAAGCTGTCGCCCTGGGTAGAGTGCTGTGGCATCACAGCTCACAGCAACCTCCAACTCCTGGGCTTAAGCCATTCTCTTGCCTCAGCCTCCCACGTAGTTGGGACTACAGGCACCCACCACAATGCAGGCTATTTTTTGGTTGTAGTTGTCATTGTTGTTTGGCAGCCCGGGCTGGATTTGAACCTGCCAGCTCTGGTGTATGTGGCTGGTACCCTAGCCGCTTGAGCTACGGACACCGAGCCAACATATTTTCATTTCCTATAGTTAGGAGTGGTTTTCTGAGTGACATAATGAATTATGGTTAACTTTATAAGATACTGCTATGCTGTTTCCAAAGTGGATATACCATTTTGCATCCCACAAAAGGTGTATAAAGATCCCAGTTGCTCTGCACCATTTTCAACCCTTGGCATTGTCAGTCATTGTAGCCATTTGAGTGTGTGTAGAGTGACTTTAACTTTTTTTTTTTTTTTGAGACAGAGCCTCAAGCTGTCCCCCTGGGCAGAGTGCCGTGGCATCACAGCTCACAGCAACCTCCAACTCCTGGGCTCAAGCGAGTCTCTTGCCTCTGCCTCCCAAGTAGCTGGGACCACAGGCACCCGCCACAACGCCCGGCTATTTTTTGGTTGCAGCCGTCATTGTTGTTTGGCGGGTCCGGGCTGGGGATTCGAACCCGCCACCTTAGGTGTAAGTGGCTGGCGCCTTAGCCAGTTGAGCCACAGGCGCCGAGCCAACTTTTTTTTCTTAATGACAAGTGATGTTGAGAATCTTGTGTTCTTCTTAGTCATTTTTTTTTTTTCATTTTTGACATGGCTGTTCAAATTGTCCATTAAAGAAAAAAATCAGATATTGTGTCTTACTGAATTGTAGGATTTTTTTTTAGAAACTAAATTCTGGACCCAAGTCCTCAAATAGACATGTATTTTTTTCTTTTCTTTTTTTTTTAATGTTTATTTTTCAAAGAAAAATAGCAATAGCCAAATAGAAACCTACTCATTCTTCAACTCCAATTTTGTTTTCTTTAAATTTAGAAGTGACTGGGCGGCGCCTGTGGCTCAAAGGAGTAGGGCGCCGGCCCCATATGCCGGAGGTGGTGGGTTCAAGCCTGGCCCTGGCCCAAAACTGCAGAAAAACCAAACAAAAAGTTATAAATTTAGAAGTGAATTATTGATTAACTATTTTAAGCAACCCCCTTCCCCCTTTACTTGTTTGCCATCTACTCATGCTGAATCATTCAAGGAGATCGCTCCAGCGTATATCTCTAGGTCCTTGCTTTGCTCTTTTTACCAAAAAATGCAAAACAAAATTTCATTGTGCATTAAGGGCTCCAATTGTCAAAAATAGGGGGTAAAAATCTTTGGAATAGCCAATTAAGTTGAATTAAAAAAATCCACACGAATGTTGTTTGGTTGAGCAGGAATCCACTCCTGTGTTCCTGCTAATCTGATCCGGCTCCATGAATCCTTATCATTCATCCTTCCCATCCTATCCGCACTGTGATTTGAATCTCATGATTCAGCTCCAAGACTGGAACCCAGTGAGCCTTCTCCAATCCAAACCTTTACAACCAGCAAAACCAAAAAAGAAGGAGGCAAAATGTTAGATACTGTAATCAGAAAAGGTTTCTGGGGAAAGATGAGTTAAACTGTCATCAGTTTAACAGGTGGACATCAATACCTATCAAGTTCCCCAAAACAAGTTTCTGAATGGTGATTAAATTTTAGAAACTTAATCATTATAACAGAGACTAACTGGAAGAACCATTTTTTTTTGAGACAGTCTCATTTGTCACCCTGGGTAGAGGCCATGGCGTCAGATCTTAGAGCGACCTCACACTATTTGGCATAAGTGATTCTCTTGCCTCAGCCTCCCAAGTATCTGAGACTACAGCTGCCCGCCACAAAGCCCGGCTACTTTTAGAGATGGGGGTCTCGCTCTGGCTCAGGCCAGTCTTAAACTCATGAACTCAGGCAATCCACCTGCCTCAGCCTCCCAAGTCCAATATAAAATGGAAGAAGTATTTTATATTTACAGTTCAACTGATAATGCCAACACTTGTTACCGTGTGGCATATTACGTTTTGTGATTGCAAAAAGTTACATAGTTTAAAAGTTATGGGTTGGCTTGGAGCCTATAGCTCAAGCGGCTAAGGCGCCAGCCACATACACCAGAGCTTGTGGGTTCAAATCCAGCCCAGGTCTGCCAAATAACAATGACAACTACAACCAAAAAATAGCCGGGCATTGTGGAGGGTGCTTGTAGTCCCAACTATGTGGGAGGCTGAGGCAAGAGAATTGCTTAAGCCCAGGAGTTGGACGTTGCTGTGAGCTGTGATGCCTCAGCACTCTACCCACGGCAACAGCTTGAGACTCTGTCTCAAAAAATAAAAAAGTTATAGGTATTGCTACCCACCTCAGTCTAAACTAAATCTAATACTCCCATCTGCAATTTAATTTGTAAATTAAAGTGTTTTAACATATGAGTCAATTATGAATATTAGTTTAAAGGAAAAGGTGAGACTTAAAAGTATTCCCAACTAGATTATCTATACCAATACACTGGAATTCTATATTCTGCTTTCATTTTGTCTGGAAAAAAAAGTGAAATAGCAACGCTCTATCAGTCACAAAGAGGACATGCAGATTTGGCAGTACTGATATTATACTCTATCTTGTTGGAATTAAAGACGCCCTGTACCTACATGTACACTGAGAGCAGGTCACACATTAACGGCTGTAACTAAGCAGTGTGACACATCGGGCAGTTCTTCCCACATTAGTCCCTACAAAACAAAAATGGGGGAAGGGAGCAAAGTAAATTGCTACAAAATGGGCAATTTTGCTGCAATTGCCAGGTTTAAAGTGCAGAGCAATCGTAGCTAAAGATTACTGCATAAAATGTTCTTAAATGAAGGGTGGTGCCCGTGGCTCAAGGAGTAGTGTGTTGGCCCTATATACCAGAGGTGGCGGCTTCAAACCTGGCCCCAGCCAAACACTTCAACAACAAAAAAAATGTTCTCAAATGTTTTAAGGGGCATGTATATATAATCATTTTTAACCCTTGTCTTTTAGTATAAGGTCAATACTGCCGATTTCATCTGTGACAATCGCGCTTGGAGTTACACCATTGCTTCCGTTATTGATCTGGTCTTCTTCAATCCTCCTTTCGACAATTCTAAAACGATTGGAATGTGCTCCACAATCCTTAATCCAAGGCATTCTTAATCCATCTCTTCAGATATGTCCACAGAAAGACACATGAGAAGCAAGATAAACCTAAGAACTTCCCCAGATTAAGATAACCACAAACGCCCCCAACATCCCAGTTCACACAAACCAGAGCAGGACAGACACTGACACAGTCACATCTGAAGAGCATGGAGAGTTGGCTACATTTAAACAATCCTGTCTATGACATCACTTAAGATACAATTAATCCAAGACATAAGGGGAATGTAGATGTACATTCTCTTAGAAATTAGAAAAAAGGCCAGGTGCGGTGGTTCACACCTGTAATTTTAGCACTCTGGAAGGCTGAGGCCAGTGGATCACCTGAGCTTATGAGTTTGAGACCAGCCTGAGCCAGAGCAAGACCCCCAACTCTAAAAATAGCCGGGCATTGAGGGGGGCACCTGTAGTCCCAGCTGCTCAGAGGCTGAGGCGAGAGAATCGCTTGAGCCTAAGACTTGGAGGTTGCTGTGAGCTGTGATGCTACAGCACTCTACTGAGGGTGACAAAGTGAGACTCTGTCTCAAAAAAAAAGAAAGAAAGAAAAGAAAAAGAAAGAAAGAAAAAGAAATTAGAAAAAGAACAAGATAAATCCAAAATATGTGAGAAAAGGAAATAAAATGAGCAGAACTCTACAAAATAGAAAAATAACAGATAAAATCAGCGAAACCACAATTTGGTTCTTTGAAATGATCAATCAAATTAATAAATCTATGACTTAATTATTCAAGAAAAAAAGGTAATTGATAAATTACCAATATCAAGAATAAAAGGAAGGCCATCACTGCAGGTCTTTAAAGGATCATAAAGAAATATGAACGATGAGGGTTGTCTGTTTTGGTGTCAAGGTAATATTTTCTTCATAAGGTTAGTTACAAAGTATTTGTTCCTCTCCTATATTTACAATATCAGAAAAGAGAAAACACTTAGCAATAAATTGAGAAAAATGGGCAAGATCTGCACACTCAAAACTACAAAACCCTATGAAGTCAAATAGAGAGGATGGACTAAATGGGGAGATACATCATACACATCATTTGGAAGGTCCAATATTGTTAAGTTGACAATTATCTTCAAATTCAATGTGATTCTATTCAAAATCCTACATCTTGGCTGGGCAAGGTGGCTCACGCCTGTAATCCCAGCACATTGGGAGGCTGTAGCAGGTAAACTGCTTGAGCTCAGGAGTTAGGGACCAGCCTGAGCAAGAGTGAGACCCCTGTCTCTAAAGATAGCCGGGCACCTGTATTCCCAGTTACTCAGGAGGCTGAGTAACTGTAGTGGGCACCTGTATTCCCAGTTACTCAGGAGGCTGAGTCACGAGGATCACTAGAACCCAAGAGTTTGAGGTTGCTGTGAGCTATGATGATCCTACAGAACTCTACTCAGGGCGATGTAGTGAGACTCTGTTTCAAAAAAAAAAAAAGTCCTAAGAGAAATTGGCTGCCTAATTTTAAAATTTATATAGAAAGGCAAAGGGCATAGAAGAGCCAAGATTGTCTTAGAAAAAGATGTGATTTACACAGTGTGTTTTCAGACCTTTCTGTAAAGCTATAGTAATCAAAACAGTGTGATGTTGGGTGGTGCCTGTGGTTCAAGGAGTAGGGCACCAGCCCCATATACCGGGGGTGGTGGGTTCAAGCCCAGCCCTGGCCAAAATTGCAAAAAGAAAAGAAAAGAAAACAAAACAGTGTGATATTGGTATAAGAATAAACCTATAGGCTCTGTGCCTGTGGCTCAAGCAGCTAAGGCGCCAGCCACATACACCTAAGGTGGCAGGTTCGAATCCCCAGCCTGCCCACCAAACGAAAATAATGGCTGCAACCAAAAATAGCTGAGCGTTGTGGCGGGCGCCTGTAGTCCCAGCTACTTGGGAGGCTGAGGCAGGAGACTCGCTTGAGCCCAGGGGTTGGAGGTTGCTATGAGCTGTGCTGCCATGGCACTCTACCCAGGGGGATAGCTTGAGGCTCCGTCTCAAAAAAAAAAAAAAAAAAGAATAAACCTATATATCAGTGGAAGAGAACAGAGTCAAAAAATAGAACCACACTTACACAGTCAATTGAATTTTTACAAAGGTACCAAAGTAACTCAATGGGGGAAAACATTGCTTTTTAAACAGGTGGTGCTCATAGCACTATGGAATCCAGCCTTAGCAAACTCAAAAATTAACCAAAAAAGAATCATAGATCTAAACACAAAAACAAAAACTTTCAGAAGTCTGGGAGAAAACATAGGAAAAAAATCTTTTCATCATTGGATTAGGGAAAGATTTTTAAATTTTTATTACTTTATTTTATTTTTATTTCAGGTTAATATGAGGCTACACACAATTAGGATAGATAAACTGCTTTCGTAAGGTTAAAGTCCTTGTGGTATGGTCCCCTTCCCCCAGGAAATGTGCTCCTCGTATATCCCAGCTCCCACCCTATGTACCTGGTGGGTGGGAACTTAGCCGCCCCATTCCACCGCAGTCCCTATTTGAATTTAATTTAGTTTTTTTTTTTCTCATATGAGCATGTACTTGTTAATCTTCTAGTTTCAAATTGGAGCTGAAGCTTATTTTTCCATTCTTATGATGATACTTTGCTAAGGAGAATATTCTCCAAAACCACCCCGGTTGTTGCAAAGTCTCCGTCTTTTTTACAGCTGGATAGTAGTCTGTGCTACACATATACCTCCATATATTAATCCATTTTGGGGCTGAAAGGCACTTGGGTTGCTTCCACATGGCAAAGACACAAAAGGCTTAATTTATAAAAAATAGACTTCATTTTTATTTTATTTATTTAAGAGACAGAGTCTCACTCTATTGCCCTGGGGTGCTCACCATAGCTCACAGCAACTTCAAACTCTTGGGCTTGAGCAATCCTGCCTTAGCCTCCTGAATAGCTGGGACTACAGGGCGCCTGCCACAATGCCTGGCTAGTTTTTAAATTTTATTTTATTTCTTTATTTTGTGAGACAGAGCCTCAAGCTGTCCCCTTGGGTAAAGTGCTATAGCATCACAGCTCACAGCAACCTCCAACTCCTGGGCTCAAGCGAGTCTCCTGCCTCTGCCTCCCAAGTAGCTGGGACTACAGGTGCCCGCCACAACGCCTGGCTATTTTTTGGTTGCAGCCGTCATTGTTGTTTGGCGGGCCCAGGCTGGATTCGAACCCAACAGCTCAGGTGTATGTGGCTGGCGCCTTAGCCGCTTAAGCCACAGACGCCGAACCTTTTTTTTTATTTTTAGTGGACCCGGGGTCTCACTTTTGCTCAGGCTGGTCTCAAACTCCTGAGCTCAAGCAATCCACCTGCCTTCGCCTCCCAGAGACCTAGGATTACAGGCATGAGCCACCATGCCCAGCCTCTTTTTTTTTTTTAATTACATACTTATAATACATTGTTTATTAGGTTTTTAAAAGGTCTTTATTATTTTTTTAGATTACAAAAGAAATACTATGCTCTTTATTACATATTACAATTCAAACAATGTTGCTCATACACAATCCTAAAGAATGGGCTTATGCTCATTATCATATAGGGCTTTTTGATATAAATGAGAGCATAATATATCTATTATTCTGTAAAGACTTTATTTTTTAGACACCCATTGCCCTGCATAGGCATGGCCTCCTCACTATCAACCTTTCCCACCAGAGTGACTTGACCTTGTGGAAAATGCCCCTGATCAGCACATACGATCTCTAACTCATTCATCTAAAAAGATGCGTAACAGGCCATGGCATTGTATCAAAATCTAACCAGTCAGTCCTGCCCTGTGTCACCAGTCAGGGAGGGAGCTTAGTCACAGGCTGAATTCCCTCCCAGCTGGATTCCTGTTGGATTCAGCCAATGGGAGGCCCTGGAGAGGGCCGGGAGGGTCGGTGAAAGGGAGAAAACAGGGTACATCTCCCCTTCTTTGTCTCAGATGGGATCTTGGGTAGTGCTCTGCCTCTTCTATGGCTCCAGCTCCCATGAGATAGGCCCACTGAGTTTCTCTGGGTGACCCAGGCCCTGGTCCCTGGTAATATCACCTCTTCCTATTGTCCCTCTAGTTCCTGTGACTAATTTCTGTTCTGCCTTGCTATCTCCTATTCTCAGCAATTCTATCACCTGCACAATCATGTCCCTGAGTTTAAACTTCTAAATTAAACTGTAAACTTTTCAAGTGGTTTCTATTTTCCTAGTGGGAACCTGGGGATACCGTCCCTCTCTTCATGTTGTTTATATTTGAATGGTGGGAGATGGATAATGAACAAATGAACAGTTATGGTAAATGCTATGAAGATAACAGAACAGGGTCTCCTCCTAGGGCATGAAGTCTATCCTTGGAGTGCTTTTTTTTTTGAGACAGAGTCTCACTACATTGCCCTGGGGAGAGTGCCGTGGCATCACAGCTCTTGGCCTTAAGCAATTCTCTTGCCTCAGCCTCCCAAGTAGCTGGGACTACACGTGCCTGCCACAACGCCCGGCTATTTTTTGGTTGTAGTTGTCATTGTCATTTGGCAGGCCCAGGCTGGATTCAAACCCACCAGCTCTGGTGTATGTGGCTGGTGCCCTAGCTGCTGAGCTATAGATGCCAAGCCACTTCTTTGGAGTGTTAAGGCAAAGAAGGGGCACTGAGGAGAGTGGCAAGGTGTGCAGAAAAGCAATGAAGGATGCCAACATTTATTGAGTACCTACTAAGTGCCATCCCCTCTGCCGGGTCCTTTACAGACCTCGTTATATCTCTGCAACCAGCTTTGTGGGAGCTGCCACATAGCGGGTGTTCAAAACAAAGGCTCTTCAAGTTAATAACAGTCATTACATGAATTCTGGACATAGATATTTGAAGCAGAAACTGCCAGCTATCTTCCAAAATCCATTCCTTTCCTCCTCAATAGTGTTTTCTATGGCTTCCCCAAAGAAGACAACATTGCCCAGCCCCCCTTACAGGTAGACACAGTCATGTGACTATGCTGTAGCCAATGGGATATAAGTGAAGGTGTCAGCTTTCAGGTAACTTCCTCAGGAGATAGCTGATACACCTTTTGTTCTTTTTATTCCCTCCCTTCTTCCTCCTCACTAGAATGCAGATGCAACGATAAGACCGTGGCAGCCACGTTGGGCTGTAAGATGGTCTTGATAATAAAGACCATGTACTAGGAGGCAAGACAGAAAGAATCTTGGTCTCCAAAGTGATGAAGCAGCCCTGGATCCCTGAATTTTCCTCTGAATCTTCCCATGGCGGAAGAATAAGCTTCTATCTTGTTATATGCAGTTGAATCTAGTTCTACAGTATAATACTGATACTTTTATTTGAAAGGGGAAGAAATTGAGGCTCAGATAGGGGAAACACTTTACCCCTGGGTCTCACAGCTGATCTCACAGCAGAAGATTCAAAATCAAGGCCATCTGCTGTCAAGACACTCTCTGTTTCACCGTCCTATCCATACATCCTGCACACACATGGATGAGTGTAAGAATTCCCAAGGAGGTGGCCAATCTTGTACACGGCTGCAGCCTCACCTCTGTCTCACTTCTCAATCCAATAGGTATATGTGCCCTTGCAAATAGCTGTTTTCCATTTCTCTCTTGCTGCACAGAAAGCCACCCCAAACTTCCTGGCTTCAAACACTTGCTTACTATATCTCATGATACTGTGGGTCAGGAATCTGGACAGGATATGTGGGGATACCTCATCCTTGCTCTGCAATGTCTGGGTCTGCAGCTGGGATGACGGCGGGGGGCTGGGACAGTGGGAACTGGTTGAGCCATTCTTTTTTTCTTTTCTTTCTTTTTTTTGCAGTTTTTTTTTGGGGGGGGTGCTGGGGTCGGGTTTGAACTCACCACCTCCAGTATATGGGGCTGGTGCCCTGCTCCTTTGAGCCACAGGCGCCGCCCTGGTTGAGCCATTCTTTTTCCACACAGGGCCTCTCCACCTGGTTAGCTCAGGCTTCCTCACATCATGGTGGCCTCCGGGTAATTGGGCTTTGTACATGGCAGCTCAAGGCTCATAGAAAGGGTTTCAAGAAACAGGGAAGGGCTCTACTAATCTCTTCTAGCCTGGGCTTGGGAACCACACGGTGCCACTGCTACACGTTTTCTTGGTCAAGTCATCACACGGCACAGCTACATTCAAGGGGAGGGGATGTTTTTCTCAGTAACAAAGAATTTGTGGCCATTTTTAACCAACCATGACTGTGATTACCAGGACTCTCACTTGTAAAAGGCAAAAAACGCACCTCAGACTAACTGGAAGAAACAAGGCTATTGTCTCATTGGCTAATGTAACTAAAAAGGCCAGGGATTTATCGGGAGGCAGGGGCTGGGGTTTAGGCAACATCATGCAGACTCAACCTGTCTCTGGGTCTCTCTGAGCTCTGCTTCTCTGTGCTGGCCCTGCTCCTGATGACCCTGGCAGGAGAGCTTTTCCCACCAATTCCAGACAAGTTCCCAGGATGTACTCTGCATGGATCCATTGAGTCATATGCTTGTCCCTGAACCAATCATCTGCCAGGAAAGCTCTGATTGGCTAAGCCAGGAGCAGGGCCTGTCCACATACCACCTGGACTGACAGCAGCAGAGCAGTAGTCTCTGGAAGGAAAATGTGGGTGCAGCTGCCTCAATGTGGGGAAAGGAACGCTGCTACAGTGACCTGCTTGGTGCCCAGTTCCAGGGTCCCACTGTGTCCTAGGCAGGTGGTCTGGACAGGCCCAGGGCTGACCTGTTGCCCCTGCATTGAGCCCTGTGTTTCTCTCCTCTACTATCCCAGGCCTTGGTTGTGGACTGTCCCATGTTCCGTACCTGGAATAACCATGTGGGGAGGGACAAGACCTCTGCTTTCCTCTTGTCTGGGAGCTGTGGGAACCTGGAGACCAGCCTCTCAGATCTGTCTGCCTGAGCCCTAGGGTGTCTTCACCCTGACCCCAGGCTGCAGGGCCACTTGTCTGCTCAGGTGCTGCTTGGAGACTGCAGGGCCTCGAGGACCAATCTGTACCCTGGCTGTCACCCACCGCTGATGAGGTGACCTGGGAAGTGAC
Organism: Otolemur garnettii; assembly: GCF_000181295.1. Classification (NCBI taxonomy): domain Eukaryota; kingdom Metazoa; phylum Chordata; class Mammalia; order Primates; family Galagidae; genus Otolemur; species Otolemur garnettii. The sequence continues at coordinate 2,534,044 of NW_003852496.1, read as the reverse complement.
AAGCCCTCATGTATGTGAGGGAGCCATGTGGATACATGGGCAAAGGGAATAGCAGGTAGAGATGTCCCGGGGTGGACACATGCCAGCTATGTTTGAGAAGCAGCAAAGACTGGAATGAGATCAACGGGGCCATGGGGACCAGATCTCATGGATGCCTCTGGACAAGGCAGAGGCCACAGGAAGGCGTGGAGCAGTGGGCCAGCTCCGATTTCCATTGTCATAGGATGGCGTTGGCTGCTGTGTTCTGACTAGACAGTGGGGAAGGTGGGAGACTTCCAGGGAGGAGGCTGTGACTGTAGACCAGCTGGGAGGTGACGCCAGCTCAGACCAGCTGCATTAATGGTGGGAAGTGGTCAGATGCTAGACTGACAGACTGAGGGGAGGTGTGTGAGAAGGAGCGGGCAGACAGGGCCTAGAGGGATTTCCCCTGGAAGATCAGTCTAGGGTATTGATCTGGCCACCTTCCCACTCTTCCTGGCACCACACCCCACCTCCAGCCTGCTTCTTGCCAGCAAGGCACTAGAGCATTTTCAAAACGCAAATTGATTCAAGATAATCAATTCCAATTTTATCCTTAATAATCAGTGCATTTTTCCCCATGTGGTTCAGAAAATATACAATTAATCCAGAAACACCAGACTTTGGCATTGCATCAATTTATGTTTTAGATATAGTTTGGTTTATAAAGATGTGAACTGATTTATAGAAAAAGAACAAGGAAATCGTACAGGGGAGGGAGAGATGCTGCCAGGGCTCCTGAAGGTGGTCTTGGGAATGCCCAGACTTTGGGGGGGCCTGGCCTGTGGCCCCTCTCTGGGCCTTCTGGGACTGCAGGCCCCCACCCCGTACCCCTCCACGCACAGGTCTCCACTGTCATCCTGCTTTTCCAGCACAGGCTGAGCCATGCCACCCCCTGGCCTTTGCACATGCTCTTCCCTCTCTTCAGACAGCACGAAGAGTGTTTTGCAAGACTGTTAGTCATTTATCTTTCACATTTGAATTTCTAATCCATCTGGAATTTGTTTGGATATATAAAGGCATCCAGTTTTACCTTTTTCCAGATGGATATTCAGTTGCGCCAGCACTACTGACCTCACAATCTGGTCTTCCCCCCCTGAATGGAAACACCATCTTCAGCATGTGTTACAATCTCATATATACTGAAATCTATTTGGGGGTTCTCCTTTCCTTTCCATTGTCTAGTCCTCTGCCAATATCATATTAATTTTATTAAAGTGTCTTTATGGTATGCTCTTATCTGCAGGAAGGTGAAAACCCCACATTATTTTTTCCAGTTTCCCTAGGTTATTCTTGGGCGATTATTCTGCCACCATAATCTGTGAGGTCATTTTATCTAGTTTTTAAGAAGTTTCCCTGTTGGTATTCTAATTTGGATTACATTAAATTTATATAGATAATATAGAAAAACTGACATTTTTATGGTATTGATTTCCTATCCAAGAAAATGGTAAGGCCTTCTCTTTTCCCGATCTTGTTTTAGAATCTTCCAGAAGAAGACAAGAGGCAGTGGCTCACACCTGTAATTCTAGCACTCTGGGAGGCCGACGGGGGAGGGGGAGAGAATTGCTCAAGCTTAGGAGTTTGAGACCTACCCGAGCAAGAACGAGGCCCCATCTCTGCTACAGATAGAAAAACTAGCTGGGCTTAGTGGTGGGTGCCTGTAGGCCCAGCTAATTGGGAGGCTGAGACAAGAGGATTGCTCAAGCCCAAGAGTTTGAGGTTGCTGTGAGCTGTGACGTATGGCACTCTACCCAGGGTGACAGAAAGAGAAAATCTTCCTGAAGATTTAACCCCATTTGTGTTTCTATTCTTTTTTTTTTTTTTGCAGTTTTTGGCCGGGGCTGGGTTTGAACCTGCCACCTCTGGCATATGGGGCCGGCGCCCTACTCCTTTGAGCCACTTTGAGTTTCTATTCTTTTACCTCATCTGCTTCATTTCCACAAACAACATACAGGGCCATTTTGGGATTAAAATCCTGCTAGTTCTTCTTCTAAGTAAAACGTGACGTGCCTTTTACCTCTCCATGTGGGCACATACAATGTAATTGCTGTGTGACATTCCACCCAAAGGACATCCCACAACTTGTTTCTCTAGTATTCTCAAGATGGGCCACCAGCAATAGGTACACCAGTAGGCATAAAACAGTACCTTGAAGTGGTTCTGAGTTTATTTTTTAAACAGCCTTATTGTGGAATAAGTGATGTACCATGAAGGTCCATCAGGAAGAAGCTGTTTTCTGCCCACATAAAGCTCCTGCACCAAAGCAGGGTTATAAGAGGACCCAGCCTTATGAGCTTTCCTCTGAGAAAGACCATTTCCTTCACTCTGGAATCAACATCCTCTCCCAGTTACTCTTTAAGTTCTTTCTAAGCATAAGTAATATTTGGCATGTCAATTGAGCACTTGTTTTAAATGCACATTTCAGTGAATTTTAACAAATTCGTGGAGTTACAACCATCACTACAATCTCATTTTATAACATTTCCTTTACCCTGAACATCTTAATGTGTTTTAAATTTTAATTTCTCTGAGATTCAGCATGTGTTCACTCACCTAAGAGAGCTACTTGTTTCCTTGTCAAGGAGTTTTCTATTCATAACTTTTGCCCATTTTTTATTTTGTAATTTTTCTAATTGATTTCTAGGTACTCTTTATATATTATGCTTCCAGAGTAGCATAAGTGCTTCTCCTCCAAAAAGCACTCTGTGTTTCCAGTTCTCAAAGGCTGCACTTAACAGGATCTGTAAGTGTACCTCCTCCTGCACAAGTTACCTGCACAGCCACTGTATTTGATTGTATTTCATGCCCCCCCCCCCACTGTTTAGCATAGGACCTGGCCTAGAATGAGTCCCTGCAAATAAGCTTAGATTCAGTATCAGTAACTATTATGTTATTTTCCCCCTCAGCATTCTTTTTTTTTTTTTTTTTTTTTTTTTGAGACAGAGCCTCAAGCTATCCCCCTGGGTAGAATGTCATGGCATCTCAGCTCACAGCAACCTTCAACTCCTGGGCTCAAGCAAGTCTCCTGCCTCAGCCTCCCAAGTAGCTGGGACCACAGGTGCCTGCCACAACGCCCAGCTATTTTTTGGTTGCAGCCGTCATTGTTGTTTGGCGGGTCCGGGCTGGATTCGAACCCGCCACCTTAGGTGTATGTGGCTGGCGCCTTAGCCACTTGAGCCACAGGTGCTGAGCCCCTCAGCATTCTTATAATCTGTGATGACTTCTCAATCTGTGAGGTGAGTCCTATCTAATACCTCTGTTGGGCTGATTGCTCCCTGCAGGAAGGTGCGAGGGCCCTACATATGTCCGGGGTCCATTACATGATTTTAAAGTGCTGATGAGATTGATTCCTTAACTAATTAACTGCCAAATGGTTTAAAGGACCTGGAAGGAGATAGATATTGGAAGTTCTAGCAAATGCCACAGAGAAGGAAAGCAGCACAGCACTCTGTTTCTGTGAGGGACACATCCCTGACCCAAGGGCCGAAGTGGACGGGGTGGGGGCCCTGGTACACAAGTCTCCAGGGGGCAGCACTATAGAACTCTAGCATTACATTGCCATGGGCCCAAGGTAGTCAAGCTTACAATTTTTTCCAGAAGCTGGAAATGGAGGCTCTTTATGTGAAATCTCTCACTTAAAAATGTTGCCAGTGATCAGTCATTGATTACACAGGTCTCTGAAACTTAGCTGACAATTTGCAAAGCCTAGGTTTACAGAAGTCTTTTTAAACCAGCTCATGCATAATTCTCACAACAATCCTGTAGGAAGGTTTGCAGAGGCAGCTGCAGAGCTCAGAGTGGAAAAGAGACTTGCCTAAGAGGTACCTGTGTACATGGAGGGGCTGGGGGAGTCCTGATCCCTCAGCCTGAGCTATCACACAGATCCTCTTCCAGGAGGAAGGTGGGACATTTCCAAGGGAAGTGATGTGAATTATCGGAGGTCCTGGCCAAGGCCCTCCCACAGTTTGTCCCAAGCTTGTCTGGGCAAGGTGGATCTTGGCCTGGTGCCCACCGAACCTCTTCCAGCAAAGAGGTGGGTAAGTGCGCTGCCACCAGGAAGCCCAGTGGAGCTGAGGCCTTCTCTCTGCTCTACATACCTCACTGTCCGTGCCCCACACACAGCAATTAATCACCACCTCCTCGTGGCAACACTGGTATAATTATCTTGTATTATGAGTGAAGTCTCACTCGAGGGCCAGGCCTCCCCAGAGAGGCCCCAGAGCCAGGTAAGGCCTTGTTCTCTGCCCCTGTAGGCGCAATAGGTGCAGGGGTGTGGAGGAACTTCCGTGGCTCTCCCTCCCTCAGTCCCAGGCCCTCTGGGGTGTGGACTGGGCAGGTCAGAGGGGCTGGGCACACCAGGGCTGGAGCGGCTTCTGAGTGACTTGCACAAGTCTTGGAGGAAGGGGGAGACCTGACAGGACCCGATGGCACTTCCAGCCTCTTCTAGTCCTCATTACCTCCTTCCCAAAATTGTGACTGATGCCAACTAACTGTCAGACATGATTCCAGTTGCTGGGGTAGAGCCAGAAACAAAACAGAGCCCCTACCCCCAGGAGCCTAGCATTCTAGTTGGTGGGGGTGGGGTGGGGTGGTGGAGTTGGACAATAGCAAACACAGAGACAAAATTATTTTAGATTGTGCTAAGTACTACCAAAGAAATCTATTGATTAGACAGAGAAAAGTCTGGAGAAGAGCGCTGATGTTTGAGCTGAGGCCGAATTCACTCTGCCATGAAGGTTCAGACCCAAGGGCTCTGGACTGTGAGTGTTCTGGTCTGTTCTGGATGGAGTAAGGAAAAAGGAAATCGGGTCTAAGAGGTCAGTAGGGGCTACTGCACAGGTTCTAAAAGAGCTTGGCTTTTATTTTGAACACAGTGGATTACGTTCTCAGAAATGTTTTTTTTGTTGCCAGCTAACCCGTAGCCTTTGGCAATTTGCCCCAGTCTATAATTTCCTGCTCATCCATCCAGCCTTTCAACAAACATTTACAGAGCACCTACTGTGTGCCCCCTGTCCGGGTGATATGGTAGCAGCAAAACAAAGCTGCTGCCTCTGTTGAGCCCCTCTTCAGCAGGCAGAGACCCCACAACCCCAATCTGCATGGGCCTCTCCCACGCGGGCTGTGGGTTCTCGCAGACCCCACCCAGGACGCCGTGGCCGCCAGGTGGCGCTCTATGCCTGTGCATGCGCCGCAGCCTGGGGGTCGCCGGGCCAAGCGGTCTCCCGGGTGGGGGAGGGACGGCCGGGCGGGGGCGGGGCCTCCGCCGTAGGTTGTGTGACTTTGGGTTTGACCTGCCTGGAGATGAGCTAATCCTGCCGTATAATAGACTCAGGGGAGATAGGGAAAATGGCTGCGGCGCTATCTACGTCGCCATGGGGACCATCGCGCGCGCGCGTGCGCGGGCGGGAGGGGCACGAGCCTGGAAAAATACAGCCTTTGTCGGCGGCGCATGTCACTCAAGGCCGAGGACCTCGGGCGGCGGGACTCCCGGCTCTCCCGTCGAAGCTCCAGAGCTCCTGCTGGGCGTCCCCAAACTAGCCTGACGACCTTTCTTCCTTCCATACCCCACACTGTTTTATGTCGCACTCGTGTGACACAACACATCCTACTCCGTTGCTCCGGCGTCTGTCACACCGCGCACACCATTCTCTGTCGCTTCTCCACGCTGAAGTGGCCAGCCCGGAGACTACACACCCAGGTACACAGGCCCACTTTGGCCCTCTTGCAGCGCACCTGGGTTCGCCTGAGCAGAGAGATTCACAAGGTCACAAACATCCGTGCGCAGGTCCGAGCAGCGGACCGGCATGAACGTTGGCACATGCACACTCGCCCCTGGCAGCCAAAGGCATGAGCACAGATGCCCACATGCCCCCAAAACACACTGACTGGGTTGGGACACCTGCACGCACACAACGCGCCCTGGTGGCGCCGTTGACGCCGTCTTGTGTGTGCATCTCTGAACAGACACCTCGAGGGAAGATACCGTGAGGCAGTCACACAATGTTCACACACCTTGCACACCTACCCCTTCACCACGAGTCACCACTCTGAGTGCAGCACTGTTTCCTGGGTGCGCCTTCAAACAGCCTCAAGTCCATATCGGGGCACTCAGCACACATGCCCAGGGAGCGCAGGCATGGGCTCTCACACGTGCACGCTCTTGTAGCACACTTATTTGATACACCCGCACGCACACCGACATGCCCATCCACACAGTCCGGTGGCCCCGGCAGGCAGGCGGATTGTGCGGGCACCAGGCGCCCGGCGTGCCCCCCGCAGACCGCTATCTGCCTGCCCATCAACGCGCGGATCTGCGGTGGTAAATGATGCATTCGATGGCGGGCGCATTTGTTGTGCGCGCTCTGAAAGGGCTCCGATAATCTGGAAGGCAGAGATAAGGAACACCATTTATTCCGCGGCACTTTGGAAACAATTCCCAGCCCTGTACAACCCCATTCTCGGGCAGCCTCCGGGAGCCGGGCAGATAACGATTGGCTATTCATTATCTTCTCCGGGAACAAAGATTAGCCGGCCGAGATGAAAAATTACCCCGGACAGCGGCGCAGCCCCGCGCAGACCCCCCTGCCTGCCGCCACCGCCCGCCCCTCGGTTCCCCGCCCGGCTCACGGGCTCGGCGATCACGCCCTGCCCGGCCTGCGCCTGGCACTTGGCCTCCTCTGCGCTCCTTCGCGCTCCACGGCAGAGCCCTGTCTGACTCTTCATCTTGGTCTGCCCATCCGGCCCAGCCCCGCTTTCCTTCGCGTCCCACTGTTCTCTCGCTCTCTCCCTTGGCTCTCTTTGGGTCGTACCTCTTTGCGCCTTCTCCCTTCCCAGCTCTGTCTTCTTCTAGTCTCACTTTCTTCTGTTCTAACACTTACTTTACTTTTATTCCCACCTCTAATAACCCTTTTGCCACTTTTTAGTTGTGTTTCTGTCTGTTCCTGAGTGTCCCTAACCCTGTGCATCCGACGCTTGTTGCTTTTTAAAATCTGTCCTTGGGTCTCCATGTTTCTTGTGCCTCCCTGTCTGTCCAGCCTACCCCAGAGGGCCCTCATCTCCAGGCCGCTCACCTCCTGCCCTGGCCACAGACCACAGACTGGGAGGTTTCAGCCAGCTCTAACCTGGCTGGCTAGCTCAGTTCAGGAGGCAGGTAGCAGGTGGGGTGGGAGGTGCAAGGTTTGGAAGCCCCCTCTAGGGAAACAAAACAGAACTAGAAAAGGCCGTGCAGACACTCAGACTCTGCCTGCCTGGGGGGGGGGGGGGGTTTCTCCCATGCTCCAGGACCGGCTTGCCCATACCCCTCCCTAGTGAGGCCAGGGGGACTTGGGATGGGGTGGTCTCAGTGAGGCCACCTCATTAGAGCAGTTACTCATAGTGGTGCTGGCAAGGGCAGATAAGCCTTATCAGCTCATCTTCCCTCCCACAGACAGAAAGTGCCCAAGCAAATGGGACCCCAGAGCTCCCTGGCGGCCTGTCCTGCTGGTTAGGGAAGGTACAGGGTGGGGGATCTGAGAGGATGCACAGACTGTCACCCAGTGACACACTCTTCCACAGAGCACAGACACAGGGTAGCACTGGGCAAGGAAACACACCTCTCAAAGAATTAGACATATATACAGATGCCCACACTCCAGGTATAGGGCCAGAAACACCCACCCTTACACATGTCAGTTCACATGGAGCTATACACAGACATGCAGACATACTTGGACACAGGTCTCCCTCCTGACCATCAATTCAGAGACACAGTGCTACATGCTACATTGCTAAAGACAGACAGACAGGCAGACACCCCCTGAATGCACATCCAGACAGACAGCCGGACACCAGCTGAATGCACATCCAGACAGACAGGCAGACACCCCCTGAATGCACATCCAGACAGACAGGCAGACACCAGCTAAAGGCACCTCCAGACAGACAGGCGGACACCAGCTGAATGCACATCCAGACAGACAGGCGGACACCCGCTGAATGCACATCCAGACAGACAGGCGGACACCCGCTGAATGCACATCCAGACAGACAG
>NW_003852496.1:2503099-2525974 GCF_000181295.1 Otolemur garnettii | reverse complement strand
TGAATGCACATCCAGACAGACAGGCGGACACCCGCTGAATGCACATCCAGACAGACAGGCGGACACCCGCTGAATGCACATCCAGACAGACAGGCAGACACCCCCTGAATGCACATCCAGACAGACAGATAGACACCAGCTAAAGGCACCTCCAGACAGACAGGCGGACACCAGCTGAATGCATGTCCAGACAGACAGGCAGACACCCAGCTGAATGCACCTCTAGAAGGACAGATAGACGCCAGCTGAATGCACATCCAAACAGACAGGCAGACACCCAGCTGAATGCATGTCCAGACAGACAGACAGACACCAGCTAAAGGCACTTCCAGATAGGCAGACACCAGCTGAATGCACATCCAAACAGACAGATAGACATAGACACCAGCTGAATGCACGTCCAGACAGACAGATAGACACCCAGCTGAATGCACCTCCAGACAGACAGGCGGACACCCAGCTGAATGCACTTCCAGACAGACACGCAGACACCAGCTGAATGCACGTCCAGATAGACAGACACAAACACTCCCTCCCCATAGCCAGCAATAAATAAGCAGAATTATACACAGACATCCAGACAAATTGTAACACATGTCTCTCTCACACACACACAAAGTTCAAAGAAAGAGATACCTAGGCATACACTATTAAAGACAGACAGTAACGCGTGCCCAGATGCACACACACATACACACCCAAAACACACCACTCCATAGACAGATATCAACATGCTACACACACTAACTTACAAACACTTGGAAATACCCACGCTCCATCACATGATTCACAGACATGATTATCCCACAGATGTCCACCCACAAAGACACACTCCTGCATGCACTTTTGGGGTCATGTCTGAAATAGCCTCACTGTGTTCTACTTCACGATGCACAAACTCTCAGGGTGGACATGCTAGTATACACAGTTTGCAGATATCCTGCATGCTCACAAATGCAATGCAGTCACCACCAGTCAGGGGACCCACAGACGACAGGTACCATAACGATGGGACATGGACATACTCCCTGTTTGGGACACACCTGTGTACAGACCACAGACTTCCGATTCTCCTGATGAAAAGCATTTTCTCTTTGGGCCCAGGCCACTTTCACTCTCCCAGATCTGCTGCACTGGGACTTGGGGTGGGTAGGTGGGGGCACTGGCCTGTCACATTCCTTGATAGGAAATTTGGTTGTACAAGGACTGTATGCTCCTAGCTCTTAAACCTAGGAACCTTCTCTGGGTTTGGACTCCTTCACAGCTCCTCCCCTTAGCCTTCTAAGAACAGTCTCTCCCGCTCCCTGGCCGTGAGGGTCTGCCTGGTATGGGCCAGAGAGACACCAGAAACTGAACTCCTAAGTGTGGCTGCTCTGGAGTTGGGAATTGGAGTGAGGGGTGGGGCAGGAAGGAGGGATGCGTCCACACTCAGCCAGACCGGCCTGGAAGTGAGGCAGATGTGTGCCAGGGCGTGGAGCTACATTCAAGAGTGTAGATGTAGTGTGGTGTGACTCAGACGGCCTGTATGTGGCCGTGCACAAAACCATAGCTGTATGTGCCACCAAAGTGCACAGAGGTGTGTCCGTCCCTGTGAACGCTACTGCAAGTGGGTTGATGAAGGAGCTGCCGGCGTCTATGTGCCTGCGTCTGTGAGTGCGTGTGTCCACCGCTCGTGAGCTTCCCCGGGGAGAGTCTCGGAAGAGAGACATCTCAGGCATTCTGAGCGTGCATCCCAGGAACTAGGGGCGCGCGTGTGTAAGCCCCTGAAAGGGCGGGAGTGGCCTGGAGTGTGGACGAGCAGGGCGTGCGCGCCCGAGTGCCTAGCGGCCCTTAGTCCGCCTGCCTGGCGGCTGAACCGGGTAGACGGGGCGCAGAGACCCAGGCACCCTCCTGCCCCCCTGCGGCGCTCCCGCCCCCTCAAAGTGATGTCGAAATAAAAAGCAGCCGCGCTGCGGCCGATGGGGGAGGGAGAGACCGCGAGCACTAGCGAGGTAGCTAGGCCAGCGCCGCGGGGCCTCGCCGCTCAAGTCTCTATCTCTTGGCTGCTGTCACCTCCGCCCTAGCTGGCCCCGTGGCCCACCAGGCTGACAGAAGCCGCAGGCTGAGCACCATGCGGCCGCTCCGCACGGCGGCCGGGCCCTGCTGGTGAGGGCCGCCTGCCCGCGCCCGGGGTCCCGCTAACCACACACCTCGCGGTGCGCCCAGCCTGCTCCGGCCCGTCCGCCCGGGGGCGCCGCCCACTGCGCCTCTCTAGGTAAGTTCCCTTCACTCCCACCTGCCTGGCCCCGGCCCTTCCCGGCCCTCGGCTCGCCGGAATCGGAATCGCACAGGTCCGTTTGGCTCTGTGCCCCCTACCTAAGGCTCACCCCTGGCCCTGCCAGCGGCTTGAACTTCAGGTCATAGGAACCTAAACCCGGAGGGAGTATTCGGGGGTCTGGGGACAGCAGGCCCGCCTCGGGCCTCATGCTTTCCCATTTCTTGGAGCCCCAGCATTCTCAGAGCCTTCCAAAGCAGCCCCCCTTCGGACCCCCGAACTGAGGCCTTTGTCTCGGCCGCCCCCACCCCTGGGCCGCGGCGGCGGATGCGTCCGAGCCGGGCCGCCGAGAGGCGGCTGCACCTGCCGGCTGGTCCCGTGCGCCGGCTTTGCGCGGCTTAACCCGGCTCGCTCCTGCTTGCGCCCCCGCACGCCGCGCCCCGCGGCCCTTTATCCTGTGGGGCTGGGGTGTGGGGTGGGGGAGAGCTGCGGTCGGGAAGTTACCCCCCTGCCCCAAGTCGGAGTCGGAATCCGTTTAGTGGGATTTCAATAAGAATGGGGCCGCCGCGGGCTTCAGGATCTGTCGCCGGTTGGCGTAGACGATGTTCTGGATCTGTCTGGAAACCCGGCAGTTAGAATCTTTCGGCGGTGGCCAGTCTTGAACTCAGTCCGGGTTGCCCTCACCGCGAGGGGAAAGGCCCCGCGTTCAGGGCTCCTGGGTGTGGCAGCCGCTCCTTTACCGGAAAACAAGGAAGGAAATTCGTTGTTTTGGAAAAAGCTTCGTCTCCCGGGGTCGGGAACATCTGGCAGGGAGCTCCATTCTGGTCTCCGCAGAAACCTGAGCTGAGATTCGTTTATGAGCAGGCAGGATTCGAGAGAACCAGGTAGGGCCAGTGAGGCTGCCCAGGCGTCTGGAGAGCGTTTCCCAGCCGGGTTGACAAATTGCAAACAAATTGCATCTAACGAAACGAATTTACCAGTAGTCATGCTGCCCGGCCGCCGGCAGCTCTGAGTGAACTATGGCGAATTTACCAGTGGTCATGCGGGCCTCCGGCAGCTCTGAGTAAACTATGGCGTTCCGGGAACAAGGAGAAACGCGGCTGATTGTCTGCGGGTCTTAGCAGGGTCTAGGAAGGAGAATTAACCTGTTTTTTCATACTAGGTGGGCTTTAGAACCTAGTGAGATACAGAATCGGAGAGGCTCCTCGTCTGGGTGCTAACACCTAGGACGTTCGGCCGCAATCTCTATAATTCAAAACAGGGTGGGAGAAAGCAGGGAGGACCAGAGGGGAACTGGTCTTCTGATTTAGGGGCTGGAAGTGAACCCCAAAGAGCAGGAGGGGCTGTTATAGTTGTAGTACCCCCCGGGGGCCCCTTCTGGAGGGATGGCTGCTGCCTGAGGTCTGAGGCCTCGACCTAGAGAGGACTTCTGAACCCCTCTTTGTAAGGCGCCCCTGTTTCCTTCCCAGGATCCCTCAAGATTTATTGGCAGTTTGAGGCTGGGAACCGCTCCCCCGGGAATTAAATCTCTATGGAAGGCAGCACTTAAGCAAAGGGGGTTCATTGATGCCTCCCTCCCACCCCCAAACTGCAGGCCGCATAGCTGCCGTAGGAGAAGGTAGAAAGGACTGAGCTACTAAGAGAGGGCAAACTTATGATCCAGACCACCTGAGATGAACAAGTTTAAACAAAGGGTGCAGCCAGGAGAGCTGCGTGGAACTGGGGAGACCTGCGCATCTCTGAGCTCTGGCCTGAGAACCCTGCCTGGCACTCTAGAACCAGCCGGACCTGCTGTGCCCCCAGCTACCAGGCAAAAACACCAGGGGCCACAGGTAGCATGCCGGGTACGGTGGGGGTTTCCCTAGGTTACTCAAAAAGGGTCTTTAGAAATTCAGTTTCCTGGCTGACCTCCCCTCCCCTCAGAGAAATCTTGTTCCCAGGTAAGCAAAGTGACAGTTTCTTAAAGCTATCAAAGGCAGCAGTCACCATTTTAACTAGGTTGGGAACAAACAAAAAGCTAAAAGGGGGAGCTTGTCTCTCTGGAGGTGTTTTGGGGATCCCCAAATCCAAGGCCATAAACTGGAATGAATCTGTTCTCATCAATCCTTCACGTGCAGCCCAGAGCCCAAACGATCCTGGGGCTGCCCGGACCCTCCCCTTAGGTTGGGCGATCTGGTAGGAGGACAGTCTCTGGCTTAATGGGCCGGGACCCTGCTGGTGTCAGTCGGTTGGTCTGGCAGCCCCCGTTTATCCGCCAGCTGGGAGCCCCGCTACTCGGGGTTTCATTTTTCCTCCTATGCGGGCTCCTTGCTGCCGCCGACGCTGCAGTCCCGCCTCCAACGCAGGAACTCGAACCGAAGTGAGGGCTTTAGCCACGCCGGCCGCCTGTGTGCAGTCCGAGGAAGGCAACCACAGGCCCTCACGGGACCGGGCAGAACTACCTTCCCTTTTCCCTTTACGCCCGGATTTCGGGAAGGGTAGCTGGCTTTGGTCTCTCGGGTCTCCCGGGTCTCCCGAGGCCCCTGTTCAAGCATTGCTTAACCACCCTGCTAAGCCCCTCTGCGAGGCGATTTTCTGAGCTGCCGAGCGGGGTAATTAAATTCCCGCTCGAGCTCCTCTCTCCGCCAGGCGGGCCGGCAGCGAAGGGCTGACACTTGAGCAGGGGTCCCGGCCGCGCTGGCCGCCTCCACTCCGGCTGTCCCAGAGGGACTAGACGCCTGAGCTCGGTGCTGAAACCGCAGACCTACCTAGAACGAAGGGATTTTAGCCGCGCCTTTGGGAGAAAAAGATTTACCTGCTTTCCCGTGGGCCCGGAGCAGCCACCTCCCTGCGAGCGGAGACGCTGATCGCGGCCTGGAGGGAAGCTTCCGCTAGGCTGCGGCGTTCACCGTCCAGCAGCCGGCGACCGGTCGGCCTCCTCCAGCGTTGGGTCCTAGGGTTCGAGCTCGAGCAGGACAGCCTTGCCAGCTGTCCCTGGCATTATCCTCGGGGCGCGGTGTCCTTGAGAGGCTCCCGCTAGACTCCCGAGACAACAAAAAGGTTGGAAGCTCCGTGGAGATCTCATTGTATGCGTTGAGAAGAATTATAAGCTAAAGGCGGAGAGAAGTACGGAGAGACAGTGGGCTCCAGCCAGACCGCGCGCGTTTCGGGGAGCGCGAGCTGAGAGGTACGGAAACCGGAAACCGCTCACCTGCCTGGCCTGGCCCGCGGAGGCCTGGTGCCGGTGGAGGGGAGGGCTCGCGATCGCGCTCCCGTCCCCAGTGCGCCTTCCCGGGCGGGCGCCGGCCTCCTCTACGCCGAGTGGAGTCCGAGCAGCTTGGGCCCCGTGCGCCGCAGAGTGGAGCGGGGCGGGAGGCGCAGCGAGCAACTCGGGCCGGCGGGTCCCCAACAGCCCGAGACACGCTAGTCAACAGCCCTGTGGAGCTCTGCGCCCCCCGAGCCCCGCGCTTTACCTGCGCTAAGGCCTCGTACAGACAAACGAACTCCAGTCGCAAAGGCAGTAGGAGGCCCCAGCCCAAGCGCAAGCTCCCTGGGCGCTGTCCTGAGGTGGCCTGGGAGGGGGTGACGGGGGCGCGCCCGCGGAGCTGAGCCCAGCCGGGCGCCCCCCGAGCCGAGGGGACCGAGGGCTTTCCTCCCTCCTCGGATTATTAAAAAGTTCATTTCCTGGCGAATCGGGTGACGTCAGGGGCCCGGCGTCGCGGTGGCGGGGCCGCCCGGCCGGAGAAGCCGCCTCCAGTTACCCAATTACCGACTGTCAATCCTGCCGCCCCTCCCCCACTCTACCGGGGGGTGGCCGGGACCCCAGTCCTGCCCGTGCCACAGACCCACCTGGGATCCCTCTGGGCGTGTACCCCGGGAGCCGTGGGCCCAGCAAGAGAGAAGGGCTGGAGGATGTTGGTGACTCCCCCATTACTTTGCACCTGTCTAGGTCCCCCCAAATTCCTTTGTGCTGGGTCCCCTCCTTGGCTTTAGGCTCTCTTCGACCTCAGTCTTCCTGGTCTGTACAAAGGAAGGGAGCAAAGAGATTTGTGTCCCGGCCCACTCGACCCATAGCGCTGAATCTCAGGGCTGCAAGGGTGTGGAGAAGATTGCCAGGTGACTTCGGGGACAGAGTCCTGAGACCACAGCCTCCTCCTCCCCAGAGGCCGCCTCGGGGACCTCCGAGGAAAAAATGCCTCCTCCTGCCCGGGGGCGTCTCCTTTCAGCCGGCGCCGGCGCCAGTCCTGGTCTCCACGGCCTCGCCCCAGGCAATTCGGCCGGTTGGCCAGCGAAGGCCACGCCCGGGTAGGGGACGCCCCCTCCCCCTCTGTGGAGTCGCAGGCCAGGCCACCTCCACTGGGTCATACACGACCCTGAGCAACCGCGTGTCCGAGGCCCAGGTGCCCTCTCGGGCCATATGGTTCTTGCCCCTATCGGCTTAGCTATTGCAGTCCGCCACTGTCCTCCAAGCCTTCCCACCACCCCCATCCAGCCAGAACCCGAGTTGGGGGAGGGAACGGTCTGAGTAGGTAGTTGGACTGACCACGTCCAGTGGTAAAGAAGGTGGGGCTTCCTCCGAGAGAGTGGAGGGGCTAGGTTGTCCGGGAGAGGACAACCACAGGGTGCGTGGCGCTGGCTCCTCGGGAGGGGGGCCCTTTTGGTAGTTACTGGTGGGGATGCCCAGAGGTTAGAAGGATCCGGGAGTGTTCGCAAGAGTACGTGCAGGGGTTAGTCCGTGGGGTGAGGGTCGCTTGTTTAGGGAGGTGAGTTGGCAGCAGGGGCCGCCGGGAGGGCGCAGGGAGGGGGCCTGCCGGCAGAGGGGGCCGGCCCGAGGGTCAGTCCCGAAGTCCAGCGGTTCGGGAGTTGAGGGCGCAGCCAATGGAGGGCGGAGGCTGGGCGGCGCGCAGTGCTGATTGGCTGGCGCGGGCTTCTTAGGCGTGCGCGGCCCCTGCTTCATGTCTGTGCAGGAGTCGGCAGCTGGCGCCAGGGCGGCCGGACGATGCCGAGGGGCCCGAGCCGGGCGGGCCCGAGGCCGAGGCGCGCGCTACTCCCGTCTCCTACCCATTGAGTCCCGCCACCCTCCGGACTCGCCGTCCCTGGGCCCTTGGTCCCCCGGGCTTCTGCCAGTGATTCTCATTCTCAACTGCCGCGTCCCTCCCCTCCCTGCCGCGGTGCGTGTGTAAGTTTGGGGTGCGAGATCCTGCTGGGGGCCTGGGACGCTCTCAGCTTTGAGGGATCTCTGCGGAGGCTCAGGGTCGGGGCCAGGCTGAAGGTGACAGCTTTGGGGTGCCAAAGTGAGGGTTCTCGGGGTTGTGTGGCTTAGGACTGCGTTCAGGGGGCTGGCTCTCAGTCCGTGGGGCTGCGTGGGTTTGTTTGGGGGAGTTTGAGGTCAGTATGTGTATCCGGCGCTAGATGTAGTGGTGTGTGTGCCCCTGGCATCATGTACCCCAGGGGTATCCGAACGCCTGTCTCTAACTTTTAGTTTGTGTTCGTGTGTTTACGTGTGGGGGGGCATCGTGAGTCTGACTTTAGGGCCGCTCTGTGCTTTGTTGAAGTCACTGGTGTCAGGGTTTGTCCCCACGTGTGACCCTGGTGTACGGGTGTGTGGCACTGCGACCACAGGTCACCGTATGGGTGTGCGTGGCTGAACCCCCTCCCCCCGCCTTCCTTTCGTTTTGAGCCGTGCACTTTCCTCCCACCCGGGACTGGTCCTTGCGGATCGCGGTCCGGTGGCGCACAGGACACAGCGTCGGAGACTTTGAAGGTGTCAGGTGCTGGCAGAGCCCCTCATGCCCCTTTCCGTTGCGCAGGTCCGCTGCGGTCTCGGCCCAGATCCCCGGCCGCGGCCGTTGGCCATGGAGGTGGCGCCGGAGCAGCCGCGTTGGATGGCGCACCCCGCGGTGCTGAACGCGCAGCACCCCGACTCGCACCACCCCGGCCTGGCGCACAACTACATGGAGCCCGCGCAGCTGCTGCCTCCCGACGAGGTGGACGTCTTCTTCAACCACCTGGACTCGCAGGGCAACCCCTACTATGCCAACCCAGCCCACGCGCGGGCGCGCGTCTCCTACAGTCCGGCGCATGGTGAGGCTGGAGCCCGTGGGTGACTGGGAACCCGGCGTCACGCGCCAGGAGAGGGAGGGGAGAGGAGGGCCGGCTGCCTGCTTCCCGGATGTGGGATCCGCAGACATCTGAGCAGCTGAGAAATTGGGCGGGAAAGGTGGGGGTAGCGTCCCATTGGGGAGGGTCTGGGACCCATAGGCCTGTGAGGGTTCTCTGTAGGGCCTGTCTCCTGGGGTTCCTTCTCTCCCAGTCGTCCTTTCGCTTTGGGCTGACATTCCTGATTATTACTGGTTGGGGTGTTATGTTTCTGGTTTTCTCTGAGGATGGGGCTCCTGCTGATTGTTCTGTGAGTTGTAATCTGGAGTGTCTGTGATAGGGGCTCCCCTGGCCCTGCTCACCCTGACCTCTTCCTCCACCTGCAGCCCGCCTGACTGGAGGACAGATGTGCCGCCCACACTTGTTGCACAGCCCTGGTTTGCCCTGGCTGGACGGGGGCAAAGCAGCCCTCTCTGCGGCTGCTGCACACCACCACAACCCCTGGACCGTGAGCCCTTTCTCCAAGACGCCTCTGCACCCCTCCGCTGCTGGAGGCCCTGGAGGCCCACTCTCTGTATACCCAGGGGCCGGGGGTGGGAGTGGGGGAGGCAGCGGGAGCTCAGTGGCCTCCCTTACCCCCACTGCAGCCCATTCTGGCTCCCACCTCTTCGGCTTCCCACCCACACCACCCAAAGAAGTGTCTCCAGACCCCAGCACCACAGGGGCTGCCTCCCCAGCCTCCTCTTCTGCAGGGGGTAGTGCAGCACGAGGGGAGGACAAGGATGGTGTCAAGTACCAGGTGTCACTGACAGAGAGCATGAAGATGGAAAGTGGCAGTCCCCTGCGCCCAGGCCTAGCTGCCATGGGCACCCAGCCTGCCACACACCACCCAATTCCCACCTACCCCTCCTATGTGCCGACTGCTGCCCACGACTACGGCAGTGGACTCTTTCACCCCGGAGGCTTCCTGGGTGGCCCGGCCTCCAGCTTCACCCCTAAGCAGCGCAGCAAGGCACGTTCCTGCTCAGGTAAAGGCAGGTGCTGAAACAGTGGAAGTGGGGACACTTTGTGCCTGTGTGGGAGGGGTGATTTGAAAGAGGGGTTAGTGCTGGTCTCCAGGAATGGGTCATGTTCCTCTCTAATAGTTTCCAACAGATGTTTGAGACCCCAGAATAGGGAAAGGGGACTCTGAAACTTTTGTCATTTTCTTAAGTGGCATTCCTGGGGGCCCCCAAAGTTCATGTCCCTTCTCCACTCCTTCCTACCCACCTTCCAAGGTTGGCCGCTGCTGCCAGACCAGAGCACAGAGTGGGAATTCCCCCTTCCCCTTCCTGAAACTTGAGTGAAAATTCAAGCAGCCTCATGACTTAATATTTGAGGGGAGGGAAGCAAGTCTGTGTGTACCTCTGTGTACACATGTCTACGAACATGTGTGTACATGTGTCTGTGAGCATGTGTGCATGCTGTGGGCCCGCCAGAGGTTCTAAACCCTTAAGGAATCTGGTTCTCCAACTCAATTAGTCGGATCTTGGGATTTCAGCAGTTCCTATCTCCTTGGGAGACTTTCCCTCTAGCAAAATTCCCAGGACCTATCCCTGTTCCTGCCCCCAGTGGCATGTCCTTAGTTCTGCCTCCTTGAAAGGTGGAGTAAGGGGATGAAACCACAGGTGCCCCCGCCCCTTTGCCCGCAGCAGTTGGCTGGGGCCAGCTGGGTTTGTCCAAGAACCTGGCCCGAAAGCAGAAACCCAGAAACCCGTGACTAGCGCAGCAGCCCTGCCGTCCATGCTTTGTTCCCGACCCCTGTGGGCCAGGGAGAGAGATTTTTAAAACTTTAACTGCTAAGTCCGGGAGCAACCTTCTTTTGCTGTTATAGACTGGATTTTAGTTTAAACTAAATGGAGAACTTCTTTGGGGGACACGAAGCTAAGGCAGTTGCTCTGTTCCCGCTGGCGCCTGGGACAGCACCCACCTCATCCCTCGCTCGTCCTGGTTCGGCTCAGACCAGCCAGTTTGCGTTTGCTCGGTCCGCCTCTGCTCAGTCCTTTCTCCTAAGTTTGTTTTGCATTTTATTTGAATTCCAGATGGCCTTTTAGCTTAAAAAAAAAAAAGACCCAAAACAGAAAAACAAGGCCACTTAGTCTAAAAACGAAAGGGCTTATTATTTATTTTATTTTAAAGAAGAGCAGTTTTGATTGGTGTCCAGGACTGAATTCTAGGGCTTTCGTGGAAGGGGGGAAAAGTTGGGGAGAAAGAAGATAATGACCCTGGGCCGAGAGCAGATAATGACGGAGGCAGAGGGTGCGAAATGTGGGAGACATTTTGGAGATGGGAGCCACAGTGGGGAAAAGAGAACAGGCCCGAGAGGGAGGGAGAGAGCCTCTGGGCCCAGCCAGGTCGAGCTGGGTGGCTCCTGCCACCTGGCTGCCCTCAGCAAAGTTTGCAGTAAATATCCTTTCCCTGTCACTCCAGAATCCCTGGGGTCCTGCCCCATTCCCTGTCTCCTCCCTTGTTTCCATTCCTTCTCTGGAGAATTTAAATTGGGGGGGGTGGCCTCAAAGGCCTCCCTGTGCCCTTCCTGCCTGGGGCTGAGACAAAAAGTCACCCCTGGTGCAGCCCAGCAGACCTCATGGACCTCATGCCTGGGGGTGACTGCCCCATGACCTCGTTAGTTAAGCAGGCCCCGCATCTCTCCTTGTCCCCTTCCAGAAGGCCGAGAGTGTGTCAACTGTGGGGCCACAGCCACCCCTCTCTGGCGGCGGGACGGCACCGGCCACTACCTGTGTAACGCCTGTGGCCTCTACCACAAGATGAACGGGCAGAACCGGCCGCTCATTAAGCCCAAGCGGAGACTGGTAAGAGCCTAGCAGGCTCCAGTGGCAGGCTGTGTGGGGGCTGGCAGTTAATTAAGGGAAAATAAAAACCCTTCAAATGTAGATGTTTTACCACTTGAAATTCTTTTTTATCATTAAAAGCACCTGGGTATCCATGGGGAGGGGGTCCCTCTTTTTTCTGGCCAGATTCTTTCAGGCTAGACTTCTTTATCGGCCCACTAGGTACCCTCGTGCCACCCCGTGCAGGGATCCCCAAAGTTGAGTGTCTTAGCACCCAACTCCCGACCTCTGGCTTCTGTTTAACTCTTTTTAAAAATAGGGCCATAGAGTACTTTTCCTTGTGGCTGGCTCTGGGCGGCCCTCCCCGTCCCCCTCACAATCTCCTCGCACTTATTTAAATAAAACACACACACTAGCCACCAGAAAAACCTGCCCTTTATTATTTTTCCATGGAGTCACCTATACTGTGTATTTTCATTTGAGTGATTAAAAAAAAATGCCCTTTCGGATCTCCTGCCGGAGTTTCCTATCCGGACATCTGCAGCCTGAAGATAAGGAAACTTCGTGTATCTGTTTCCGGACTCCGCGAGTTTGTAGAGTCTCCTCGGCTCAGTCCTGCCTCTCACTGGGCTGTTTTGAAATTTCTAATACCCTCCACTCTGCAAATAATGCGTAAAATGCTAAGAATAATAAATATATTTTTTCAGGGCGAAGTGATTTATGAGGCTTAAATCGTTCCCCGCTTTGGGGGCCCTTTTTCTCCCCCTGGAGGGCGGGGTGAGGGCCGGGTGGGGGTAGGGGTGGCCCGCACGGTGTTGGCCCCTGAGTCAGAATTCCAGCTTCAGGCTGCTTACTCACCCCTCCACCCCACCCTGCGGCTGCAATCCCTCTGCCCCTTCTGTGACCAGGTTCGCTGTGGCTATTCCAGACTCTGTTGGCCTCAGCACCCCCCTTCCCATCTGGCTTTTGCGAACCAGCCTGTGGTTCTCTGGGAAGTGTTGGGGGAACTTATTCTGTGACTGTGGGTGGTGCTGGTGGGGCCAGGAGAGGGGCTCTGCTTCCTTGGGTAAAGGTGCCCTCTCAGCTCCTTTCTCCAGGGACCAGACACTCATTTCCATATCCCATCTCTGCCTGGCATTTCCTGAGGGACTCAGGGGGGCTGGATAGGTAGGGCAGCTGGAAGGATGGGAATGTCTGTATCTGCACTGTCCACTGTGGGAGCCCCAGGCAACACGTGACTGAGGATCGCTTGAATTATAGCTAGTCCAGCCCAGGGAACTGAAGTTCTGATGTTATTAACTTGTAGTTAAATTGAATGCAAACAGCTGCATGGCGGGAGCGGCTACTATTTCAGACAGTATAGCTGTGCACACTTTTAACCTGGCGTTTTACATCCACCTTCCCTGCCCAGACACTAGGGCACAGACTCCCCAGGATTATGGATTTTGAGGGCAGTCCTACAGGAGGAGAAAGGGAGGACCCAGGGGTTTGTGGGGAACGGATCCAGCTTGGCCTCAGGGTGCCTCTCTTGGGCCTTGGTCTCCCTTTAATGGAGCTGGACAGCAGGGCAGTTGGGGGAGGTGGCTAATTCTCCTTTCTAGATTTGCAATTTTGTTGAGTATAAGATCAGGCTTCTGAGAGTTCTCCATTCTGAAGTTCTGTGATTCTCAACTTGTTTAACTCTCTAATTCTAAAATTCCACGATTCTGAGATACCTTGATTCCCTGTGAGATTTACCGCTCCTTGGCTGAGTTGGTGGGGGCTGGGGCTAGGGGGGGTCAGGAGGGAGGTCAAGGTGGGCGTGGGAGCCCAGCCTGCTGATGCTGCCCTTCCCTCCCAGTCCGCCGCCAGAAGAGCCGGCACCTGTTGTGCGAATTGTCAGACGACAACCACCACCTTATGGCGCCGAAACGCCAATGGGGACCCGGTCTGCAACGCCTGTGGCCTCTACTACAAGCTGCACAATGTGAGTGTGCCCCGCCCCTCCCTTGGGACCTCTGCTCTTTGTGCTGCCAGGCAAGACGCCCCAGCCCCAGTATCCAGCTTGGCTTGGCTTGGAAAGCCGCTGTGTCTGCCTGCAGGACAAGCCCTGAACACCAAAAGGGCTTCCCATAAGAGGGGGGTGCTTGCCTCTGTCAGGAGGTAAAGCTGGCTGGAGCAGGGCCCAGAGGGTCTAGGGGTAAAAAAGTTGGAGGGGGATTTCAGTTGTCTGGATGTGGGGCAGTGCTGGCATTTAGGGTGCAGGAGCCAGGGAGGCTGAGGGACCGGCAGGGTGTGGGGCAGTCCCAGGCACTGAAAACTGCCCTTCCTGAAATGGTGAAAGTGCCACAAGGGGGCGGGGGAGGTTAGGAGGTTGGGAGCGCTCCAGGGGACCCTTAAGCCAGGCCTGCCTCTGCACCAGAGTGTGGGGGATCTTCCCAGGGGATGGGAATCGACCCTCTGAAAACATCGTGGTGGCTTCTAGGTTAACAGGCCTCTGACCATGAAGAAGGAGGGGATCCAGACCCGGAACCGGAAGATGTCCAATAAGTCCAAGAAGAGCAAGAAGGGGGCAGAGTGCTTCGAGGAGCTGTCCAAGTGCATGCAGGAGAAGTCGGCCCCCTTCAGCGCTGCCGCCCTGGCCGGACACATGGCACCTGTGGGCCACCTCCCACCCTTCAGCCACTCAGGACACATCTTGCCCACCCCAACACCCATCCACCCTTCTTCCAGCCTCTCCTTTGGCCACCCTCACCCATCCAGCATGGTGACCGCCATGGGCTAGGGACGGCCTCCCTCTGAGCAGTCAGACGGATATTGAAGAGGGCAGCTGGTGGAGCCAGGCCTGACACTCCCAACATGGGTGGACCAAACCCTTAGCTGCACACCCTTCCCAAAGACTGACATCACTCCTGTCAGGCCTGCCAGAGCCCAGCGCCTCCTCTCCTGGGAGGCCGCCTCATCAGCCTGCCGACAGTTACTGTGAATATCCCTAACTGGGCCGAGAGGCTGCCTCCTCACCTACTGCTGGCCAGGTGGGGCTCCTTCATGGACAATTGTTTGGAAAGCAAGAAGGACAACTTTATGAAGAGAAAAGGAGGGGACAGAGAACAGACGGAGGCAACCGTTGTTTGAAGGCAAAAGGAATAGGCAAAAAAATAATTTATTTTGCTCTTCTTTCTAATAAGGACTTGGAGACTTGGAGGTCTGAGCTGTCCTGAGTTCTCCTGGTTCTTCCTTGGGTCTGATTGCCACTTGGCCATTCTGCTGGCCAGGGCTCTGGGGGGCAGAACTGGGGGGACCTCAGCCCACACCCCTTTTCCTCTGGCCTTCCTCTCTGAAACAGCTGAACTGCAGGCTCTGCTGAGCCAAGGCCAGAGGGGCCGAGGCCCAGGGAGGGTGAGCGGGTGCCTGCCCTGATGGGCTGGGCCCTAGAGGGCAGAGACAATCACGGGCAGTCCTGCGCAGATTCCCAGGCCAGGGCTGGGTCACAGGAAGGAAACAACATTTTCTTGAAAGGGGAAACGTCTCCCAGATTGCTCCCTTGGCTTTGTGGCCAAAGCTCGTATGACTGTGTCCCCTTAACTGGCCCAAGCCACAGCCTGCCTTCTTTGCCAGGTGGACCCCTGTAAATACATCCTTTTTCTGCTTACCCCACACCCACTCCCCTCCCACTCTGAGATAAAAGAAAAAATACTAAAAACAAAACAACTGCATAAGTTTAACTCACCGATGAGTTAGTTGTTTTATTTTTAAGCTCTTTTTGGGTCCAGTCAATTGTACGTTGCCACGGAAGCCCTGCTACGGAAAGGAATAAAACCTACAAACCGAGGTTGAAACTTTGCAATTATTTCTGGAAAAGTTCTTGGATATCACAGCCCTAAAAAACGAAAGCTGGGGGCCGGGGAGGGGCCTCTTCTGCTCTGGGTTTCCGGGGGCTGGTTGGGTTTGCCGGCCTGGTCGGAGCTGGGGCGGTCAGGACAGGGCTGAAGGAGAGGCCCAGTGCCTGCTGGAGTCCCTGGTTCTGCTTTGCTGTGGCTGTCTGGATCCTTCCCAAGGTACAGCTGTACATAATGAATCCCGAGCTTAGATTCTGTACGCGGTGATGTCGGGGTGCGGTGGCCGGCAGGGGCAGGGGGCCCTGGCCCGGGAAGAACATTGTGCTGATGTAGTCGACCAAGTGCAATATGGGCAGGCGATCGCTGCGGGGAGCACCACAGGCAGAAGTAACTTATTTTGTACTAGTATCCGCATAAAAAGAGAATTGGCAGTATTTTCTGTTTTTATGTTTTATTTGGCTTGTTTTATTTTGGATTAGTGAACTAAGTTATTGTTAATTATGTACAACATTTATATATTGTCTGTAAAAATTGTATGCTATCCTCCTATTCCTTTAAAGTGAATACTGTTAAGAATAATAAAATACTTTTTGTGAATGCCTCTGGCCTGTCTCATGGGCTCCCAGGGCTGCCAAGCCTGGGGCGTGAAGCTAAGCAGGCAGGTGGCATTGCTCCTGCTGCTGGGAAGTTTGGAGGGGAGGACTCCTGGGATAGGGATGGGCCGTTGTGGCCTGCGTCTGATCTTGCCACTGACATCCTGGCTGTCCTCCTTTGAATAGCTTCCTTGTTGTCCTATTACCAGGGGTCGTAGTGCTGGGTGGATACCGGGGAGGTGCAGGGGGGCTGTGGTTTCTCCAGCCTTTGGTCCATACCCTGATTCTTTTCCTGAGGGTTCAACAAGGTTCCCATGGAGACTTTTGCAGAACCCAACAAGGACTGAGTCTGCCCGTCCTCTTCCCCCCAGATGCTGATCAGCACTGGCTGCTGAGATGCCTGGTCATCAATATTCCTGTTCATTAACAATCTTGATCACCAATGTCTTTGATCACTGATGTCATTGATTGCTGTCATCTTTGATCAGTGATGTTGGTCATTAGTAAAAACCACTACAATTGATATTGCTGATCAATGACATGTCTGATCAAGAGAGCTTGATCACTAATTGACCGCTAATACTTGATCACCAATATTTCATCAAAGCTTCTGCTCAACGATGAGTCTGATTACTGACATCCACAAAACGTGGTTGCCCATGTCCCAGGTACCTGTCTTTGCTTACCTATTGTATGTCTGATCACAAACATCCCATCGTGTTTCTGATCATCAAGGCACCTAGTCCCTGATGTCGTGGGTCATCAATGAGTATGATCACTGGTGTCACTGATGAGTGTTTTTTCTAGTGATAAGCTGATCATTCACATGTGTTCTCCGGCACCTCCTGTCAAACTGTTTCTCATCACCACCGACTCTTTTAGCAGGGTATGTCTCTGGCAGAGCCCAGAGCCCAGTGGGTTGGGTGCCGGCCACATACACTGAGGCTGGCGGGTTCGAACCTGGCCTGTGGTCAGCTAAACAACAATGACAACTGCAACAAAAAAACAGCCTTGTGGTGTTGTGGCAGACACCTGTAGCCCCAGCTACATGGGAGGCTGAGTCAAGAGAATCGCTTAAGCCCAAGGGTTGGAGGTTGCTGTGAACTGCGATGCTACTTCACTCTACTGAGGGTGACATAGTGAGACTCTGTCTCTAAAAAAAAAAAAAAAGAAAGAAAATCAAAGAAACAGTGTATGTCTCTGACCAGCAATATCCAGCCCGATCATAGGATCTTCTCACCACAAGTGTTCTGTCATCGTGGTCCCCAGCAACTCTTGTTCAACTCATCATTCAGATCTCTTCTGACCTGAGTCTCTGATGTCCCACATCAGCGATCACTGAATCATCTTCAAAGTCTTTCTTGATGACCAGTGTTCCTGTTTTCCAAAGTCCCATACACCTCTGGTCATTGGTGTCACGTCACAAACCTCTCCGACCACCAAATCCTCTAATCATCGATGCTTCTGGTCACTGGTGGCTTCTCTTCACCCAGCTCTCCAGTCATTAAATCTGATCACCAGAGCCTCCTGTACCCTTGGTCATCAAGGGCATGAACATCAAATGCTTTCGTCAGTAAGGCTCCTGGTCACCCGTGGCCTCAGGCACCCAGGCCTCCATAAATGATTAATGACATATTTGATCAGTGATAATGCTGATCACTGAGACCTCTGAGTACTGCCTCCTGATGGTCAGTGTATGACCAGGCCCCTCTCTGAGAATCTTTTGATAACTCCCTTGTCCCTAATTACAAGTCATTCTAATCATATACCATAATCATACGGTATCTTTTTTTTTTTTTTTTGTAGAGACAGAGTCTCACTTTATTGCTCTCGGTAGAGTGCTGTGGCGTCACAGCTCACAGCAACCTCCAACTCCTGGGGTCAGGCAATTCTCCTGCCTCAGTCTCCCAGGAAGCTGGGACTACAGGTGCCTACCACAAAGCCTGGCCACTTTTTTTGTTGCAGTTTGGATGGGGCTGGGCCTGAACCTGCCACTCTCGGTATATGGAGCCAGTCCTCTACCCACTAAGCCACAGGCACTGCCCATCATATGGTATCTTTTAACCTTAATTGTCATCATCTCTGATCACCAGATGTCTATTCACTGGAATCCCTGATGACTTTTATTTATTTATTTTTTTCAGAGACAGAGTTTTACTTTATCACCCTCAGTAGAGTGCCATGGCATCACAGCTCACAGCAACCACCAGCTCTTGGGCTTAGGCAATTCTCCTGCCTCAGCCTCCCGAGTAGCTGGGACTACAGGCACTCTCCACAAAGCCCGGCTATTTTTTTGTTGCAGTTTGGCCGGGGCTGGGTTCGAACTTGCCACCCTTGGTGTATGGGGCCAGTGCCCTACTCACTAAGCCACAGGTGCCGCCCCTCTGATGACTATTATTTCTGATTGCACTGTCCTTGTTCCTTGACAGCCCTGACGTCCACCTAGTCCAGGACGTTTAAAAAAATTCTTCCCATATCAGACTGTTGGAACTGGTAAGTGCTTTGCTTAGAACTGGGGAGGCCAAGGTCTCCTGCAGGCCAGCAGCTTGTCCCGGGTGCCCCAGCCGAGTAGCACAGACTCCGAGGCCAACACCCCTGGTGTGGCACCCCTAGCCTCTCCATGTCCTTCCCTATAGAGTAGACACCAAGAACAGCCAGGAACCAACCTGGGGCTTAGCTGGGCAGGTGTTTCCCTCTCTACTGATGCATAGTAACCCCAGGGCCTCCATGCCTCCTCAACAGTTTCCCTCCCTCCCCACAAAGCTCCAGAGCATTCTGGCCTCCTCTCTTGCTGCCAGCTATAGCCACAGAGGGCATGCTGGCAGGAGGATTGTGTGTTTGTGCGGTCACTCGAGTATGCACGTGTGCTGAACACTTCCTATAAGCCATACACTGTGGCAGACATGGGGGCTGCATCAGTGAATACACTGAATGAGAGTTCCTACCCTTGAGGAGCTCAGAGTCAAGGCATTAAATGTAATAATGACTTTACTTGACCTTGGGCAAACTATCCTCCTTGCCTGGTCCAAAGGCCAGAGTCCAAAGGCAGTATCTGGGGTCCACAGTTTAGAGTTGAGGACTATAGCCTAGAACCCTGGAACCAGGAACCACAGCCCCCTGCCCAGAACTCATGAACCTGGGGTTCAAAACAGCACAAAGCCTGGAACCTCTCAAATCCAGAACCTACATTAGTTCAGAATCCCAAACATCACAAATTCTGAGCCTGGGGCCCAGAGACCAGACCTCAGAATCCAGGTCTCAGGTTGTAGAGCCCAGATCCACATAGCTGTGGGACCCCAAACCCACAACCCAGAGCTCGGAGCTCAGAACATATAACTCAGCACCAAGGACTAGGATCTAGGTCCCAGGGCCTAGGGACCCACATCTAGAAACTAGAACTTGTCTCAGCACCTAAACAATCAGAACCCAGAGCCCATAACTCAGAATGACAACGGAAGAGGCTCCCCTGTTACTTCTCTCTCTTGGACTTCTTCCTTCCTCCTGTCCACCCAGTGCCAGGCACTGTTGTGGGGACGGAGGGGCAGCCAGCCAGCAGGAAGCAAGTGGATAAGTGAGTCCCCTCTCCTGGCAATGTCAGCCTCAGAAGCAGGGACAGTGTCTTGTCACTGTCGTGTGGCCCACACCTCTCCCTGTTCTGGATAGGTGCTTCCCTATGTCTGTTGAGAAGATTCATTCATTTACCCCACAAATGTTTATTGATCCCATTTGTTCCTGTTTGGGTGGGGAAAGACACACAGACCTTCTTGCTCTGGTGACAAGCTTCTGCCACTCGCTGCTAGGAAATTCTTGGACAGCAGTGGCTGTTTCTGACAAGGAGGCCGTAGTTGGAGCAGGGAGAGGGTAGGAGGGAGAATACTGAGTTGGGAGGTAGGGTGAAGGCCCCAGATTCGAGTCCCAGAAATTCACTGCAGAGCAGCAGAAGTAGGCTCAGGGGCTCCTGTCTCTTAGCGACTGTCCCTCCTCTTCCAACGCTGACACCTGCTGCTCAGAGTCATCGTGCAGGGTAAATCATTTCAGTTTTGTGGCCACATAGCACCCAGGTAGGGCTGGGCATGCAGGCCAGGTGCCACAGTGGCTGCCTTGGGCAGGCTCTGGTGGCTTCAGTGATTCTGCAGGGCCTGGCGCTGGGATGGCTGGGTAGGGTCAGCCTTTGCTCCACCCGTTTGCATCCCAAAGTGAGTGGGGCTGGCTGGCTAGCTGGGGCCCTTCCTCCCTTCCTCTTGCTGGGGACACTTACAGGTCTGGCTTCTTAAACCCATTTCATTTCTTTTCCTTTTTTTCCTTTTTTTTTTGAGATAGAGTCCCATTATGTCATCCTTGGTAGAGTACCATGGTGCCACAGCTCACAGCAACCTCAAACTCTTGGGCCCAAGTGATTCTCTTGCCTCAGCCTCCCAAGTAGGTGGGACCACAGGTGCCCGCCACAGTGCCCAGCTATTTTGTTGTTGTTGCAGTTGTCATTGTTGCTTAGCTGGCCCGGACTGGGTTCAAACCCGCCACCCTCGGTGTATGTGGCTGGCGCTGTAACCACTGTGCTACGGGCACCAAGCCCTTACCCCATTTTCTATCAGGAGAAACCAAATCCCCTTTGTATTAGTAATTCTTAGGGGTCAACACTATCCTTCCTCACCATGACCCTTGTATCCTGAGGTCATGGAAAGTCTTCCAGGTCCCCAGAAACAGACACTGTCCCAGAGGGAAAATGTTCAAAGGGAAAATGTTCAAAGGAATGTCAGCTACCCACCTGACAGAGGGACAAACTCACCTGGGCAGCAGGGGAGGCCGCAAACCTCAGACGCGCTGTCCCCAAAGTGGGTTATCCTCTGTGAGTTGATCATGTGAGATGATTCAGTCACGTCTGCACTGTGTTGGTGCCTGTAGTC
Source organism: Otolemur garnettii (assembly GCF_000181295.1). Taxonomy (NCBI): domain Eukaryota; kingdom Metazoa; phylum Chordata; class Mammalia; order Primates; family Galagidae; genus Otolemur; species Otolemur garnettii. The sequence goes on along the minus strand of NW_003852496.1, from coordinate 2,505,496 downwards.
GCAGCTACTCGGGAGACTGAGGCAAGAGAACCACTTAAGCCCAGAAGTTTGAGGTTGCTGCAAACTGTGATGCCACGGCACTCTACCTAGGGCAACAGGGTGAGACTCTGTCTCAAAACAAACCAAAAAACTCCACTGTCTTCTGTTTTCTTTTTTTAAGGCAAAATGATAAATGATTCCAAACTTTATCCAGAAAAACTAATAAGCAAGACCAGCAGAATAAGTCAGAAAATTAGGGAAAATAAAGTCCAGAGGTATGTGTGTGAGAAACACTTTCCAATGTGAAACAAGACTCTATTATCACAATCATTCAAACCGTGTGTTTTTTCTGTAAGAATAAACAGATCAATGGCATAGACTTGGGTAAACCCACAGCAGATCCTATTATTTACAAGATAATGGAGGCTAAAGGAAGTATCCTGAATCAATGCAAAGGTGCAGGGTTATTCAATCCCGTGGTGACGGAGCGACCAGGGGGTTAGCATCCTGCCTGTCCAGCCAGGCAAGTTCTGTTTGGGCTGCCCAATGTTTTGCAGAATCTCAATGAGCTGCAAATGATTTTAAATTAGGAGAGTCATATAAAAATGGGTGACATTTAACAGGCCAATAGGTAAAGGTGTCACCTTTAACAGAAATGTAAATTAACAGCCAGCAGCCCCCTAGATAGATGTTCCATTTTAGAAATGACCAAATACAGGCAAATTAAACAAGGAGGTACCACTTTCTACCTCTCATCTTAGCAAAAATAGAAGAGACCAGACAGGCGTGTAGAAGGAGAGCTGGAAACGCCTTTCATTGGTGGAAGTGATCAAGATTCTGAGTGCTCCCCGGCCCAGCCAACCCTTTAGGTACATCTCACACAAACAACAGAATAGGTGGGGGGTAAAGCAAGGTGCAGAACAATAAATAAGGAAGACCTTGGCTTTGATTTCAAAATATTTGAGTAGGAAAATGTCTGGGAGGCTGCATACTGAATTAATGATAGCTGTTAGTTCTGAACAGTGTGGCCTAGGCCAGGGGTGGGGAAGAGGATACTTTTTCCTTTATAAATTTGTGCTATTGTTTTGATGTGTTATGTACATGTCACTTTTGTAATTTTTTTTTTTTTTTTTTTTTTTTGAGACGGAGTCTCACTCTGTCCCCCTGGCTAGAGTGCAGAGGCACCATTACAGCTCCCTGTAACCTCAAACTCCTGGGTTCAAGCAATCTACCTGTCTCCGCTGCCTGGGTAGCTGGGACTACAGGTCCCCACCACGATGCCTAGCTAGCTTTTCTATTTTTTATAGACAAGGGTCTCACTTCTATTCAGGCTGGTCTCAAACTCCTGAGCTCAAACAACCCTCTGCCTAGACCTCCCAGGCCATAACCCCCAGCCCTTCTTCACTCTAAGAAGCCCAAGATGCTTGGGGACTCCCTAGCAAACTGCCTACTCTCTCTGGCCTCCTTCTTCCCCAGAACAAGAGAGCCAATGGGATACCCCTGGCTAACTAGTGGGTATAATTCATTTCTTTCCCTCCTTTCCCTTCACCTTCTCTCAACTCCTGTACAGCTGGGGAAACTGAGGCCCAGTGGGGACAAGAGTAGGATGAGGGTCTCACCCCCTTGAGTGAGGGCAGGACAAGGATTTGGACCACTGATATGCAGGCAATGGGGGAGGCAGGGATTGGCAGCTCCTTCCTTCCACAGCCCCATCTGTCCCCCCATAGGCCCACCCCCAGCCTGCACAGCTGGCTACCCAGGGGACTCTGGGAAAATGGGGCCTTTACAGCCCCTCCATGCCCCCTCTCTTGCCAGGTTGGGCTGTGCTGCCCTGGGGATGGGGTTGTGAGGCTGGAGCCAGGTTTCCCAGGTTTTGAGGGGATGCTGGGAGGCCCCTCCTTCTCCTTAGGATTCAGGGATGGAGGGGACTTTTCTACACACACAGCCCACCCCACCCACCAGCACTGGCGCCATCCCCACCCCCAGATGACCTTCCTCCCCACACACTGCTCCCCTGTCCTCTGCTCTATCCGCCAGCCTCCTCCAGGGCCTCCCAGGCTCTGGGCTCACACCCCCCTCCCCCCAGTCTCTTCTTTCTGCAAATGAGACCCACATAGGCATCTTCCTTAACCTTTTATTTTAATTATGAAATATCTCAGCTATCCCAAAACAGCTAATTCTCTAGTGAACACCACAGTGCACCTCAGGATTGGTTTTCTAGGCAGCAGCTCAGAACCACACATCCACTGTCTCACAGCAGCAGTGAGTCAGGAGCCAGGTGCCAGGAGTCAGGAGCCGACTCCCTGCTCAGGGCCTCGCCAGGCTGCAGCTCCCCAGGGCTGGTTTCTTATCAGAGGCTGGACCAGAGAGGGCTCTGCTTCCAAGCCCCTCATCACGGAACTCATTCTTTTTTTTTTT
>NW_003852496.1:2497011-2503044 GCF_000181295.1 Otolemur garnettii | reverse complement strand
CAGCTCACAGCAACCTCTAACTCCTGGGCTCAAGCGAGTCTCCTGCCTCAGCCTCCCAAGTAGCTGGGACCACAGGCGCCCGCCACAACACCTGGCTATTTTTTGGCTGCAGCCGTCATTGTTGTTTGGCGGGCCCGGGCTGGATTCGAACCCACCACCTTAGGTATATGTGGCTGGTGCCTCAGCCACTTGAGCCACAGGTGCTGAGCCAGAACTCATTCTTATTTTCCTGCAGCTGCGGAATCCTGGGCAGAGCTGCTCCTCCAGAGGCAGGAACATGCACAGACGTGAAGACCCACTGAGAGAAAGCTGGTCACCACCAGGAACCTTATGCGATGAGGGGGTGAGTCCCATCACTTCTCTCTTTATATATATAAAGGTACAAACAACCAAATCATAATATTTGAATTTGTTAAGTAAAGTCCCTCTTGTAATGTTGCCTTGTACCCAAAAGTTTTGCCACCCCCTACATTGTGCCCTTTCAGTGGGACCACCCCAACCCCGCTCCTCTCTCTCCCCTCCTTCATAGCCCCATCCCCCAACTTGAATTGAAATGAGTTCTTCTCCTATGTGGATCTAAATTAGATCGTCTACTGGTTTCATATTAGTATTGAATACAAAAAATATATTTGCTTCAGTATTTGCTTTTCCATTCTTGTGATACTTTACTGAGAAGAATGTGTTTCCACTCCATCCAGGTAACTGCAAAAGATGTAAACCACCATCTTTTTATGACTGAATAATATTCTATGGTATGCATAGACCACAGTCTGTTAATGCATTCCAGAGTTGATGGGCATTTAGGTTGATTCCACATCTTGGTGATTGTAAATTGAGCTGCAGCAAATAATCTAGTGCATGTGTCCTTGTGATAAAATGATTTTTTTTTTCTTCTGGGTAGATGCCTCGTAGTGGGATTGAGGGGTCAAATGGGAGATCTAATTTGAGTTCTTTGAGGATTCTCCATACTTCTTTCCAAAGAGGCTGTGTTAGTTTGCAGTCTCTCCAGCAGTGTAAAAGTGCTCCCCACTCTCCACATCTGCACCAGCACACTTTCTTCTAAGATTTTTCTTGTTTCCTGCCTTAGATTTAAGTCTTTAATCCATTTTTTTTTGTTTGTTTGTTTTGAGACTGAGTCTAACTATATCGCCCTCAGTAGAATGCTGTGGCATCACAGCTCACAGCAACCTCAAACTCTTGGACTTAAGAGATTCTCTTGCCTCAGCCTCCCAGTAGCTGAGACTACAGGCGCCTGCCACAACGCCCAGCTATTTTTCATTATTGTTGTCATCGTTGTTTAGCAGGCCCAGGCCAGGTCTGAATCCACCAGCCCCAGTGCATGTGCCTGGTGCCCTAACCACTAAGCTATGAGCACTGAGCCTCTTTAATCCATTTGGAATCAATTTTTCTACGTGGTGAGAGGTGCAGGTCCACTTTCAGTCTTTTATATATGGTTGTCCAGTTCTCCCAGCACCATTTATTGAATAGAGATTCTTTTCCCCAGTATATGCTTTTGTTGGGCTTATCAAAGATCAGATAGCTATGAGAGCTTGGTTTCATTTCTTGGTTTTCTATTTATTTTCAAATATCTATGTCTTTATTTTTGTGCAAATACCATGCTGTTTTGATCACTGTGAACTTATAATATAGCCTAAAGTCTGGTAGAGTGATGCTTCCAGCTCTGTTTTTTCTTTTGGCTGAGGCTGGGTTTGAACCCACCACCTCCAGCATATGGGACTGGTGCCCTACTCCTTTGAGCCACAGTCGCCGCCGAGCTCTGTTTTTATTACTAAGAATTGCCTTGGCTATATGGGTTTTTTCTGGTTACATACGAAACAAAAAACTATTTTTTTCCAAATCTTCAAAGTATGACGTTGGTATTTTAATGGGGATTGCATTGAATCTGTAGATTGCTTTGGAAAGTATAGACATTTTAACAATGTTGATTCTTCCCAGCCAAGAATATGGTAGATTCTTCCATTTCTTAATGTCTCCTGCTATTTCTTTTCTTAGGATTTCATAATTCTCTTTGTAGAGGTCCTTCACTTCTTTTTTTTTAATTTTTTTTTTTTTTTTTTTTTTTTTTTTTTTAGAGATAGTCTCCCTCTATCACCCTCGGTAGAGTGCTGTGGTGTCACATGGCTCACAGCAACCTCCAACTCCTGGGCTTAGGCGATTCTCTTGCCTCAGCCTCCCAAGTAGCAGTGACTACAAGCACCCACCACAAAGCCTGGCCACTTTTTTGTTGCAGTTTGGCTGGGGCTGGGTTTGAACCCACCATCCTTGGTATATATATGGAGCCGGCACCCTACCCACCAAGCCACAGCTGCTGCCCAAGGTCCATCACTTCTTTTGTTAGGTATATTCCAAGGTATTTCATTTTCTTTGAAGCTACTGTAAAGGTAATAGTGTCTCTGGTTAGTTTCCCAACTTGGCTGTTATTGGTATATACAAAAGGTACTGATTTGTGTGCATTGATTTTGTGCCCTAAGATGTTACTGTATTTCTTGGTCACTTCCAGGGGTCTTGTGGTTGAGTCTCTAGGGTTTTCTAAGTATAAGATCATATCATCAGAAAAGAGTGAGAGTTTGACTTCATCTGTTCCACTTGGACGCTGTTTATATCCTTCTCTTGCCTGATTGCATTGGCCAGAACTTCCAGCACTATGTTGAATAGTAGTGCCAATAGAGGACATCCTTGTCTGGTTCCAATTCTAAGTGGAAAAGCTTTTAGTTTTACTCCATTCGATATGATATTCACTGTGGTTTGATGAAGATGGCTTCAATCAGATTAAGAAATGTGCCACTTATTCCTAAATTCTTAAGTGTTCTTGTTAGAAAAGGGTGCTGAATTGTATCAAATGCTGTTTCTGCATCTATTGTGAGGATCATATGGTCCTTGGGTTTGATTCTGTTGATATGGTGTATTATGTTTATGGATTTGCATATGTTAGAGCAGCCTTGCATTCCAGGAATGAAGCCTACTTAATCGTGATGTATTTTTTTTTTTTTTTTGAGATAGAGCCTCAAGCTCTCACCCTGGGTAGAGTGCTGTGGCGTCACAGCTCACAGCAACCTCAAACTCCTGGGGTTAAGTCATTCTCTTGCCTCAGCCTCCCAAGTAGCTGGGACTACAAGTGCCTGCCACAACGCCTGGCTATTTTTTGGTTGTAATTGTCATTATTTGGCAGGCCCAGGCTGGATTTGAACCCGTCAGCTCCGGTGTATGTGGCTGGTGCCTTAGTCACTTGAGCTACAGGTGCCACCCGATGTATCTTTTTTTTTTTTTTAAATGTGTAGCTGTAATCTATAGGCTAAAATTTGATGAGTATTTTTTGCATCTATATTCATTAGTGAAATTGTTCTGTAGTTTATAGTTGGATCTTTTCCTGGTTTTGATATCGGGGTACATTTGCTTCATAGAACATGTTGGGGAAGATTCCTTCTTTCTCAAGGTTCTGGAATAGTTTATGCAGTATGTGTATAGTCTCTTCTTCGAAGGTTTGATAGAATTCTGGTGTGAAGCTATCTGGTCCAGGGCATTTTTTTTTGTTGAAAGATTTTTTTATTGTTTCTTTGATCTCAGTGCTTAAGACTGGTCTGTTCAAGAGCTCTATTTCTTCTGGGTTAAGTCTTGAGAGAGGCTGTGATTCCAGGTATTGGTCCATTTTCTCCACATTTCTGGGCATAGAGTTTCTTGTAATACTCAGAGATTATGTCTTATATATCTGTGATATCTGTTATTTCCCCCTTTTCATTTCTGATTAAGGTTATTAGCGATTTTATTTTTCTGTTTCTAGTTAGTACGTCCAACAACTTATCAATTTTATTTTTTTGAAGAAGCAACTTTTTGTTTCATTAATTTTCTAAACGATTCTTTCATTTTCCATTTCATTAATTTCTGACTTAGTTTTGGTTATTTATTTTCTTCTGCTAGGTTTAGGATTAGATTATTCTTCCTTTTCCATTTCCTTAAGATGATTCATTAGGTTGGTGATGTGGTCTCTTTGTTTTTCAGATATAGGCATCTAATGTGATAAATTTACACCTTAGGACTGCTTTTGCAGTATCCCACAGGTTTTGGTAACTTGTAGCTTCATTGTTGTTATGTTCAAGGAATTTAACAATCTCCCCCTTTATCTCTCCTTGATCCAGCTATCATTTGGCATAAGGTTGTTTATATACCTTTGTGTGGGGATGACATTTTTTGTTGGAGTGGAGTTCCACCTTTATTGCCTTATGGTATGACAAGATACAAGGTGTAATTTCAATTCTTTTAATTTTGTGGAGGTTTGATTTGTAACCTAGGATATGATCTATTTTGGAGTATGGTCCATGGGCTAGTGAGAGGAACGTATATTCATTTGCTTTGGGATGGTCTGTTCTGTCACATTTGAGTCCCTTAAGGTCTATTAAGCCCATTGGTTCTAGAGTCACATTTAAGGCCCTTCTATCTTTGTTTAGTTTCTGTTTAGAGGAGCTGTCTAGTTCTGTCAGAGAGGTGTTAAAGTCCCCAGGTATTATGGTTATGGGATATCATATTGCTAAATCCAGGAGCACTAAAGTTGGGTGCATAAATATTTGGAATTGAAATGTCCTCTTATTGCATTGTTCCTTTGACCAGAATGAAGTAACCGTCTTTGTCTTTCTTAACATTAGTTGATTCAAATCCACTTGTTTCTGAAAATAAGATTGTGACCCCTCCTTTCTTCTGATTTCCATTTGCCTTTAATATTCCAACCCTTCACCCTGAGTCTTGATTTGTCCTTGAGGGTTAGATGTATCTCCTGGATACAGCATATGGATGGCTTGTGCTCTTTTATACAATCAGCTAGCCTGTGTCTCTTCAGTGGGGAATTTAAGCCATTAACATTTATTGAGAGAATTGATAAATGTGATGGAGTACTATTGATATTATTTTGTGAGAGTCCATTGCTTAATTTCAGCCTGTGCACCATTGTGGAAACTAGATTTTGTCCATTAGTTTCTGGATTTATAATTGGCTGGTTTTCCATCATAATGGTCAGTGTGGAGAATAGATCTAAGTATTTCCTGTAGAGCTGGTCTTGATGTGGCAAATTTTGTCAATATGCAATATCAGTAAAAGATTTAATTTCTCCATCAATTTCGAAGCTTAGTTTAGCAGGATACAGAATTCTGGGATAAAAATGGTTTTGTTTAAGAAGGTTAAAGATAGGTTTGGTGCCTGTAGCTCAGCAGTTTAGGGCACTGGCCACATACACTGGGGCTGGCAGGTTCAAACCCAGCCTAGGCCTGTCAAAACAACAATGACAACTACACCAAAGAAAATAGTCAGGTGTTGTGGAGGGTGCCAGTAGTCCCAGCTACCTGGGAGGTTGAGGCAAGAGACTTGCTTAAGCTCAAGAGTTTGAGGTTGCTGTGAGCTGTGATGCCACAGCACTCTACCAAGGATGACATAATGAGACTCTGTCTAAAAAAAAAAAAAAAAGAAAAAAAGAAGGTTAAAGGTAGATGACCATTCTTTTCTGGCTTGAAAAGTTTCAGTTAAGAAGTCTGTTGTTACCTTGATATATCTGCCCATGTAGGTCAGCTGGTGCTTACTCGTGGATCCTTGCAGAATTTTCTCTTATGTCTTAACTTTGGACCGATTCATTACAGTATTTTTTGGAGATGCTCTGTTTGTGTTGAAATGACCCAGGATTTGATATCCCTGTAAAAGGAAAGTTTTGGAATCTTTAGTGAAACTTGGAAAATTTTTGTTGATGATATCCTCTAGTAGGGCTATCATTCCTTTGGGACGTCCTTCTTCCTCTTTAGGGATCTCTATACTTCATATGTTTGAAGGCTTCCTGAAGTCCCATAATTCTTGGAGCGAATCTTCTGTTTTCTCTCTCTTCTGCCTCTTTAACTACCTGGGTTGGCTCATGAACTTTATCCTCTAGCTCTGTGATTCATTCTTCTCCCTGGTCTAATCTGTTATTGATACTTTCTACTGTATCTTTTAAGTTCCCTGATTGACTCCTTCATTTCCTTTTTTTTTTTTTTTTTTTTT
>NW_003852496.1:2474723-2496951 GCF_000181295.1 Otolemur garnettii | reverse complement strand
TCACAGCAACCTCAAACTCTTGGGCTTAAGCGATTCTCTTACCTCAGCCTCCCAGGTAGCTGGGACTATAGGCACCCGCCACAACATCCAACTATTTTTTGGTTGCAGTTGCCATTGTTTAGCAGGCCTGAGCCAGGCTTGAACCCACCAGCCTTGGTGTATGTGGCTGGCACCCTACTCACTGAGCTACAGGCGCTGAGCTGACTCCTTCATTTCCTTAAGCTCTGCTGTATCCTTTCTATATTCTTCATATCTTTCATCCATTTTTTGGTTCTGTTTTTCCACCTTCTCGCCAATTCCCTTTACTGTCATTACCATCTATATTTTAAGTTCCCTTTCTGTCATTTCTTTTACTTCTTCATGGTGGGTTCTTCTGCAGTAGCTGTCTCATGGTCTCTTGGGGGGGAGGTTCTCTGTTTTGGTTTTAGACGGTGCCAGAACTTTTCTGTTGTCTCCTCCTTATGTGTGTTTTCTTCTTGTTCACTTCCTTCCCCTACTTTTTCCTTCTCACTGCCTCCTTTTCTTTGAATTGCCTGTCTCAGAGGTTAGGTGTTGGAGTGGCTTCTTGATAAAAGACGAAAAGGAAGATAAAGGTAAAGAGCAAGCAGTGAGAAAGAAGAGAAAAGGAAAGAAAGAAAAATACAAAGGGGTGAAAGAAAAGAATTGGAGAAAAGGAGAGAAGGACAGAAAGAGAGTGACAGGAGAAATGGTGTTGATTGGCAGGATCTATGGCAACACCTGCAACTCCAGGACTTTGAGGTGCTTAGCTGGACGGGTCCCTCCATCACTTCTGTTGGTTACACAAAAGTCACCATTCCTGCCTACTTTCCAGGGCACAGATTCCAGGAATTGGGTAGGTGGAGGCAGCTTAAAGTCCCTTAACATCCTCCCCACCCCTTCACAGGTACTATCACACTCTCCCAGTGCCACTGTCTCTTTCCCTCACCCCAGCAAACAGCCAGGCCTTCGTTCTTCCCAGGTGTGTTGCACATTTACTACATATGTATAAATCCTAGAGCCATGGATCATATCACCCCACATTTGCACATCTCACATGGTGTGATAATGACATTTTTCAGTGACTTCCTCTTTTTGCTCACTGTCACATTTGTGTTACACCAATGCAGGGAGTTCTGGCACCCTTCTTTGCCACGGCAGTCTCACAGTCACTGTGTAGACACGACACGCTGTATTCACTCACTCCCCTCATGATGGACATTTCACCTGCTGCCTGTTTATTGACATAAATGGTGCAGCAGCAAGTGTTTTTGTCTCCATGCCTCATGTGGGAGTTTCTCTGGGGGACTTGGCCTAGAAGTATGGTTACTGAGACAAGGGGCTTCGCACAAGATAAGGCCAAAGAATTGTCCCAGTTGGTTGTTCTTGTGTATAACCCCATCAGAGGGGTGTGGGAATTCTAGTTGTTCCACTTCCTTGTCAGCACTTGGTAATGTCAAACTTTTGCATTTTTACCAATTTGGCAACTAAGAAATGGAATCTTGCTTTTGTTGAGGGATCTTTCTAGAACAAGATCCAATCCTGTCCTCCCCCTGCTTCAAATCTTCCTGAGGGCTCCCCCCACCACAGGGACTCGATCTACCCTCCCAGGCTGAGCACCCAAGCCCTGCATGGAGCAGCCCTGCTGCTTTCAGCCTCCATGCCCCATAGTCCCCTCATCCTGGTCACAGTCAACTACAGATGCCTGATCTCTCAGTGTCAGGGTTGGCACCTGCTGTTCCCCTGCACGGGACCACTCCCACATCTTACTTTATTAACAAATGACCATCCAGGCACAGTGGATCACACCTATAATCCCAGCACTTTGAAAGGTTGAGGTGGAGGATGGGTTGAGGCCAGGAGTTTGAGACTAGCCTGGACAACATAGCAAGAACCTATCTCTAAACAAAATTTTTTTTTTTAAATTAGCCAGGCATAGTGACATGTGCCTGTAGTCCCAGCTACTTAGGAGGCTGAGTTGGGAGAATCACTTGAGCCCGGAAGTTCAAGGTTGTAATGAGCTATAATCATGACACTGCACTCCAGTCTGGTTGACAGAGTGAGACCCTATCTCAATAAAAGAAAGAGTGAACCAAACAAACAAATAGGTCACTTATATATTTTAAATATTTATATCAAAATTATCAATGGCTTTGGTGCATTTAAAATATATTGCAATATAAATACATTTATCAAACGATAATTTCAGGGCTTAGAACAAAGCTCTCAATCTCAGTGCTATTGATAGTTAGGGCTGGACAATCCTCTGAGGTGGTGACTGTCCTGGGCACTGTAAGCTGTTTAGCAGCATCCCTGCCTGGCTCCTACCCAGGAGATGCCAGTAGCAACTCCCTCTGTCGTGACAAAAATGTCTCCAGTCATTGCCACAAGTCCTCTGTGGAGGGAGGATTGTCCCTGTTGGGAACCACTGGTTTAAAATAGATGAACTCATCATGCACCCACGACAGTGTGACCAGCAAATGGGCACAAGTTCACAGCCTTGCATTGGACATTCTCTTCCTACCTTGAAGTGTCCCATGAGTGAGATATTCACTTGGGAAGGACACCTGAGATCTGAATCTAAGGCCCTTCATGTGTGCAAGGCTGACCCTACTGGAAACTCCCTCTCCAAGCCTTGCCTGGTGTCCAGCTGCTGAGAAGACTCCCTGATGCCCAGCCAGGGGTCTTCTCCTTCCCAAGTGTCTGCTCCCATATCCTGTGTGGGAGGATGGGGAGTGATGCCGCTGAATTCAACTGCAGGGAAGACATGAAGATCCAAATGATCAGTGGTGTAGGAGCCACTCAGGCCCTTCACTAACTGACCCCGCAGAACCCAGAGCGCACTGGGCTCCAGCAGAGCAGGCCTGGGTCATGGGTCTCCAGGGTGGATGGGGGCTGGCAGGGCTACTCCTTGGAAGACACAGCAGGGCTGCAGGCCTCAGAGGGTGCACGCATGTGTATGTGTAGCCATAGGTACAGGTGTGCACATACATGCATGGGTGTAGGGGTAGAGCACCTGCTCTGACTCCTGTCTGAAGAGCCCGGCACCAGCACCCTCCAATCACCATCCTGCTTTATTTTCCCCATGGCCCTGCCTGCTATGTCCACTGGCGTGCAGCCCCCTGTGCCTGGCAGACTGTAGGCAAGCAGTTCAGAAGGTGTATGGAATGGGTGGGTGGGTGGATGACGGCTATGTAGTTGGGAGAATGGGTCCCTATCTGCTGGCACAGATGTGTGCGTACGCATTCAGGCCTCAACTCTGGAAGATACTTTAAGCTCTTTGTTCTATACTCTTTCTAGAAAGACCCAGGAAAACCTACAGCCCAGAAGCTGCCAAGGCCCACAGTTGTGAGGGGAGGCTCAGAGCAAGTATTGGAATCCAGGCTCACAGCCCTTCCTGGCTTTGCTCCAGGCAGGATGGATGGGAGAGGGTCCTGGGGGAGGAAGCTGCCCTAATGGGCTGAGGTGGGTTGGTGATGGTGACCCACCAACTCAGAGGGTCCCACAAATAAGATCTTTGCTCAAGTGGTAACCCCACTTGGGGTTAGATCTGAGCCTCCAGAGTCCACACAGGGTGCCACAAGGAAAAGCGTACCTGGGTGGTGACTGTGAGGAAAGGCTCTGGGGACCCAGTGGGCTCCCATCACCACTGGCTCAGGGGGTTGGGCAGGAAGCCTTACTGGAGGTCTGAATGATGCTTGGCTGGGACCTGAGTTTGCCTTGTCACCTCTGGAGAAGAGAGGCTGCCCCCCCCCCACCTCCTGAGTAGGGCTGAGAGCTCAGCCTCTGCCCAAGCCCTCGGTCCACCAGTCGGCATGTCCCCTGTTCTCTACCCACTTTCTCACACACTAGCTGTCTTCCAGCCACTCACCGGGCTGTCTGTCCACTTGTCCTCTTCAGGGCCAGGAGGCCCCCAGACATGCACACTCAATGCCTTCCTGTTTCAGTGTCCTCACGGCAGCCTGGCACTTAGCAGACTTGGTGAGGAGGCTGAGGCAGAGCCAGGCTGAGCGACTACTTCCCCAGGGACACATGGCCTGGGCGGCAGAGCTAAGCATGGAGCTCTGGAGCTGGAGTCTTACTCCAGCTGAACGATCCACTTGTCTGTCTGTCCACCCATCACCCTCGTGGCTGCCCCTTCACTGCCTGTCATTCTGTCCATCCATCCATCCATCCACGGCTGTCACTCATCCATCCTGGAGTTAATGTAGTTAGAGGGCCAGGGGCCCTGAGGGGAGAGAAGGCCCCAAACTGCCCATCTGGCTGGGCCACGGTGGGTGGGGGTTAGGGTGTGCTGCCCCAGGCCGGGCAGGGCTGCATGGGGCTGGAGGGAATTAGCCAGTGACTGCCAAGATCATCTAATTAGGAGCTCTAGTGATAAGCAGATAGGATCGGGGGTGATTAGAATCCTTTTAAAAAGCCACTCCATTAATTACAGAGACAGAGAGGGGCCTCTGGCTGCTCAGAATGCCAATTGGCTGCCTAATCGGCTCCATCAGCTTGCTCTGGGGAGGCCTTCCTGGTACTGCTGTGTGACCTTGGGTGTGCCCTGCCCTCTCTGGGCCTCCCTGGGCATTGTTAATTGGTGACCAATATCACCCGGCCACCTAATGTCCTCTTTCTCTTCCTTGGCTATGACTCAGGAGGTTAGCTGTAGGGTGGGCTTGGGATCAGGGACATGGGACATTAGAGGCCAGGAGGCTCGTCTGGCTCTCCAGGGAGGAGGAAGCCCTGAGAGGGAGTGTTTTCACCACCAGCTGTGTAGGAGGCAGGAAGGTGCCCCTGAGCTGGCACTTGTGGCTGTGCGTCTTTCCAGGACCCTGTGTGTGTGTTGGGGGGGGGGTAGAGGCCCTACTACTCCTCCTGGGCTCCCTGAAGACTAGTGTCAATGAGTCTGAACATTTAACAGAAGAGGAAATCGGTCCACATGCTACCCAGCTCCAAGGTCCTACACCATCCCACCTCTGAAGGCCCCTCTACTTTTAGGGTGCCTCTGGCAATGAGGGGTTACGGTCTGCATGTGACGTGCCCAGCCCAGGAGTCCCACTAAGCAGTCTGTTCCCTGTGCCCCGGGATAGCCCTGAGCCCAGAGGGTAGTGAGGGGTCTCCAGTCCTGTCTTCATACAGCTGACTCCTGCACACCCAGCCAAGGCGGTGGTCTCAGGCTGAACAAGGAACAGGGGCTGAAGGAGGGCTCTGGAACTAGCACTGGCCAGCAATTTGCTCCTGAGAAGACAGGGAGGCCAGCTCCGGAGGCCGGAAGGCAGGAGAGAAGAACCTGGGGCCGGGGACTCGTCTAGACAATGCACAGTCTCCCTCATCATCCCGGGTTCGCTCTCTTCACTTTGTTGTAACCACCCATGTCACTGTCCTGACTACATTGTCTTGGGAACCTCAGCCTTCTTAGCAAAGCCACCATTACTACCATCCTCACCAGTATCACCATCACATAGACACCCATCATCCCTGATCCCTCCCCTGTCACCTCCACACCTCCTCTGCTGTCTCCACCTGCATCCTCACCACGATTACCAAGCCCACCTCCACCACTGCTGTCACCTTCCCTTGAGCCACTGCCACCCTCACACGCACATGGTCATTGACTGTTTCACATGCTGCCTGCACAGCCTGGGGGGCCAGCAGTGAGGGAGCGGAAGCATGATGACCTCAGTCTGCAGCTCCAAAGTGCGTGGCTCTCTAGAGCCCACCTGGGAGCTACGGGGGCCTTCGTGATGTCCTGGGAAGCCTGCAGCCCTGGTACAGTAGGTTGGCAGCAGAGCTGCTGCAAACCTGGCCATCATCTCCTGCCCGCAGCTGGTGACTCTCTTCCACTTTCCAAATCTTGTGCACTGGCAGACTCTAGCCTGGAACCATATGGCTGAGGGGATCTGGATGCCCGCGCAGGACTGCTCTAGGATGCATAGGAGAGGGTGTTGGTAATGCTGAGCTAGCAGCAGAAAATCCAGACTCCCACAAACCCAGCCCCATCAGCACTCACACTGTCACCCCCACCAGCATTCCTTCCTACCACTCAGTGCCCTCCACCCCTGCTACCATTTCAACCCCTCTCCTCACCACTATCCTCCATTGATATTACAATTTCTGCCACCTCCCCCCCCCCCGCCCAGCACCACCAGTGGTGTCCCGCATCATCACTGCTCCAAGCAGGGTTGCCATCACTACCACTTCCCTCATCCCTTCCACGGGCACCTGGCGTGTGATGTAGAATCACTCAGTCAGTCCTCCCGGTAAGAATGTCATGCTGCCCCAGCTGTTACCTTGAGACTTACAGAAGCTTCTTGAAGGTGTATCATTCCCCACCCAAGGACACTGGTCCTGACCATCTGACCCGGCCAGATCACTGCCCACCGCACTGCGGCAGAAGCTTTAAGAGGCAGCTCCAGTTTCTGCCAGCTCTGCCTGGTCCCTCGGCCACGACAACGGGATGCTTCACTCAGAGCTGCTCCTTCAACCTGGGACCCCGCATGAGAAGATGTGAGGAGCAGGGCACCGCGGCTGGCCCGAGGTGCCGACGTGTAAAGTGGGCAGGAACTATGAGTTTGCGTAGGCTGCTGGGATATGGAAGCTGCTGCTGTGGCAAAGTGGAGTGATTCACAGCTGCCACTACCTCTCTGCCTTTGTCGTCACCATCACCACCACCTCCTCCCAACTTAGCTCCTCTGTCACCTCCACCACCCCTACCATCACCTGTCTCATTATTCCCACCACCTCTGGTCTGACCATTCCCACCATCCCCACCACAAATTGCTGTCTACAGCATAAGCATTGCGACTGTCACCATCAGTGTGACGCCACCATGACCAACTCCACTATCACCAACCTAAAAAATCACTGTCCCACTATGACCAAAACCTTCACACCAACACTGCTACCACAGTCACCTCTGCTACTTCAATGGCGCCTACTCCATCACCATGGACACTTACAGTGTCACTGTCTCCACCTGCATCACGGCCAATGACAGCACCACTCCTGCTGCCACCCCCGTTGTGGAGAACTGTGGAGGGTGGGCATCTTTCTCCAGCTCTAAGAACAGGTTTTAACTACAGCAACAGACGTGGCGTGACAAAACACAGCATGAAAGTACGGTGATGTTTTCCTCCGCAGCTACACCCTGAGGAGTTCTTCTTCCATTCAAATCTTCTGCCAAGGACGTGTTAGCACATGTGAGTGGACGGATGTGGGGCACAGAAGACAAGTTGTGCTCCTGGTGAGGTGACAGTGTTGGTCACCAGAGGTCGGAGTTGCCAAGTCTGCTTCCATCCTTGCTGGCATGTGGGATGGGTTAGAACATGTTGTCCCTGCCAGGGGCTGAAACCCAGCTCCAGTGAGTATTGAAAGAGTGAGGGAGACTGAGAGAAATGAATAAAGACCAGAAAGAGGAAGAAGAGACAGAGGAGAGCAATGAAGGAAGGAAGGAGAGAAGGAAGAGCAAGGCCGTCCTAGTGAATGAAGAATTTGTGACCCAAACGCCGAGGTGTTCCACTGGCAGGGCTGGCAGGTGGTTTTATAACTGTGTTCCATCTTAGCGGGAGGGGAACGAGGTGAAGATAGAAATAGATGTTAATTGGTATCGCTAACTGTGTTTTCTAAATATGATCCAGTATCAGAACAAGACTTGAAGAAATACAAGTGCCTAGGAATGTTTTGCTTACCTCACTCACTTTATTAGTTTTCTAGAGCTATTATAAAAACTTTTTGCGGACTGCGTGGCTTAATACAATAGAAATCTATTCTCCCACACTTCCGTACGCCAGAGTCTGAGATGAGAGTGAGGGCACCCGTCTCTGGAGGCTTGGAGGGAGAGTCCTTCCTCACCTCTCCCAGCTTCGGGGGCTGCCTGCAGTCCCTGCAGCTGCAGCCCTCCAACTGGTCACCATTTTCACATCCCCTTCTCTGGGTGTTTCTCATAAGGATGGTTGTCATTGGATATAGGGTCCACACAGACAATCCAGGATGATCTCATTTCAACATCCTTAATTTTCTTTGAGATAGGGTCTTGCTGTGTTGCCCAGGCTGGTCTTGGCTCATGTGATCCTCCTGCCTCAGCCAGGTGCACACCACCATGCCCAGTTCTGACATCCTTAATTTTAATTATCTGTTGCAAAAATACTTTTCCCAACTAAAATCACATTCAGAGGTTCTGGGGATTAGGATGGAATCATCTTCTGGAGAGCTACCGTTCAACCCCTTACACTCACCAATCTATATTTATTATAAGTCTCCATTCTTCTTACCAGAATGGGTGGCATACTTCTCTTAATTTGCTGTCCACTACAGCCTTAAGACAGCCCCACGTCCAAATCTCTGTCCCTGTCACTGACATGCTGTGTGATCTAGAGCATGTTGTTGTATGTCTCTGAGCCTCATTCATCCAACAGATGTTTACTGATTGCCCTTGTGTGCTGAAAAGACGGATACTGTCTTAGACTCTGACAAACATCCCTGCCTTCATGAAGTGTACCTCTGATGATCTGATGAGATGATGAGGCACAGGAAGTTCACACTCCTGTCCCTCTCCCAGCCTGCCTGATTCCCAATCCTGCCTTCTAGCTCCACAGCAGCAATCTGGCCACTGGGCTCTGTGGACGGTTCCCTGGAAGCCCTTGCTCCCTTCCCCTGGCCACTGCCACTGACTTTTAATGCCTACCTGGACTGGGACCCCATAGCTGATCCTGCCTCTGCTCTTTGGCTCCTGAGGGCTCAGCCAGGAATCCCAGCAGGACTGAGTGTTCCATTCTAAGCCCACCATGGCAGCCAGCCCCACTGGCCCCAGCAGGCCCATGTGCTAGGCTGTGCCTGGTCCAGAGCTGGGGGTGGGTGGTTGCCCCGCCCTAGGAGCTGATGTCACAAAGGGCCTGGTTCTAGCTCTGGAGGAGGGTCCTCCCTGGCTTGGCCACAGTGGCAGTGGCAGTATCCCTCCCCTCCCCCCACCCCTCTCAGCAGAGTCCCCACCTGTCCCTGAGAACGGATACTATGAAAAGGTAAACTCCCGGGCAGACTCTCGCCCGGAGCCAGCAGATTCCAGCGGGGCCCTGCTGAAGGGGTCCACACCAGCTGCTGTCTCCACCGCACCCCTCCGACCCGCCGGGCTCCCGTGCCCACTTTGCCTTTGCATCCCACCTCGTCCCACTCACCGCTTGGCATGGCTAACTACTACGAAGTGCTGGGGGTACAGTCAAGCGCCTCCCCAGAGGACATCAAGAAGGCCTACCGCAAGCTGGCCTTGCGCTGGCACCCCGACAAGAACCCTGACAACAAGGAGGAGGCTGAGAAGAAGTTCAAGCAGGTGTCTGAGGCCTATGAGGTCCTGTCCGACTCCAAGAAGCGCTCTGTGTATGACCGCGCAGGCTGTGACAGCTGGCGGGCTGGCGGGGGGGCCAGCACCCCCTACAACAGCCCCTTTGATACCGGCTACACCTTCCGTAACCCGGAGGACATCTTTCGTGAGTTTTTCGGTGGCTTAGACCCCTTCTCCTTTGACTTCTGGGACACCCCGTTCAACAGCGATCGTGTTGGCCGGGGCCATGGCCTGAGGGGGGCCTTCTCGGCCGGCTTCGGCGAGTTCCCGGCCTTCATGGAAGCCTTCTCATCCTTCGACGCCCTGGGTCGCAGCGGGGGCAGCCGCACCACCTTCTCCTCCACCTCCTTTGGGGGCTCTGGCTCTGGCAGCTCGGGGTTCAAGTCGGTGATGTCATCCACTGAGATGATCAATGGACACAAGGTCACCACCAAGCGCATCGTGGAGAATGGGCAGGAGCGCGTGGAGGTGGAGGAGGACGGGCAGCTCAAGTCGGTGACCATTAATGGCAAAGAGCAGCTCAAGCGGGTGGACAGCAAGTAAGAGCTGACCACCCGGGTCTTACCTTCCTGTTGCTGCCACCACCACAGGGGGCCACAGATGTAGGCTGATGGTTAATAAATGTGCCAAGTGAGTTCATGGAAACAGCTCCCCAGCTTTGTGGGGGGCGGGAGATCTTTGCTGACCCTGGAGTGGCTGGCTCTGGCTCGAGGGCACACACAGTGAGGGTGTGGCTGCTGCCTCCCAAGTCTGGGCTGTTTTCACGGGAAGCCCAGGGCCTCTGTTCTAGTGGTTTATCACCTCTCCCATGCTTGCCATCTGGGTTGACAAATGCCGCCACTGCCCCTCTCCGTCTTGATCTGCCTCCAATCCCACCCCATCCCTGCTTCTGCTCTCTAGTGCCAGCCACTGCCACACTCAGCCCCATCCCTGCTTCTGCTCTCTAGTGCCAGCCACTGCCACACTCAGCCCCATCCCTGCTTCTGCTCTCTAGTGCCAGCCACTGCCACACTCAGCCCCATCCCTGCTTCTGCTCTCTAGTGCCAGCCACTGCCACACTCAGGCCTCTCTGCTGCAGCTCTCAGCCATCCCCCTCTCCCAACTAATTCTTCCCAAGGTATGTCACACTGCCTGCATGGCTCCCCTTGCTCTAAGCACCTCACCACAGGCCCTGGTGCCTGACCCCTGTCCACCTCCCGCCTCCCTCTCTGATCTTCCTCCGTTCCTCCTCTGCACCAAATTTCCTGCAGCCGCGGAGCCTTTGCAAACACTCTGGACCAATGCCTAGGACCCAGGGGCCAGGGGGGAGGAAGCAGGGCCAAGCATTGCAGAGCCAGAGCTTTCTCCAAGTTAGAGCAAGGCAGGCTCCCTTTAGGGGGAGTGAGCTCCCTGTCATGGGAGAGTGCCGGTGCAGAGAAAGAGAAGGGGCTGTGTTCTGGTGACCTGATAGCCAGTTGTTTTTTTTTTTTTTTTTTGGAGACAGAGTCTCACTGTGTTGCCCTTGGTAGAGTGCCGTGGCATCACAGTTCATAGCAACCTCTAGCTTTTGGGCTTAGGTGATTCTCTTGCCTCAGCCTCCCCAGTAGCTGGGACTACAGGTGCCTGCCACAACGCCTGGCTATTTTTTTGCTGTTGTTGTTGCAGTTTGGCCAGGGCCGGGTTCGAACCTGCCACCCTCGGTATATGGGGCCAGCGCCCTACTCACTGAGCCATAGGCGCTGCCCAGAGAGAGCCAGTCTTTTAAAAATACTTATTTTTGAAGTAAAGTTTCACTTTGAAACTTGGATGTCAGGCACTTTTAATTCAATGTAATTTAAGAAGTATTTATTGAGCACCTACTGTGGTCAGGCACAGTTCTAGGTACTGGGAATAAGAAAGGGGGGGAAACAAATCCCTTGCCTTTTATAGTCCGCATTCTAGCTGAGGGGGCCAGGGGAAAACAGGGGTACAGAATATGGTCCTCAGTAGCCATGAAATGTGGAGTGGAGACACAGGCAGGTGAGCTGAGGAGGGTGGGTGACTGAGGGGATAGGCAGGGGACTGTTGAGTCAGGTGGCTCTAGAAGGCCCTTCTGTCTATCAGGAACTGGAATAAAAGTGAGACCTTGGACCATGTGACTATCTGGGGAAAAGCATTCTGGACAGAGGGGATAGCACGTGCAAAGGCCCTGAGGCAGGAGCAGGCCTGTCCTGTTGGAGGAATAGCCAAGAAGCGAATAAGGTGTATACACAGAGTCCCATTTAATGTCCACGACTCTCCAAGGCAGTGTTCATCAGCCCGTGTTATCCAAAAGGAAAATGAGGCACAGAAATTCTGGAGCGGTTGAGCCAGAATTTCACCCCAGGTATTGACTCCAAAGGACCTGCATTAAATATAATAATTGTCACTGTTACAAAAGTGACAGGCGGGTGTGAGTGAGAGAATGTGCATGATCCTGTCTATAGAAGGATCAGCCTGTGGGCAATTCCTTGTTCCCTGAGGGCTGGAGTAAGAGTCAGAAAAGGAGGTGATTTCAGGTTAGAAGTCTCAGTGATGGCCAGTGACAGGGTCTGCGGCTCCCAGGCTAGGGAGAGGGGACATGATACAGGCAGAGAAGGTAGTCTGAGCACCAAGTGGACTAGGACCTGATCATACTTTGGTCACTTCTGCATCCCAACTCACAGCACTTGGCATCTAGTGAATGCCCAAGAAACGATATAACATGAAAGCAGGTGGGAGCACACCATTCCAGGGAATAGCAAGAACCAAGGCATGTTCTTGGAGGACAACCTCTGGGCCTGAAGACAAGAGAACCCACTGGCAGGCCTTGAACCTAGTGGGAAAGGTAGGGTTTGGATTCCTTGAGGAATTCATCCCCTTCCCAGATGCAGAGGAGCATCTGGCTGAGGAGCATTCTTGGGGGATAGAGGCTAGGAAGTGGCCTGGCACTTTTCTCCAAAGGGAGCACGCTGACAGCCCCTTCCAGGAAACCAAGGGGCATCACCCTAAGATCTTTGAGATGTGCAAAGCCCCCTGGCTGCTGCCAGTGTACTGGCCAAGAGGACACAGCAAGTGGCCTGCCTACATCTTGAGGCTCAAGCCAGGCTGTGAGTCCCTAGGTTCCACCTCTGAGGACCTCTGGGACAGGACAGCAGCTGGAGGCTCCCTAACCGTGTTACCCACTGGGCAGGGGAGCCTGTGACACAGAGAAGGTCAAACCCAGCTCCCAGTCCTGCTGTGGGACTAACTTCATCAAAGCCCCCACTACAGCATTAACCACCTGACCTCTGTCCCTGCCGACTCGCTAATTTCACCAATTACTGGCCAGCTGTGGCTGCGTCAAGTGGGCCTGCTTAGCACAGACGGCTGCTGGGCAAATCCAGTTATGCCCTGGCAGCCCAGGCAGCCACACGGTCCAGCAGCTGGATGCAGAGCAGAAATCTGGATGCTTACAAGGCACTGGTGTCACCAAGCACCCCAAGGACCCCTGGGCTGCGGCTGATGGTCTGTGCTCTCTTCCCTTCTTCAAGCCCCACACCTATAGCTGCAGCTGGCTCTCCCCAGCACAGCCCTCTCTGGGCATTCCCCTGCTTCAACTCCTGCAGAGCCAGCGTGCTCAGCTAAGCATGTCACCTGTCCCCAGCTGCCAGGCCGAATCTTTGCACCAACCCTTAGTCCCATTTTATAGATGGAGAAACTGAAGCCTACACTTGACTGGCCTGCTGAGGAGCATGGCTGGGATGAGATCCAACCCCTGCACCAGTACTCATGGTCCCAGCCCACATCCTGTCACTGCAGCCATATCATGCTGTTCCCTGCATGTCTCATCTCCTCTGGCCTGTTAAATTTATACCTTGAGGCCCCCACTCCGTGTTACTTGTGGGAAGGCCTCACCAAGCCAAGCTGGGGCAGGACATTCTGCCAAGTCTCCTTCACTCAGACTTTCTTCTGGGCCTGGCTGTGCACTGGGTGCTGGGACCACAACAGTGAAGACCTGACCCCGCCCAATGGCCCTATGTGTCTAGGGAGGGGCTGGCTGACCAGGCTCAGGCCTGACCCTGTGCTGGGGCACCCAGAGGTGGGACCATATGGAGTCCCTGCTGTTGCCCTAGCCCCAGCATGGAGCCCCAGGCAGAGGCTCCGGGGTGGAGGGCTCCCCCCTCAACTTCTGGCCCTAATGTCCACGTCCTCACGGTTGCTCCCTGGATGTGATGCCAACCTCCTCCCTGGCCTCCCAGCCTCCTCTTTTCCTTCTTCCGTCCTATTTTCTTCCCAGCACCCAGAAGAATCTGAGGGCATTGTGGGGCACTCAGAGTAAAAGTCACTGTCCTCACAGGTTCCCACAAAGCCTTTGTCATCTGACCTGGTGGCCTCCCCAGCATCCCCAGGGCTTGCTGTGCTCCAGTCCCACTGCCCTCCTTGCTGTCCTACACACACATCTGGCCCGTCCAGCCTCAGGGCCTCTGCAGCTTTACACTGTGCCTGGACCCACCTCCCTGGTCTCTGGAAGGCCCTCCCTCTTGCCCCCTAGGATTGAGGCTCATCTTCCCACTCTCCCCACTCTCTGGGCTCCAGTTCTCTTCACATGTTCACCCTGCCTTCAGCCTCTGCACCTGCCGGCCCCACTGCCTAGAATCCCTCAGCTACCCACTAAGGGTGGCCAATCCCTCTGATCTTGGCTCAGATGTTACTTCTTTAGAGATGCCTCAGACTCGGAGGTCCCCACTTCCACCCTCCAGTCCTATGTCCCCAAAATCCTGTGGGGAAGGGACTGGGTGAAACAGTGCCCAAGCATGTCCTTCTGGTGCTAGGATTCAATGACCCTGGAGCATTTTACAAGCCAGGGCCCCCGAGAGCTCTGGGGAGATGCACTCAGCTCACAGAGCAGAGGGGAACCAGGTTTGCAGCCTCTCTGCTACCAGAACAGCTGGGAGAGCCTGAATGCCATTGGCCTCTGAGGCTGGGCAGGGCAGGGCTTCCCCACCAGGGCTCAGGTTTCCATGTGGACTGGGCAGGGGCAGTTGTAGTGTCCTTATCCCTGCCGAGCACCGGTCCCCCCAGGGGCTTTGCCTCCAGCCTTTCCCTGACCCCCGTAAAGAGATACGGCTGTTCACCCCCATTGTACAGATGGGGAAACTGAGGCTTGGAGGACAAGAGGCCTGGCCGAGGCCACATGCCATAGCGGGAGCTGGTTCTGGTCCTTGCCCCCACCGGGCCTGGGGTGGGTAGGTGGGGCTCAGGCAGCCTCCTTCCCCAGCCACCCTCCCTCTGGCCGGTAGGTCGATGTTATCGCAGCTGATTTAATTTCAAAGACGGATTGAGCTGCGGAGGGAGGGAGAGTGGCTAATCGCAGCCGCCATCTGCCCCGTTGTCATGGGGATGGGCTCCCAGCATTTGTGCAGGGCGGACCCAGATAAGGGCACAGAGTGGGCTGGAGGGGACTGCAGCAGGGGGGTGGGGAGGGGATGGGCCAGGAGCTGGGGAAGAGATGGTAACAGAGACAGGGAGAGACCCAGAGAGGGAGAGATGGACACAGAGACAAAAGAACAGTGACACAGAGAGGCCAAGGGACCAAGGGAGACAGCTCAAGGCTGCCCAGGTAAAGAGAGACTCCCCCCAGAGGGTTAGTGTGTGACTAACACACTGCCCGCCAGGACCCTCTGGCAGCTGCCCTTTGGGCCAGGAGTCTCTTCTTGCCTGCTGGGAAGGGTCTTGGGTAGAACCAGACCTTCCCTTTGCTGTGACAGGGTCACTGGACCACCTGCACCTCCACACCAGGGGGACAGGGTCCCAGGCTCAGCTCAGGGATGGCACATGAGCTGTTTCCGCCAAACACATGCCAGCACCCCTAGTCTGGCTTTTATAACAATCACGTCATCAAAACTTGCCTAAGGCGATGCTGACCTGGTCTCTCAGATGGAAGGGGATGCTGGGCACCCACTTTGTGCTCTGTCCACCAAATGGGATCCACACCTCCAGGCAGCCCTGCCTGGGCACCTTATGTCCATTCTGCAGGGCAGAGTTGTTTAACCATCTCCTGGAAGGAGAGTGCCATTGTGACTTAGGAAACAGCATTTGTCCATCCCCTCTGTGTGCCAGGGCTTGGGAAGTGCTGAGAGGCAGCAGAGGAGACGAGATGTCCGATCTGTCTGCTGACAGCCATGGCTGAGGCCCCCTCCCCAGGCTCAGGCTGGCATGCCTCAGCCCTGCCCTCATAGTAGCAGTCCCAGCCCAGCCCACCCTTGCAGAAGCAGTACTCTCTTGGAGCTGCTCCCAGCCACCTGCACATCCCCCACTGCCCTGCCCCGGCTGGTGGGCACTGCCTGGCCCTGTCTTTGCCTCCAACTAGGACTGGTACCCTGTGGAGGTGAGTGCCGCTCACACCTCTGTCCCTGCTGCCCTGCTCAGAGTGGTGGGCTGACCCTCTGACTGGCAGCCTCGGGTGCAGACTGGGCCTCAGACTTCAGCTCTGCACACTGCTGTCTGTTGGACACCTCCCAATAGGCCCCCAGGCTCTATAGCCATGAAGCATCCCAAGGTGACCCCAGGAGCTCCTGTCGTTGACTCCAGAAATCCAATCACTGCCCCCGCCTCCTCCCTGGACCAATCACCAGCACCATCTGCCTGAGGCAGGAGTCTGGGGACTGCCTGAGTAGTCCTCTGACCTTGGCACTGGGCTGCTCCACCCTCATGAAAAACCAAGGCCCTTTGCTTCTTGCTGAGGGCGATGATCACTCATTGTTACCAGCCTGAAGTCCAAACTCCCTGAAGCAGCTCATGGAAAACATTATAATCCCCTCCAAGACCTTTGGGACAAATTGGAACTTCCACCTCACCCCCAGGCGATGCCTACAAACTCCTCACCAAGACCCAGGACAAGGCCCAGCACCAGCCAGGACCCACAGGATCCAGCAAGACCCAGTCTGCCCTTGAGCCTCATCCTCTGTGTCCTGTGCCTCTCTCTCCTCCTCGGTGGACATTTTTGTATGTGTTAGTTGTGTTAAATACACATAACATTGGCTGGGCATGGTGGTTCAAGCCTGTAATTCCAGCACTAGAGGAGGCTGAAGCAAGAGAGTTGCCTGAGCTCAGGAGTTCAAGACCAGCCTGGGCAAGAGCAAAACCCTGTTTCTAAAAAATAAATAATCAAGCATTGTGGTGGGTGCCCAAGTAGCTACTTGGGAGGCTGAAGCAAGAGAATCGCTTGAGCCCAAGGGTTCAAGGTTGCTGTGAACTATGACACCATGGCACTCTACCCAGGGCAAGAGAATGAGACTCTGTCACACACACACAAAAAATACACATAACATCAAAAGTATCATCCTCACCATCTGAGTGCACAGCTCAGGGCTCTGAGCAGGCTCACGGTGCCCTGTAGCCGTCATCACCTTCCATCTCCAGAACTTTTCCATCTTCCCAAACTGAAACTCTGTCCCTATTAAGCACTGACTCCCCACCCCTCCCCAGCCCCTGTGACCACCACTTACTTTCTGTCTCTCTGAATGTGCCTGTCTCCGGGCCTCATGGCAGGAGGACTGTGACAAACTTTTTGTTATCAGGCTTCCATTTACCCCTTGAGATCACCTTGTTCCCATCTCTCCACTGGGTGGTCAAATGTTTCCGACTTGGCCATGGTGGATGGCTCCTGGGGCTCTGGTGATCACAGGGAACATTGGTCTCATCCAAGGAAGCCAGAACGGATCGAGAACCATCCCTTGTGATAGCACTGGAGATGTCCACAGTCCTTCCCGTGAGTGGCACTTTCACACGAAGGCCTGAAGACAAGTTTGAAATGTTCCTGCAACTCATGCTTGTAACAACTCAGCACCAGAATGTGTTTAAAACTAACCCCATGCACACCCACAGTGCCTCCCAGAGCTTTCTTAGGCAATGGATTGCCTGGTGTCTTAGTTGACCCTTTGGAAAACTCCATCATTCAAATGCATATTTTTCCTTTTTAACCAAATGAGTGTCACTCAAGCATGTTTTAATACCTCTTACTGTGGACAGTGCCACCCTCCATGTAGGTAGGGACATGGCCTTGCCTCCCTGCAGGGGAGCTGGACCTGTGGATGAGGGGTTCTGGGGCAGGGAGTACTGGACTGTGACTGGATTCCAGGTTAGCTGGACAGGCAGCCTGCTGCCCCTCAGGCCTTCTCTCCTGGAGACACCCAAGGGTTGGGCAGAAGTGGAGGCCTTAGCTCCATTTCACATGGGCCAGTCTGGTCACCAGGCATGTGGGAACTGGAGGGCAATGCAGGAATGCCCGCTTAGGGGCGTTCTGGCAGGAGAGGTGAGATTCGGAGTCGGGGGGTGCGTGGGGGAGGCATCTTGTCCCTCTGAGCCTCAATTTCCTTTGACAGTCACTGAGGGGGTCCTACCTACTCTGTGGTGTCCCTCCCACAGGCACCAAGGGACATGTGGACAGCACGTGGACAGCACCTCCTTGTGCCCATGCACCCCGCACCCCCTGGACCCAGTGGTGGGGACAGCACCTTGCTTCCTGCTGCCTCTAAGGCCGCACCCACGTCATGCTGGACGGTCCCTACTCCAAGAACATCTCTTTTGCAATTCTCCTTCACTTTCTCTAAGATTTTTTGGGGAAGAATCCCATAATCATCTTCTATTGCTCTTGTAGTAAATTACCACAAACTTCGTGGCTTCAAGCATTGCAGATTTATTGTCTTACAATTCTGGGGGCCAGAAGCCCAGAATGGGTCTCACTGAGCTAGAACCAAGGTGCCATCAGGCTGGTCCCTCTGGAGGCTCTGGGGGAGACACTCTTTCCCTTCAGGAGGCTGCCTGTATTCCTCAGCTTGGGGTCTGTCACTTCATCTTTGAAGCCAGCCTTGAGGCCTCCGGGCCTTCGTGCCTGGCCCCTGCACTCAGGGCCCACTTGGTAATGCAGTCTGATCTTCTCTTATTAAGACCCTGAACTCAGTCACATCTGCACAGTCCCTTTTGCAATCTAAGGGGACACACAGATTCTAGGGATTAGGACACAGACATTTCTGCAGGGAGATGTTGTTCCAAGCACCACAGAGCCCGTCGAGAAGAGAGAGTCAAGGGTGAGCAGAGGGCCTGGCAAGGGGCCGGCTCAGCACCACCTATTTCTCAAATGGCCTCCTGCCAGAGGCAGGACATTTTCCAGCTGCTCAGGAAGGGCCATCTGAATGCCTGGACTCCTGGGCAGGACCTAAAGGGAGCACTGAGGAAAGGAGGGTGGATCACAACCAGAGGCAGGGCAGGGGGTCAGCCCCTGAGTGTGGCTGAAGCTGGGAGGTAACTAGTTGACCGAGGACCTGCTCATGCTCAGCCCCACTTGCGAGGGGCTTCAGGCTTGCCCCTGCCCCTCTCCTAAACTGGTTTTATTCATCTGTAAAAGCTCTCCCTCTCTCCTGGCTCTGAGGATACTCCCAGTGGTCCCTCCGCAAGGCTGTGTCCTTTGTCCCGGAACCTCTGCCGCGGCATCATGTCCATCTGGAGCATCAGTCCCTCTTCACTGTAACCCTGTGAATGATCTGGGCCCAGGTCCTCAGAAGGGCCAGGACCATAGCTCAGAGTAGAAGGGTGCTTATGAGCAGCTGGCCCCTCGGGAGTGGCCCATAATGCAGAAGAAGGGATGGCGGTTGTCCACAGGGTAGTTTTGTTTTAAGAGAAGATATGATCGTAGCCTCTATCAGCATCTCAGAGAGGTCTAGTCTCACCCAAGGTCAGGTGTGACTTCAAATGACATCGCTGAGCACCCTTCCCCACCCCAGGGCTGCCTGGCCCCATGTCCCTGGCAACTGGCACTCCCTGACTGAGCGGGGTTTCCTCTGGGGACAGAACTCCCTTCCATGGGGCTAGGAACATGGATGTCGTGCAGAGCTGGGCTGGGGCCACCTTCCCACCAACCACACTGTGCTGTCACACCCCAAAGAAGGAACCTGGCACTGTCAGCCACTTGAGCTCCCAGGCGCCGTGGTTATGCCTGCGGTCACCAAGCAGCCGGTCAGGAAACCCCTGGGTTCGTGGGGTTCTGGGGTGGTAGTGAGGGTGTGACGGGTCTTCTCCTCCAGACTCCTGGGCCGCCACTGGCTTCAGCCGCGCTCTGCCACCCTGCACTTTACCAGATCCTGCCAGCCACACTTTGGGCACTCAGCCCCCAGACGCCGGGGGCATCCTCCCAGCTCCTCCCGATCAAGGTCCCTGGAGAAGGCCATTCTCTGTGGCCTCTGGTCATGCTGTCTCTCTGTGCTTTGGAAGCATAGGAGCCAGTCTCTCTCCATTTGAGGCTCCTGAACATCTTCCACCCAACACTGCATTGCCTGCGTGTCCCTGTGATATCAGCGACAGTTTGCAATCTGTACCCAGCTTGCCCAGTTCAGGGCACGGTGGTGAGCGAAGAAAGCTTAGTTCTATGAAGCTAAAGGAGGTTGGGCTGGTGGCCCAAGGATCCCTGCAGGCACAACAGAGAGGGAAAGGCCCCACATGGGCCTACCTGATGCAATGTTCCCCTGGCTGTTCCCATAGCTGTGACCCCTCCACTCACATGGTCCTTGAGCCTGGGCCCTCGACAGAGTGCCTTTAGGAGAAGAAGCCAGGGGCATTAATTGCAAAAGACTGATTTGTTTTAAATTGATATTTAATTAAAAAGTTAATTATTAATTAGGTTTATCGATGGGCCATCAGTGCTGGCTGGGAAAGGCCGGTTTAAGGAATCGTTCTACTGCAGCCCATCTCCCCACTGAGCCGGCTCAGGGGCACCGGCTTGGCTCGTGTCAGTTCAGCCACAGATTTTGCTGCTGTCCATGGGCTGTGTCTTTTCTCAGCAGGCCTGGCAGATTCAGGAGTGACTGTGCTACTCAGCCTCGGAGGCTGCCTTGGGGTGGCAGGTGCCAGCTGTCCCTGCGGTGGCTGTCACCAGTGCAAATGCTGTCCCCCAGCACCTTCTCAAGCCATGAATCTACAGAGCTGTGTCCCACATGCTCCTCCTGTGTCTGGCGTGGACTTGGTGTCTTCCTCTCCAAATCCAACCCCCACCCCATGACCCTTCTCTGCCCTGGTCCGTCTAAACACCCAGTTGCCCACTCAGACACCCGGCATCATCCTGAACATCTGTCTCGCAGATCCCAAATCCGATGGATTCTCCTTCTCTGTGTCCCTGTCCTGCCCTGGCTGAAGCCTTCATAGATGTTCATCTGGAAGAGGTAAGGAAGCCAGCCAGGGGCAGGGACATGACAAAGGCGAAGGTGCCGAGGAAGGAGGGTTCCCTGAAAAGGAAAGAATCCTCTGAGGTGGATGTAGCGGTGAGGCACAGAGCAGGCCTAGATCACCCGGACTTCCTGAGAGCTGTGCTCTTTGTGGTGTAGTGGGAAGCCACTGGGTGGCTCGGGACAGAGGCAGAACTGATTTATGTTTTTGGTGGATCGCTCTGGCTGGTGTGGAAGAAATTGTCAGGGCATAAGAGCAGAGGCCCAGGGAGGTGGCAGCTGCAGCTGTCCAGGCGGGTGAGACGGACGGTGAAGGTGTAAGGTGGGTGGAACACATTCGGAAGAGAGAACTGACAAGATTTGCTGTGGACTGGATGTAGCAAAAGGAGAAAGAGGCAAGGATGACAAAGGCCTCCTGTGTGACCGATGGAGCCACCACCCTCTGGTATAGGGATGGCCACAGGAAGAGCAGCTCTGTGGGGGAAAGCCAAGAGCTTGTTTGGGGCATGTTGAGATGCACAGTGGTGACTGGGAACTGGCAGGAGACATGGATCTGACTTAGGAGAGAATTCAGGAGGGAGGGAAGTTCCAGAGTTACCAGCACGTGATGGTGGTTACAAGTTTGAGAGCAGACAAGATGGCCTAGAGCAGGGGTTCTCAAACTGTTTAAACAGGGGGCCAGTTCACTGTCCCTCAGACCATTGGAGGGCCGGACTGCGGGCCCCGGGACCAGTCAGCTGCTAAGCAGGACAGGCAGCAGCGGCAAAAAGACCCGGTGGGCCAGATAAATGTCCTAGGCAGGCCGCAAGAGGCCTGCCGGCCGTAGTTCAAGGACACCAGGCCTAGAGAGTGAGCAGAAACAGACAGGGGTGCAAGGACACTCAGAGCCAGGGAGAAGAGGAGACAGGGGAAGGCCGGTGAGCCAGGATAGGCTGTCCAGCATGTCCACCCCTCCCCACCACATCTGGGCCATTAGAGTTCTCTGGTTGCAAAGACAGCCATGGGCCCTGGCTAGCAGAACTCAGAAGGGAAGAGGAACACTACGAAATGGACCCAGGCTGGGCCAGATGAAAAAGAAATCAGAAGACCTGCAGGAAGGCCCGGGGCTGGCAGCCCTGGGATTGAAGGCTGCTGTCACTGGATGGGTCAGCTCTCCCCTGCTCATGAAGCTGCCCAGGTGTGTGCTGGCCAAGCTGGTGTGGAGGAGGGTGGTCAGCACCATCACCACCATCTCTATCATCATTGCTGTTGTCCCATCACTACCACACCCGATACAACCACTGCCACCATCATCTCCTCCTCCACCCCCATCACTACCACCACCTCTGCCACCACCTCCGCCACCACTGACACTACTGAGTCCCTTGCCTCACCATTGCTGCTGTCACTAACGCCCCAGACACCATCATCAAGAGATGTCTCTACTACATGACAGGCAGAATGTGGGAGTCTGTTGACACCAGGATGAGCAAAGATATTCCTTCATCCACCTGGGTTATATTCTAGTGAGGGAAACAGATTTTAATCAAATGGTTTCATCACAACAAAAGTTGTAAAACTGTGACTCACACAGGTCCCGCAGGACACAGACAGGGTGCTGAGGAAGAAGAGTCCCTTGGGGATTTGACCCAGAGAGGGGGGTGAGAAAACAGCCCTGGGGATGAGACACGGAGAAGCAGAGTGATCGGGGGAGAGACACGGAGAAGCAGAGTGATGGGGGAGAGACACGGAGAAG
>NW_003852496.1:2412629-2473661 GCF_000181295.1 Otolemur garnettii | reverse complement strand
GGGGAGAGACACGGAGAAGCAGAGTGATGGGGGAGAGACACGGAGAAGCAGAGTGATCGGGGGAGAGACAAGTGCAGGGGGCAGAGTGGCCTACACACGCAACGCCCCGCGGCCAGAGGGACGTGTGAGCACAGGGCCAGGGGAAGGCTAGAGTGGCTAGAGGCTGAGGACGGGGAGGACGGCAGCAGGAGCTGGGCCATCACGACTGGACAGTGCAGGGGCTGGTGGGAGCATTTTCACCTGGATCTTACAAGCAACGCCGTGAGAAGAGTGTTCTGCCAATGGTGTGGATAAAGGATGACGAGGCCAGCATGGCGGCAGGGGGCCGGGCAGGAGGAGCTGCAGTCCTGCAGGTGGGTGGCCGATACTTTACCTGGGTGGTCATGGTGGAGGAAAGAAGAGGATGGATTTGGCAGCTCTTTGGGAAGTGAGACCCCAAAGGCCCTGGCAATGGGCCAGCCATCTGATTAAAGAGAAGGGGAGGATGAGGCAAACCCCCAGGTTCAGGCCTAAGCAGCAGAATGAACAGTGGGGCCGTTCGCTGAGATGGGAACATGGAAGGGGCCTGTGGTTGGGGGAAGAGGTGGACTTACTGGGAAGAAGGCACCTGTGAGACCCCTGAGGTATTTCGGGGTAGTTGGATCTGTGGATCTGGACTCTGAGAGGAGTTCGTGTCTGGGAACACACTCGGGGGTGTCGTCTGCATATGAGGGGTCCGTAAAGGCAGAGAGTAGATGAGACCACTTGGCAGCAGTCAGATGATGGGGTCTTGAAGCCCCTGGAGGAGGGCTTTTCAGAGGAGCAGGGGGTTGCAGAGGCCAGAAATGGGGCTGGGAAGAAAATGGGAATGGGGAGTGCTCGGAAGCCAGGGGAGGGTCATGTTTCAAGAAGGGGGGGCCAAACACCGGGAAGGGCGTGAAGGGCCAGGTCTAAAGAGTGTGCACTGGCCTGGCCACACAGAGGACCCCTCTGATGGTAAGGAGAGCTGTGGCTAGGAGCAAGGGGCAGCGGGCAGCTGGTGGCAACAGGGCTGCGGGAATGAGATGGCAAACAGCCCAACTGGAAGGGCTGATGGCTCCGTCAGGGAGAGTCAGGCTAAGTTGAGGCGGCAGCCCTCATCTTGGGCACTTGGGTGGACATAGAGGCTGGGCGGGTTCAGACAGGAGGCCTTGGCAGGTGTCTACACAGGTGACGGATGCCTTCCACAGCATCACATTGGGACACCTGAGGTCAACTCACATCCTTTTGGTGTGATTAAGGCTGACCAGTAGGTTCAGGGCCCCTACAGTCTTCACCAGTGATTTTGGTCATCATCAGTGACTCCACCTGGGTCCTTCGTGAGGGTTGCAAAGTGGTGATATTTTTTCTTTCCTTGTCACTTATGAGCTGTAATTGTCCTAAAGGGAAGTTCCCTCATCAGCTTAGTTACCCTGAGAAGTAGTTGACTCCGGAAAAGCAGGATCAGTCATTATTTAAACTTTTTTGGAATCAGGAGGTAGTCCCTAGACAAGCCAACGTTGATCGGAACGCTTGGAATTTTAGTATCTTTGCTGTGTTTCAGTCTATAGCAGAATTTTCTGACCTTCAAATCATCCCCCCTCTGGCCAGCATGACCCCTGCCAGCTGGATCCTGGGCATTCGTTGCCATGACGCCCGTGGTCTCCAGGAGCTGTCTCTGTGGTCTGTCTGAGACATGCCAGGCTCACCTCGAGGGCACTGCCTTGGACCTGGCTCCTGTGAATGGTTCTTGGCACTGAACTGAGAACTGAAAGGGGCCTGGGAATGGAGAGGAGAGTAAGGAAGCTTCTGCGCTGTTCTCTGCTGCAAGAGATCAGGGACAGGGAGCCTGGGCACTGCGGATCCCCTGGGGAGAGCAGGCCGTGTGGGAGAGGAGAGCGGGTTGATAATATAAGGTCTTTGGAAAGGCGCGAGGGGCTGGGTGCAAACACAGGTGACAGGATTAGTCTAGGGCGGAAGTGACAATTCATTCCTCTACGGCAGCAGGGGGAGGAAAGGGAGATGTGAGCTTGTTGCTTGGTCACAGGAAGATGTGAAACTTCCTGTAGCTTCTTCTTCTTCTTTTTTTTTTTTCTGTAAAATTGGAGGTGAGGTCATTCCTGAGAATCAAATGACAGCAGAGAGCAATGGGGAGGTTCTGAACCAGCTGTTCAGAGGGTGGGAGGGCTGGCCGGCTGGAGCACAGCAGGGCTGCAGGGCAGGGGAGGACCTGTGGAGCTGGTGACGGGAATCCCCTCGGAAGCCAGTCGGCCCATGGGTGGCTTTCCTTTTCTGAGTTCACTTGCTCTGGTGCAGGCAAAGGAGGTGGCCACCTCCCAGGTGGCCTCCTGGTGCTTATGTCCATGTGCAGTCCCTTCCCCCACTATGTGGAACTGATGCATGTAACCAATGGGACTTTTATTATTATTATTATTAAGACAAGAGTCTCCCTCTGTAGCCCAGGCTAGAGCACCGCGGCCTCAGCCCAGGTCACAGCAATCTCAAACTCCTGGGCTCAAGTGGTCCTCCTGCCTCAGCCTCCTGAGTAGCTGGGACCATAGGCACCCACTCCAACACCTGGCCACACTGGGATATTTTGCAAATGACAGAGCGTGACTTCTGAGGTTAAGTCATTAGACATTATGTCTTTTGCCTTCTGCTCACTTGGGTCACACGCTCTGGGAGAAGCTTGCTGCCACCTCATGAGGACACTCGGCTCCATGGAGAGGTCCCCATGGTGTGAGGAACCAGCCTCCTGTCTGTAGCCTGCATCAACTTGCCGCCCCACAGGATGGGAGTGGGGGGAGAGGCTAGAGGTATGGCCCTCAAGAGAGAAGGCTGGACTTGGCTTTTGCATAAGGGAGAAGAGGCCTAGTTAGAAAGAAAATTACAGAGCAAAAGAAAGATCTATCCCACTTCCTGGGTCTGGGATAAGTGGGATTAAGATGTTAAAGTCATTGTCAACACTGTTGCCACCACCAGTTCCAACACTATTGCCACTAGTGCTTTATTTATTTATTTATTTATTTATTTTTTGAGACACAGTCTCACTTTGTCACCCCTGGTAGAGTGCCGTGGCATCATAGCTCACAGCAACCTTAGACTCTTGGGTTCAAGCAATTCTCTTGCCTCAGCCACTCGAGTAGCTGGGACTACAGGTGCCCACCACAAGGCCTGACTATTTTTAGAGACAGGGTCTCACTCTTGCTTAGGCTGGTCTTGAACTTCTGAGCTCAGGCCATCCACCTGTTTTGAACTCCCAGAGTGCTAGGATTATAGACGTTAGCCACTGCACCTGGCCTCTACTGCCACTATGGTTACCATCAATGTTATAGCCATGACATGTTAC
This sequence comes from Otolemur garnettii, assembly GCF_000181295.1. Lineage (NCBI taxonomy): Eukaryota > Metazoa > Chordata > Mammalia > Primates > Galagidae > Otolemur > Otolemur garnettii. Next base: position 2,470,315 of record NW_003852496.1, on the reverse strand, counting down.
ATCAGTGTCAGCAAAATCATTAAGCTTACCCAAACATCAACTTTACCACCAGCACAAACACCACACACCTACTAAAACTGTCACCACCAATATAAGCAGTAACAGTGTCACCACCACCATCACCACTGCCATCACCACCACCACCATCAACACCCTCAACACCAATATCACCACCATCAACACCAATATCACCACCATCAACACCAATATCACCACCATCAACACCAACACTTCCACCACCATCATCCCACCATCTCTGCCACCATCACCACCATCACCACTGCCACCACCATCATCACCACCACCACCACCAACATCACCACCACCAGTACCACCATCACCACCATCACCACCACCACCATCATAATCACCATCAATACAAACACCAGCCTCACCACCAGCACGAACATCATAAGCAGCACTACCACTACCACCTATCCCACCCCCACCATCATTGGCTTACCTTTAGCAAGGGCAATGTCATTCTAAGCACATCAATATCACCACTGCCACCTCACATGTCACCTTGACCTTCACAATCACCATCAGCCAGACACTATCATCACCTCACAATCGGCACACCACTAGACCCTACCTCACCAGCCATTGCTGTTCCCACTTTCAGGAATACCACCAGCACCATCACAAACATCACTATTGCCATCCCCTCAGCACCCCTTCTGGCAGCTCTACATAGCCCCCCTGCCTCTGTTCACCGCCAGCATTATTCCCACCATCAAGTCCACAATCAGTGCAGACTGTCAACTACACCTCAACAAGACTAGGGGGAAGATCGTGGTACATCCATGGAAAAATAAAAGAAAATCAAGTCCTAGTGGCACAGCTGCTAGATGTCTGCCTCAGTGTTTGCTCCCGTTTTCTGCCTTAGAAATAGAATGCTGGGCAGAGTCTGTGGCTCAGTGGGAAGGGCACCAGCCCCATATACCAAGGTGGTGGGTTCGAACCTGGCCTGGGCCAAACTGCAACAAAAATAGCCAAGTGTTGGGGCAGGCGCCTGTAGTCCCAGCTACTCAGGAGGCTGAGGCAAGAGAATTGCCTAAGCCCAAGAGTCTGAGTTTGCCGTGAGCTGTGACGCCATGGTATTCTATCAAGGGTGATGAAGTGAGCTGGACGGAAGGAAGGAAGGAAGGAAGGAAGGAAAGAAAGAAAGACTGATTGATTTTGAAAGCATGATTTTCAGCCTCTAACTTCTATTCATTCTTTGAGGTTCAGCTAAAATGTCCTTTGTTCCAGGATTCCCGCCGTGATGTCCCAGCCGTATCAGCTCCCTTTCTCTCTTGCGGTACCACTGTTTGTGATGATGCATTTGTGTACTTAGATGTTACATGTGTATTCTCCCCACTAGGCTGGGGGTTGTGTGAATTTGGGGTGTTGACCTCTATTTTCTCAGTACTGGCAACACCACCAGGCACATGGAAATATTTGTTCAGAAAAATAAATGCGTGAGTGAGTTAATGTTGGTCCCACCTCTAGATCTAGACTCCTGTCACAGTTTCCTTCAGGCAAGTATTAAAGCGTTTCTTGTCTCAGCTTCCTCATCTGTAAAATAGGGATAATTAGAGACCCTGCTTCATGTAGTTTCTTTTTTCTTTTTTTTTGAGACAGACTCACTTAGTCACCCTGGTAGAGCCAACCTCAAACTCTTGGGCTCAACTCATCCTCTTGATTCAGCCACTTTAGTAGCTGAGACTACAGGCACCTGCCACACCTGCCTAATTTTTAGAGGCGGGGTCTCGCCCTCAGGCTGGTCTCAGACTCCTGAGCTTGGGCTATGCTCCTGCCGCAGACTCCCAGAGTGCTGAGATTACAGGTGTGAGCCACTGCCCCCAACCCTGTGGTCATTTAGATAGAATGAGCTAATGGGGAAAGTGCTTAGCACACTGCTCGCCCGCAGGGCCAAGTGTTTACTATTTTTGTTCTCCTTGCCCACTGGTGTTCACTTGCTTGAGTGAACACCACCCCTGTCCCATCCGGTCAGCCACTTTCCTGGGGCCTGGACCCTCTCCATGCATCCAGCTTCTAAAAGATTGGGACAGTCTCCCAAACCCTCCCTTCCTACCAGATCCTGGGCTGGAAGCACATATGGGTTCACGTCCCAACCCATGTCCAGGAGGGTCCCCAGTGGATGGCCTGGCTTTCAGGCCCTGGTTCCCATCTCCCTGCACCTGCTCTAGTATTTGGCTTGAGTAATGCATCAGCAATTGTCACTGTGTGTTTAAATGTTATTTAACCACAATTAAACATGCTTATTTTAAGAACTTAATACAGAAAATTTTAAAAGCAAAATTAAATAGTCACTCCCAAATTCTACCTCCCAAAATAATCACCGTCAATGTGCATGAGTGTAATTCAGAGTTTTCTCTGCCCCTGTTTACCCTGAGAGAGGCTGAAAAATCTGTAGCCAAAAATGGAATCACTGGCGTAAAAACAGGTCCCAGCATACTCGCAGGGTAACAGTGATAAAGGATTACATTTCATTTTACTTGTCTTTAATCACAGAGGAAAATTTTTTAATGTTCCACTGAAAGAATGTCGGAGTAACTTTTATTTATTTATTTTTTTTTGAGACAGAGTCTCACTTCATCGCCCTCAGTAGAGTGTTGTGGGGTCACAGCTCACAGCAACCTCCAGCTCCTGGGCTTAGGTGATTCTTTTGCCTCAGCCTCCCGAGTAGCTGGGACTACAGGCATCCGCCACAACGCCTGTATTTTTTTGTTGCAGTTTGGCTGGGGCTGGGTTTGAACCTGCCACCCTCGGTATATGGGGCTGGTGCCCTACCCACTGAGCCACAGGCGCCACCCAGAACGTTGGAGTCTTGATGTGCCATGAATTCCATGCTAGTCCAGGCTGCCAATGACGTGTTCATGGGACCTGCGGGCAGTGTGGCAAGCACCTTGTCATCCTCATGAGGTGTGTGGGGCTTGCCACCATCAGTGGAGATTTGAGGGATCCCAGGGTCTGGGGCATGCTGGGAAAAGGACAAACTCTTTCTCCCCCACGCCTCCTTCCATGAGGAAAGAGGTTGGCATTTCGTGGACCCCCTGTGACTGGGGACACAGTGTACATTGACCTTGGGAGCGCTGCTCTGACCTACTCATCAGAGGATCCACAGGCTGCAAGTTTTCAGGGAGTCCAGGTCAAGAGAAGTCTCTGCAGAAGGCTCTGGCAGTGGTCAAGCTGCCCTGCCTCCTGGGTCACATGGTCTGATGACAGTGGATCTGGCCCTGTGCAATGTCTCTGGCCAGTCCTGGAAGGCAGTAGCAGTGCATATGTGTAGAGTCCCACAAGGACACACTGTTCTAGAAGCAGCTCCTGGAATGCTACGGGGCCCTGCAAAGCCTGGGACGTAGAGCGATCTGGTGGCTGGAGCTGACCATGGTCAGATCACTGAGTCCCAAAATGGCTAGGTGGCTGACACAGTAGTGGTCCACTGTGTGCTAGAAAGGAAAGACTCAGGCCTGGACCTGAGCAGGCCGGCAGGCACAGGTTCAGAAAGAAAGAGGTGGTCCAGACTCCCCCTCGTCCCCTCTGTGGCACTGACACCTGTTCTTCAGCTCATCTATCACTTCAAGGCAGGGGTCACCTGAGCGAGGAGGGAAAAACTGAGGCCTGGCTCACAGACGTACCTACAACCAAACATGGACCCTGCCCCCCTGCATCCCCCAGGAGCTCCCCAGGGAGGAAGGACGGGGTGGCTTACGAAAACTCACCCGAAGGATGGGGTGCATGGACTTCGGGGCAGCAGTCAGACACCTGGCTGGTCATTGCCTGAAAGGAGCAAGAACGGAAAATCTGACACCAACAAGTCTGGGATTGAATTACAGGTGGACACAGGTATGTGCACTTACCACAGGAGAGATGTGACAGCCCAGGGGAGACTGACTTGTCCAGTCTGGAACTACCAGCCAGCCTATGTCCTTGGCCACTGCAGCCTTTACACAGGGGTTTATGAACGGAGGCTCTGTGGTGGCAGGACCTGGGGCTGCCCCACCTCAGGCAGCAGAAACCCATGCTGGGTGGCCATAGGGGGCCATCTCTTGAGGTGACTGGCAGCCACTTGATGGGAAGTTGGTTACTTTGGGCCCTGTGCACCCTGGAGGTGGTGGCAAATGCTCTGTATCCCGAGTTTGCCTTCTGTGCTCCGCCGTCAGCACCATCCCAGGGCTCACACGTGGCAACTTTTCTTCCCCCGGGACAGGAGGCTTCATAGCTTCCTATCTGAACCAGGCATGCAGAAAACAATTCAAGCGATGACTTTCTTAGTGCACCCAAGAATGACGTGACTTTTCTAGATGCCTGGGAGAGAAGTTAATTTGTTACACAGGGTGCAAACCTCAAGTTATCGGAGCTTACCCTTCTCAGGGAGCCCTGGTATCCTTCACAACTGTTTCAGACTGAGAGACCATGTTGCTGGAAGGGGAGGACAGGGGGATGTAAGTTCAGGTCCCCTGACCTCACTCCATTTCACATCCTTCAGAAATGGCTGGTCTAAGAGGAACAGCTCAGTACAGGTGCCAGCCTGGGCCAGGGGCCGACTGGGGTCTTTCTGTGGGCTGCAGCTGCCAAAGTCTGGGGCTCTCATCTAGCTGGGCTGAGCTCAGGCTGTGTCTGTAACTAGAACACCCACGGGGTGGAGGGAGGAGGCCCTCTCCCCATCGTCCCCTCTTGCACAATTTACACCTCCTGTCCCACAATCTTCGGCTCTGCCAGATTAGAGATCCTGCTTTGCAGTGGGATGGGCTGACGCCACCCTGACAGGCCACTAGTTAGTTTGCTGGTGAGGACAGGGAGTACATCGGAACTCAGAGAATTCTTGGGGCATCTCCTTGTCGCTTTGTGCCTGGTGATAATGACAAATGGGCACTTCCAGGAACCATGGCTAGACAAGGGCACAACTGGGGTCTCAGCACCCCCCACCATGAAAAGCCATCCCAGCAGGCAACCACCCACCTCCAGCAGCTGCAGTGCTGGCTGAAGGAGGGGTTCTGGAAGGGGTGGGGGAGATGGACATCAGTTCTGGCGGAGAGACCGGGTACAGCAGGACAGGCTATATCTGATGCCACTACTTGTTGTGTATTTAGAGCTAACTGTGATCCAGGCTGGCTACCACCGGGAATTGAACTCTGGGCACTCTGGACTTGTGGCAGGTGGGACTGAGCAGGGTAAGAGGTGGCCGGTTCACGCACTTCAGTTTCTGCATTCTGATGCTTTGACTTCAAGGCTCTTGCTGGCCCTGGGATTAGCCATCCCTAGAGATACTGAACAAGTGTGTTTTCAAACGCAGGCCACCGGATCCGGAGCCCACCCCTCATCACCTCCTTTGTGATGCTTCTCACACTCTGGACCTCTCTTCCCTCCCTGATCACCAGACAACTCAGGACCAGACAACTGGAGGTAGCTCAGGGCCCCAGAGCCCTGAAGCTACCCAAACTGACCAACCCCAGACTGGTTCACCCCCTCAACGGTTCCTTCCCCTGGACACCACAAGGACGTCTCTGCCCTCCGTCCCCTGCCCTCAGCCCACTCACCCGCCTTGCTCTTCTTCCCTGCGGCCCCACCTTTGGGAACTAACAAACTCTCTTTTCAGTGGCTGTTACCCCGATCTGGTGGCCTTCCATACTGCACACTTTCTATTAATGTCCATATTTTAACCATCATTGTGCCTGAAAACCTCTTGATTAACCACTGTCCCAGCCATGGAGCTATTGTGATCATTCTGTTTGTCTTTGACTAGCTTTTAGCAGATGTCCGCTGCCCCCTGGCCTTGTCGCCAGAGCCTCTCTGTTAGGTGGAGAGGACGGACCCCTGTGGGGACTGCATGGCTCTCACAAGTGTGCAGCCCAGATGCTCGAGGTTGATGGGCAGGCCTTGACCAATGGCAGGGGGCCTGTGGCTTTGCCTCCTCTTATCCCAGGCTGCAGTTTTCAGCCCCCTCCACGAAGTCCTCAAATGGCCCCTGGGAGCCGGCAAGCTCGGTGCCTGCCTGAGTGGCCAGGTCAGCGGTGCCTCCTGCTGGCTCTTCCTATTCCCTTGCCTGGCTGCTCCTGGCCCACATCCCCACCCCTGGGATCGCTTCCCATGGAAACTTCCTGCACATGAACCACTTTTCTCAAGCTCTGCTTTCAGGGACACTCTGGCTAAGACAAGCATCGGGTTGCCTTGTCCATGGTCTGTGGGGAGAGTGATGGAAGTCGGTGTCCAGAGGAACTAAGGGCTTGTCCTGTGGACACTGCTACTTGGGAGCAGGGTGTTGCTCCTCCTCCCCACAGAAAGCGGAGAGGTCTCTATAGGAACAGAACAGAAGCCTATTGCCTGCTGTCCTCTGCTCCGGACCCAGGGTCTGGAGCATCCTTCAGGCAGGGGGACTGAGAACCTCTGTGGGTCACACATACCTGCTCCACCATCCCTGCTGGGGATGTGACCTGCAGCTGAAGTAAGAACACAGGCCAGCCCTTGTCACCTTCTTCCTGCAGGCCTCACCCCCAGTCTTGTAAGCCAGAGCTGAGCCCCCTGGAGATACCTGTTCCTCCCCTGTCATGCTCCAGGCACACCACTGGCGCCATCCTTTTGGCCTCTCGGGAGCTCTAGACCCCCTGCGACCCCATCCTCATCACTTCTCAGGGCCTGTTAGGACTGTCCTGAGGCCTAGAGGGGCCTCTTCAGGGTTAGACAGCAGCTCTGGTTAGGGAGGGAGGCCCAAGTTTGAGTCCCAGCACCACTGTTCCTTAGAGCTGACCTGTGCTTCAGTTTCCTCACCTGAACATGGAAATCACAAGGGGCGGCTCACAGGATGACAGGGACGGCAGGAGAGTGAGCTGGTTCCTGGACAGGGCCTGGACACATCCCTCCCCAGAGCATCTCCCTGGAGACCACAGAAGACAGCATGCCTCCCCTGGGTGGAGCTCGGGCTGGGGGACCCAACACCTGGGGTGGAAAGGCCTTGTCAACTTGCAGCCGGGCCTGCGCTGGGTCAGAGACCCCGGGGTGGCCGAGTATGGGCTTCTTGGGGAGGGGGTGGAGAGGTCATAGGCAGCTCAGCTCCTGGGTCCCATGAAGGAGGGCCCCACTGGCAAGCCAGCCCTTCTCTCTGAGCCTCAGTTTCCTCATCTGTATTCCCTAGGGCTGTGAGAGTCCCAGAAGTGTATTAATCAGGATCCCGGCAGGAAAGAGGTATCTCTAGAACTAGGTGAATGGTTTGATGAAGGGGCTACTTAGGGGGCTGTGTAGTGGGTGGTGCAGGGAGAGACCAGGAAGGAGCAGGGAGCATTGCTGCTACTGGAACTCTCCAGAGCTGCAGCGGGGAGGGCCACCTGCCTGGCCATGGGGTGGGATGGAGCCACCACCAACTCTGACCCAGGAGGAGCCAGCTGAGTAATTCTGACCCCTGTCTGCTCCCACCTTCTGCCATTCAGCTGGTGCTTGCATCTAAGCCAGACAGAGGAAGGGGGTGGGGTAAACAGAGAATATTCCCCATGGAAGCAAAGTGCTCAGGACCCAGAGGCCTGTGGGGCCTCAGGTGCTGCCTTCCCTACCTGACGCTGCAGTCAGGGCCACAGAGCTCTAAGAGGGATGCTAAGCCAGGGCATCCATGGAAGAGACCTGAGGCTGCATCTCTCTCTTCACCACCCACTACACAGCCCTGCGAGTAACCTCTTCATTAAACCTTTAGCCTAGTTCGAGGCTGGCAGGAGCCACTAGGTAGGGGCACCCTACTGATGAGGGAGAGAGGTGTACAAGCTGACAGGTGACCTTTGTGACTGGGTCTACACTGTGGCCAGGTCCATGAGAACCAAGCCCATGAGGAGAAGCTGACCCAGCCAGGCTCTGGGGGCTTCTAGAATGTCAGATAGAGACAGAAACCAAGAAGGCGCCTACCTGGAATGTGGAATCACCAGCAACCTCACACCCAGGCAGCCTCAGTGTGCTCTGCCTCTGGGCCCTAGAATCCCATCAGGTGCTGGCATACTCTCACCCACAGCACCCCCATCCTGGGTAACCTCAGGCTGCACCCCTCCCTCCCCCAGGATCATACCTTCCTATGCTACTTCCCTGCAGGCAGAGAAGGGAGGTTCTGAGAGGTACACCTGTGTGGCCCCTGAAAGCTGGAGACAGCGGCTGGCACAAGACAGGGGAGACCCTACCCCTCCTCTGAGTCAGGCTGGGCCTGGGCCACCCTGACTTGGCCGACTTGGGTCTCCTGCCCAGCCCAATCTGCACAGACCTTATCTCCATCAGGACTCCTGGACTAACCAGTCCTGCAAGAAACCAGATCTGGTGTAGAGGTCCCTCCCTGGGGGTGGGGGGCATGGGTGAGATAGCCCCCAACACACACTGGCCTTTCCTGCTGGCTGAGCCCAGGGATGGGGCTTCCCCTTCTCCCCTCCCACCCTCTCCTGGGTCTAAGCCGGGACTGGCACACAGCACAGCAGACAGACTGACTAAAGGTGTCCCTCTCTCACCCAGCTGCTTAGCCCCTGTGCTAGGGACAGCCTGGCTCAGCAAGTCACAGCCAGGGCCAGGAAGCGCAGGGGTTGCTGATGGAGTCACAGGAGAGCCTAGGAGCCACTCAATGAGCTCTCAGGACCTATTTTTCTTGGTTCAGAAGGGAAAGTAAGCCCCCCCCCCCAAGAGGCTCTCATCTCTGCTCAGAAAGACTGCTAAATAATCCATCATGTCAGAATAGCTAGTTTCTCCTTTAGATAAATCTATTTGCTGTTGTGCCCCTAAGGGTAAACATTCTACTTATGTGGCCTTACGCACTCCTCAGAGGCCCTGGAGGGGACTGATGCTGCTATTACTTCCACCTCACAGAACCTGTGGTTCAGAGAGGTTAGGTCAGTTGACCAAGGTCACACAGCTTGCACCTGGTCAAGCTGGGACTGGAACTCCTATCTGCTTGTCAAGCTGTGGGCCTAAGGAGGCTTCCAGGTTTCACCATGATGTCAGTGGGCCCTCTTTGTCCTCTTGTCCTGTTTGTACCTTTTGAAGATGAATTCTTTGAGGTAAATCATGAACCAAAGCTCCTGTAGAATTTAGAGTGTGGTGTTGACACATAGCACACCAGGACGTGGCTTGGGGACTCCACCTGTCCCCCAGGAGCCTGGCACTGCTTGTCAGGGTTCTCTTTTTCCCAGAGGTGGAAATGGTGTCAGAATATTACTTGTGCATGACAGGTGCATTGGCCATTTCTGTACCCTCTGGCCCAAAGGGCACAGTTTCCCTCTGCTCTCTTGGCCTCAGGCTCCTCACCTGCAAAATGGGGAGAGAGGGTGCTCCCGGGAGGACATCAGCAGGTGACCCTGGCTGGGGGACGCCAGCTCCTCCAGGCCTGATTCCAGCAAAGGAATGCTTCTCCTCCCAGGTCTTGCCCCAGGGCTGACTCCTGACACCCAGCAGTAAATAACTTTCCATTCCATCACCTCTGTTTTGGAGAATCCTTTGCTTTGGGGAAAGTGGGTGTGCCACCCAGTCCAGACCCCACCCCAGCTGCCACAGGAGGAGCCAGGACACAGGGGTGGTTCAGGATGGGTGGGGGAGGGGCGGGCCTGGGAGGCTGGGAATCCTGGCATCCTGTCCAACAGGCGCCCACAAAGATCTGACGCTCTGGGCACCCACACCCGACATCCTGGGGTAAATCCCCTGGCCATGAGGCTGTGGAGCAGGGAGGCTGCTAGTGGGGCTGACAAACCTGCCTTCCTCCTCCTCCTCTTCAAGTCACCATTCTCCCTGTCCTGGAGCAGCCCTCAAAGTTCAGATGGGAGGACTGAGGCCAGAATGGGCAGTGCCAGCAGAGGTTCCTGGTGCCTCTGCAGTCTGGTTGGCCTGGCCCAAGATGGAGGCTGCTCCCCAAATGTGCTCCCCATCCTCAGCTGCGCAGACCGCTGCTCCCGGCCTCCAGGCCTGTGAACAGGCAAGCTCCTTTGCGGGAATGCGACAGGAGACAGGCGCAGGGCTGCCCGCTGGCCGGTGAGGGGAGAAGCCCAGGGGAGAAGCCAGTCCCCATGCTGGGGAGCGGGGCTTCCTGGGGGCCTTGGCCTGCCCTGAGAACGGAGCTGCCCCCTCCCCCAGGTCAGCTGCGGGTGGAAGGCGCCTTCGAGCAAGGCGGGCAGCCAGCGGGCCATCTGCATGACAAAGGCGCGGCCGGCCGGTGCGCATGGAGCGGGACGCCACGGAGTGCAGCCCCCAGCCCGGGCTCGCAGCAGCTGTCCAGCTAAGCCTCCGCCCCGCGGCCCGGAGATTTGGGGGCGGGGGCGGCACGCGAGCCCAGGCGCTCAGCTGTGTTTGCTCGGGGGGCACCACGCGGGACAAAGGCCTGGATCTGATGGACCCCGCAGGTGGCGTGGGGGAGGGGTGGGGAGGATGCTCCCGGAGAGACGAAGGGGGAGGGGCAGGCCGGGCGGCACCAGCAGCCCGGCTCCAGGGCCCAGGACCCAGGACCTGAGACCCCTGAGGCGGCCATCCCTGCAACCTGGTCCTGGGGTGGCCAGTGTTACCTTCCAGGTCCCTAGAATTCCAAACGTTTGCAAACGCCTTCGGCACCCATTGATTCTAGGTGGCGACAGGGCTGCTGGAAGCGACTTGACCTCATTTCCATCTACACTTGCCCCCAGGGGCTCATCCAGCCCCGGGATGGGGGGCCAACCTTAAGTCTCTGGAGGATCCTGTCCCCAGAGCCTCTCTCCAGCTACTTTGCCAGCACATTCAGGGAGGGGTCCCCTTCCCAGCCCCTCCCCCTCCCCCTCCACCCTGGCCCATCCAGGGGCCTAGTCCTACTCCCTCCTCCACTGTTCTCCTTTGCTCTCTGCTGGCTCTACTACTGACAACTATTGATGCCTCCCTATAATCCACCTGCCTTGTCCCACTCCTGCTGTGGCCCCTGGTCCAGCAGCCCTCATCTCTTCCCTGGACTGGGGCAGCAGCCTCCTGCCTGGACTCCTTACTCTGCCCCTCTGAGTCCGTCCTGCACAGCAACCAGATGATCCTGTTAAAACCAAAGTTTGACCTCGTCCCCCCTCTGCTCCACACCCTCCCATGGCTTTCACTTCACTCCAAGGAAAAGCTGAAGCCTTCCCTGGGGGCCACCAGATCTCCCAACCTCCACCTCCCACCACTCTGACCAGCCTCACCAGTGTAGTCTCTGTTCCTTGGGCAGCCAGGCCTCCGGTCCTCTGCATTACCTGTTCCCTCTGTGCCTCACACCCTCATTTCCTTCACATCTCTGCTCTGATGCCACCTCTTCTGTGAGACCCCTGGGCGTTGATTTAAAACCTCAGCCTTCCTTCCCAGGCATCATAGCTCACAGCAACCTCAAACTCCTGGGCTCAAGTAATCCTCCTGCCTCAGCCTCTCCGGTAGCTGGACTATAGGTGTCCACCACACCAGCTATTTTTAGAAATGGGGTCTCACTCTTGCTCAGGCTAGTCTTGAACTCCTGAGTCAGGCGATCCACCTGCCTTGGCCTCCCAGGCGTGAGCCATTGCACCCGGCTTCCTCATCTCTTTTTATCTTGCTCTCTGCCCTCTGTTTTCTCCCTGGCACTACTTGATCCTTGGCATTGCAACACGTGTTGCTGTGCATGTCACTCATTTTTTGTGTGTGCCTCCTACACACAAAACTGTGAAATGCACTGGGGCACAGACCTTGTCTCTTGTTGGCTGTGCATAGCCTTGCAGAGCTCCTGGTACACAGTAGATGTTCAGTAAATATTTGCTGAATGAATGAATACATGAAATCATCTCCTCCTCTCTGGCAACCCTATAAGTCACGTAGACACTATTATCTCCATTTCACAGATGAAAACACTGAGGCACAGAGACAGCAGGTATCTTGCCTGGGGCAGGATTTGGATCCAGGCCCTCACTTCTCAGTGAGGCCTCCAAATACAGGGCCGCAGGCCACTTTTGGCCTTGAGATAGGTTTTGTGTGGCTTGAACAGTTTCAGAAAAAAATGAAATCAACTGTGGCCATTTAAAGACCAGAAGGTTTTGCGCAAAACCCCAGACTTCCAGCTTTTCTTGCAAAATCGAAACCTCTGGCCACACTGGTCTCTACACCCACGAGGCAGCTATTGGACGCTGCTGAGCAGCTGCTCCTCTCAGGACTGGTATGGGTCACCTCATTTGCTGGTTTCTGCTTCTCTGCTCCCCTGCCCCTGGGCCCTCTAACCCCCTCTGCCATGAGCCTTCACCTTTCTGTGCCTGTGCCATTGCTGTTCCACTGCCTGGAGTCCTTGCCCCACAGGTCTGGACTTGGCTGTCTCCTTGTCAGTCAGGGCTCAGCCCAAATATTGCCTCTTTGGAAAAGCCCTCCCTGATCACTCTGGCAAAGGATCACAATCTGATCTTGCTTTGTAAATGCATTTGGGGCCTATATACTGTCTCCTGCAGGAGAATGTCAATTATAGGAGAGCAGGAGCCAGATCAGCTTACCTCACCTGTTCAGGATACCACCTCTTTGTTGACTCACAGTGAACCAGCAAATGAATGGATGAAGCACTTACCAGGACGCTCCTGTGCTGGGCTCTGCCCTGGGAATCCTCTCATTTGCACACAGCACCCTTCTGCAGGAGCTCAAAGGTTGGTGGGGCCTGGGTGGCCCACAAATCCCTTGCTGGGGCCACCAGCTGCCTTGGTTCCTGTGTCTTCAGCCTGGACCTAAGTTCTGTGACAACCTTGAGAGGCTTGGGGAGCCATGTCCCTACTCCAGTGCCCAGTTCCTCAGCTTCCCCACGGACCTGGAGCTCTGAGTCTTCTGTGTCAACTGAGCTGGGCTGCACTGAGAGTGGCCCTCCTGGTGTTTCAGATGCAGCCCTGCCCCCTACTTGCCCAAGAAGCTTGCTCCCTGCTCCTGGCTCTTCTTGCCCCATGGGGACTGACTGAATTCCAGGCCCAGCTCCATCTGTTTTCTTGCTGTGTGACCCTAAATAACTGAAATCACCTCTATGAGTTTGTTTCCCCTTCTGTTTAATGGAGTCCTGCCCCTCTTTGAGACTTATAAGGACTCTGGGAGCTTATGCATGGCCTCTCTGACTGGCTGCCTGGTGGTGGGGACTTTTGGAGGCCACCCTATGACTGTCACTCTTTCACATGAGCACTATTAGTCAGCCAAGGGCCTGGGGATCTGGGCCAGGGGGCTGGCATGTGAGCCTGTGTGCTCACAAGGTGGGTGGTCTCTGGGGCTGCATGCACGGCTGTGCGTGTGCAAGTGGCTGTGCTTGGGACCTGGTGTGTAAGTGACCATGAGGATGACCTGAGCCTCTGGTGGAGGGTGACGGATGGCCAAGGCCACTCTGTGACACTGCTTGTCTGTGACTGCATGTCCCTGCATGTGATGGTGACAGCGTGGTTGTGTGTGAGACTCGGGGAGGAGGGAAGGGACTTGGAGCGGCTTAGCCAGTCCTCACCGGCTGGGGTGGGACAGGTAGAAACATGCTTGCCAGCACCTCCAGGCAGCCCTTGGGGCAGGGAGTGCCCTAGGTCCCAGCTGACCAGGGCCAGCAGTCAGTCTGAACCAGAAGGGACCAGTTCGTATAGGGTGGGGAGGTCACTGACACCCCAGGGCTCTCAGTTCCCAGAGCCTGGCCCTGCTGGTCATGCTCCCAGGACCAGGCTGGGGGCAGGAGGTTGGAGGCTGCAGCTGGAGCTTTTTCTTTGCCCGAGTTCCAGATGTAGCCTCCCTGCTGCGTCCTGCTCCCACCGCAGGTCCCTCGTGGCTGCCCCACTCTCTGCTGCTGCAGCACGCTCCGCACCCACTGGACTGTCTCCTTCCCTGGAGTAGGTGCGTGGTGAGGGCAGGAACCCCTCACTGTCACCACCAGGCAGCCACAGGGCTCAGGTGCTCATTCAACCCAGGCCTAGCCCCTCGTCCAGGCACTCCTGATCATAGGAGTGAACTGGAGGCAGTGGCTACTTCCACCCTTGGTGGCCTCAGAGCTGGCTCCCATCCCCAGGTGAGGTAAGAGCTCCCTGCCTGCAGCTTTCCAAGGAGCTCTGTGAAACACACGCTCCCACCACCCAGCTCTGCTCTCACACCCTGAGCCACTAGGCCCGCCCGTGAGCTTTAGGACCAGAGGCACTGCCAGGAAGCCAGGCTTGGCGGTGGAGTCTGCTCTGCACCCCTTCCCGTCCACCGGCCTGGACCTGTGAGAGAAAATGAAGGCTCCGTGAGGACTCAGTTTCCCCACTGGGCTCACTGGGGCTGCTTGCCTGGGGAAGCCTCCCTCAATCTGGCTCCCTCAGGTCTAGAGGAGAAGGTCTTGGCTTGCCAGGGTGGGGGTAAGGCAAACCCCCAGAAAAAGCTGTTCTCCCTGCCTGCTGTTTGGGGGCCAGGAGGAGACCTGGGGGAGGCCTGGTCCCCCAACATAGTGAGAACAGAGTCAGCCCAAGGAGCAAACCCAGCCCAGGGAGGCTGCCTGCCTGGGTGTTCCTAGATGCATTATGCTGGGGACAGAGGGACAGAGATAGAGAGAGAAACACCCAGAAAGGGAGAGAGAGGCCGGCAGACACACACACTCAGTAGTCAGCTGGCAGCGGGGTCAGTGGGCCAGGCCCTGGTGCACACAGCACCCTTCTGCACATCCAGACTCAGGATGCAAATTATTATTATTTTATTTTATTTATTTATTTATTTATTTTTTGAGACGGAGCCTCAAGCTGTCCCCCTGGGTAGAGTGCCATGGCATCATGCTCACAGCAACCTCCAACTCCTGGGCTCAAGCGAGTCTCTTGCCTCCGCCTCCCAAGTAGCTGGGACCACAGGCGCCCGCCACAACGCCCAGCAATTTTTTAGTTGCAGCCATCATTGTTGTTTGGGGAGCCCGGGCTGGGGATTCGAACCCGCCACCTTAGGTGTATGTGCCTGGCGCCTTAGCCACTTGAGCCACAGGTGCCAAGCCCAGGATGCAAATTATTGACACCAAGCCCACATGGTTTTACTTGTCACGCCCCACGCTGTCCATGTGGGACTGTGACTGTGACTGTAAGTGCAGGCGTCCTGTAGGTGTGTTGCACCTCAGCGTGGACTTCCAGGTTGTCTGGTCTGTTTGCAGAGTTGGCCTGTGTGTGGTGTGGACAGGAGAAGGAAGTGTCACCTGCTTCTGGCATTTGGCTGTGGGCATGGGAGGCAACCTGGGGGCCTCTGCCACCCATCCCATTGTCCTGGGTGAATGTGTGTGAGATCCACGGGTCACATGGGGCCAGGCCTGGGGCTCTGGGGGAGGACCTAGCCTTGGAGCCCCTAAGCAGCCCAACCCTGGCCCTGGCCTCGGACCTGGACCTGGAGCCAGGAGCCCTGGCTGCCCAACAGGGGCTTTTGTCCATTTCTGAAGTGACAAGAGACACACAAAGGGGCTTTTAATTAAATCAAAGGAGGGGGAAACGAGCCAGCCGAGCTGCTATTATGTTACCAAATGCGAAAATGAAAACTTATTTTTAAAGCTCTGGTATTAATTTGAGATTATTCAGATAGTTAATTAAAAGTGCAGCATGTGTTAAATATTATTTCAACAAAGATTATCATCAGGCCTCCGTGTAATGTGATCCCAGGGCTTGGGGGGCTTTATGCAAATGCTCTGCAGCCAGGAGGAAGGGCCTGCAGCATAGGAGGCGGTGGCAGGCCAAGGCAGGGGCTCTGGGCAGCACCACTGCTTCTCCTGTGTCTGGGTGTCCCGGATGGAGTCTCAGCCAGGTCCCCATTTCCTGGCCCTAGGTGAGCAGGGGGCAGTGGGGCGGGTGCTGGGCCTTCCAGCTGATGGGCCAGCAGGAGCCAGCTCACCTGCAGGTGGGGACACGTGAGTGTGAGCAGGAGGGCCTTGCAGAGCAGCGTGGATGTACGTACTGCTGACACGGGCACCAGACAGGATGCACATAGTGACACCTGTCTGTGCAGGGCTGGCAGGCTGGCAGCATGCATTTGTGTGCCTTCTTGCCCACCTCACACACATTTGGGCACCTGCCTGTGTTATGAGTATGCATGTGTGGCATGTCCAGGCATGGGGTGGGCACTGCTGGGTGTGTACCCACAACCAGTCCTGAGCAACTCATGTTACCTGATAGCACCCCAATTTCTCCATCTGTCAAATGGGATGGGCAGGAACAGCACAGCCTCACAGGAAGAATTCTCTGATGACTGAACCGGGTAACAGACAGATGTACTTAGACAAGCACTGTCCTGTGTAAAGACAGCACAGCCACAAATGTGAGCCATGTATGGGACTTCAAATTTTAAATAGCCACATTTATAAACAGAAAAGGAAAAGTGAAATTAGTTTTCATTTTTAAATTTAACCCAGTATATCTAACCCATTACTATTTCAACATGTGACAGACATAAAAAACGATTAACGTGATTGTTTAGATTAACTTCCTCGTACAAAGCCTTTGAAGCCCACTGTGTATTGGGCGCTCAGCACATCTCGGTTTGGACTGGCCACTTTCCACGTGCAGTGGGCGCTAGTTAAGGCCCTGCAAGCTGGACCGGTTCTCGGCAACCAGGGCAAACGCGCTCTTGGAGAAGTACTCCCAGCTGCACCGTGGGTCGGGGGACCGGAGTGGGGTAGCCCAGAGGTGGGTGGGCCCAAGGCCAGTCTTCCAGGGACTGCTGACTGCCTCCCCCTTCCCTCCAATGTCATGAGCTGGGTCTGTGTCCCTGGGTCGTGCTTCCCGTACACCGTCTCCTACAGGGGTACCCACGTCCTGAGACCACATCCGGGCACAGCCCAGCTCTGCGCTCCGCTGGACCAAGGCCCCGCGCCTGGCCCTCCAGTGCCAGCGCCGCGTGCGCTCCCAGGCCGCGGAGGCGCGGGCCGCTCCTGCCCTCTGTCGGCGCTTGGCGGCAGCGCAGGGCCACGCCAGGCTCGGGAGGGGCCTTGGAGGAATTCTCTCCCCGTACGGCGGAATGGGCCGCGTCCACTGCCCTAGCCAAGCCTTCCCGTGCCCAGGACATTCTCCACACCTCATTCCGTAGCTCGCTGCAAGGCAGGCAGCGGCAGCGGCAGCTCCCTTTTACAGATGGACGGAACAGCAGCAGCTCAGAGAGGACCAGTGACTTGCCCAGAGTCACACAGCAGGACCAGATGGCAAGGGGGGATTCCAGCTGAGGTTTGGAACTCAGGTGTTAAGCAAACTTCTGTGAGTTCCACTGGGTTCAAATGCTGGCTCTGCCCTTCAAGGCCTGTGCCCCGAGACTGGCGACAACCTGTCTGAACATCAGAGCAGCTCAGCTGTGAACAGGATGACACCAGCTGCTCCTAGTTAGGTTTGCTGAGAGGATCAACTAGGAGGATGTCGCTAGGTTCTTGGAACAGGCCTGGCATCCGTGGGTATCTGGCAAAGCTGTCCTTGGGTCGCAGTGTGGGAATATAACATGATGCCCTTGCATTTGCTGGGCCCCTGTCCGGAACTCTCCCTCTCTGGGGCCCCAGGCTGGACGGTCAGTCCTCCTTAGTCTGAGTTCCTCCTCACCTCATCAGGAGGCCCTCCCTGGCCACCCTCTCTTAGTGGCACCTGCTTCCTACCCTCAGAGCCCTTATTAATGGCTGACATAATCTTGTGTGTTCCTGAGTTTTCTTGCCTCACTCACCTCGGCTGCTGCCATCCCTGGCCAAGCACAGAGCCTGGCCCTGTGTGGGTACCTGAGAAGAATGATGGAAAGAGCAGGAACACCCGGTCAGCCACAGTGGACTACGGTGTGACAGCTACTTACAAACACACCTTGCCACACAACCCCGATGTTCCCCAAGGAGGCATTCAAGGGAATAAAAACTTACATTCACACAGAGATCCAGAAAGCAATGTCTGGAGCAGCTTTACTCATAATCACCCCCAACTGGAAACAACCCAATGTCCTTTGTGTTGTTGTCCAGATAAACCAGCGGCAGTGGAGTCCTACCACGGAATTCCAGGTGTCAACACAGGAACCAACTGCTAAGACACACGACATGGGTGGATCCCACAGGCAAGCTGCCGAGTGAAGCTGCTGTGTGACATTCTAGAATGAAAAATGCAGGGATGTAGCATAGACCGGTGGTTGCCAGGGTGGGGATGGCGGGGCACAGAAGGACTGGGGGTACAATCATCCTATGCTTTAACTCTCTTGTGGGGGTTTCACAACTGTATGCATTGTTCAAAACTCATGGATTGATTTTGCTATATGTAACCACAATTTTTAAAAACTCATCACAGAGTTTTAGACTCTCAGAATCATTCATCCACAAGTTCCACCTGCTTGGGGGCAGGTGAGAAGTCTTGACCCCAAACCCTGCCTCCCTGAGCAGGGCCATTTCCACAGTGGTCCCCATGTAAGAGACGCAACAGTCTCTAGAAGTGGCCAGTATGAAGATGGGGGGGCACCTCGATGGGGGGGAGGCTTGATGAGAGCAGCCCTGAAAGGACTCACAGCTTTCCCTGCCCTCTGTGCAACCCGTGTTGTTAGCATGTGCCAGTAGCTTGTTGGGGGTGGTATTGGCACGTGGGGGTGCAGTATGCTATAGTCTATGCACTTTTTATGTTCCTTAATAATAATGGTAAATAATAAACTAATTTAAAACCACTACTACCAAGTGACTTCCGCTGTAGAATCCCACCCACCCCTCCTGCAGCTCTCGGAGGCAGGTGTCCCTCTGCCCATTGAAGGGAAGAGCAGACGAGGCTTTGGGAGGTGCCCAGTGGGCTGGCATGGGGAGCAGTCAGGATCAGAAGCCGGGAGGCCTGCAGGGTTCCCTGCAGGATTCCAGAGGTGACTCGGAAGAGGAGTCTTTGAAAATGGTTCATTTCTCCTCCGAGTAAGTATGTGTGTGTGTATGTGTGTATATGTGTGTGCTTGTGAGTGTGTATATGTGTGTGTTTGTATGTATGTGTGTGGTGTGTATATGTGTGCACGTGTGAAAGTGTGTATGTATATATATGTGTGTGTGTGTATGTGTGTGGTGTGTGTGTATGTGCATATGTATGTGTGTATATATGTGTGCATATGTGTGTGTATGTGTGTAAGTATGTGTATGTGTGTGGTGTGTGTGTGTTTCTGGGTGTTGTTTGTCTCTCCCACAGCTCTAGGTCACACCGTTCCCCTCACTCACCAGGGAATGGGCATCTGTTCCCTTCCTGGCCAAGGCTCCAGCCCAGAAACGGTGGTATAGGGGTTGCCCAAGCATTAGCTGCAAGGCAGTGAGGCTAATTTCTTAACAGTTTTATTGAGATATAGTTGACATGCTATAAGGTTTTCCACTTAAAGTGTAAAACTCCATGCTTTTTGTGTATTTACAGAGTTGTACAAATCATCACCACATCTATGTGTAGAACATTCCGGCCCCCAAAGAAACTCTGTATCCCCTGCAGTCACCCCCATCGCCCCCACTGCCTGGCCCTGGCAACCACTATATTCCTCACCTACGGACCTGCCTGTTCTGAAATCTCACAGAAGTAGAATCACACGATGTGTGGTGGCCTTTTGTGACTCCCTTCTCTCTGCGTTTTCAAGGTCCATCCATGTGGTAGCATGAATCAGTACTTGGTTTGGTTTTATGGCTGAATAATATTCAGACCACATTTTATTTGCTTTTTGGCTCTTCTGCATAATGCTACTATGAACATTCATGTGCAAGTTTTGGGGTGAGCACGTGTTTTCGGTTCTCTTGGGTGTTACACCTAGGAGCAGAATCACTGGGTCCCATGGTAGCTTTAAGTTTTCGTTCTCTGAACAGCTCTATTGATATATAATTCCCACGCAGAGCCATTTGCTTGTGAGAAGTGTGCAGTGCCAGAGCCTCCGTGGATTCACACCGCAGCGCGTCAGCACCACGGTGTTAGAACGTTTTCATCGGCTCAGCACCTGTAGCTCAAGCAGCTAGGGTGCCAGCCACGTACACTGGAGCTGGTGAGTTCAAACCCAGCCCTGGCCTGCCAGACAACAATGACAACTACAACCAAAAAATAGCCAGGCCTTGTGGCAGGCACCTGCAGTCTCAGCTACTTGGGAGGCTGAGGCAAGAGAATCGCTTGAGCCCTGAAGTTTGAGGTTGCTGTGAGATGTGACACTACGGCACTCTATGGAGATCAACATAGTGAGACTCTGTCTCAAAAAAGATAAATAAATAAAATTTTCATCATTCCGGAAGAAACCTGCACCCCTCGGCCGTCACGGCCACCACGGGTAACTTTGCATCCCTGCCGCTTTGCCTGTTCTGGAGAGTTCACGAGTGGAATCACACACTATGTGATCTTTTCCGGCTGGCTTCCTCCACTTAGCACACTGTTTTCAGGGCTCACCCTGGCTGCAGGACACACAAGCACTTCATTCCTTTTTGTTATCATCATATGATTGCCAAATAATTCCCCGCTGTACGGGCAGACCACATTTTGTGCAGCCATCATTGGTTGATAAACAGGGTCACTTCCACTTTGGGGCAGTTAACTCTATGTTAAACTTTTTTTTTAAGATTTTTAAAAAATTTTTATTTTTTTATTTTTTTTGAGACAGAGTCTCACTATATTGCCCTGGATAGAGTATCGTAGCATCATAGCCCACAGCAACCTCAAACTCCCGGGCTTAAGCGATTCTCTTGTCTCAGCCTCCCAAGTAGCTGGGACCCTAGGTGCTTGTCAGAACGCCCAGCTACTTTTTGTTGTTGTTGTTGTTGCAGTTGTCATTGTTGTTTTAGCTGGCTCGGGCCAGAATCGAACCCACCAGCCTCGGTGTATGTGGCCAGCGCCCTTACCCACTGAGCTACGGGCACCACCTATATTAAACTTTTTAAGAAACACCCAAACTATTTCCCCAAGTGGCTGCCATGAAGCATTTAGTGAACACCTGCTGTGTGCCCCTTTCCTTCTCACCATTCTTGAGGCAGGTCCCTAATATTATTTTGCTGAGGCACAAAGTGTGTCAAGACCCTAGCGTCACTGAACCCCAGACCTGCCTGTGCTGGTAACAGCAAAGCTGCTGTGGTGGCAGTGCTCTGGGAACCACCCACTTGATCACAAGACCTCTGTGGGTGTCAGTGGCCTGCAGTGGGTATTAGGCAGGCCCCCTGCATGCCAGGCAGGCAGGACATGCTGGAAAGCCCTGGATGCTGGGCGTCTGTCCTGGGTGAACCCTGGGTCCACTCTCCTGGGGAGTGACTGAGACATCTGGGCCTCTGGCCAGGATGGCAACACTCCCGGCCCTCCTGGGTACCCTTGGTCAGGGGACAGGATGTTTTAAGCTGCCTCAGTGCCCTGGCCTGGATACAGCCCAAGCAAGGATTTATGAAACTTTTGATTATTGGTCAAAGTGATCAATGAACAAAGGGGCTAGTCAGCAGCTGAGAGCAGCCAGGTGCATTTCAGCACCCATGGGATAATGGTACTCAAAGTCTGGGCCACCTGGGTCTGAGGTGTGGCCCTGCTGTGCCACTCCCAGTATGGTGGCCCATCCAGCCGACATTCCCCAGAAAGCCCAGGGCTTGTGGCGTTTCTAGTTGCCTTCGGGACTTTCTGGATAGAAATGCTTCCCACCATGCCCCTGACCCTCCAGGCCCTCCCTCCAGAGTCGTGGGGCTCTCCAGGAAACCGAGGTCCCACCGGCTCGGGAACAGTGTGCATGCAGGAGCCACACGATCCAGGTCTGCGCCCTGCCTTCTGGTGGTGACTGTCCTGTCCTGTGAGGCTCTGCTCAGTGTTCTGGGAAGTCGGAGTTTGGGCCTGAGATGCCAGCCTGTGAGGCATTGTCCCCAAGACCTTGTAGTTGTTCCAGACTCATGGGGACAGGCTGATCTGAAGGTCCAGAGCCAGAACTGGAACCCACCAGAGGTCTCAGAAAGACGCCTGGCTCCCTGGAGCACAGCTCTGTGCTTGGCATCCGGGTCCTTGTGACTGCCCCAGAGCTGGCTCTTCTCTATGCACTAAGGGGATCCTCACACCGTCTAAAATGGAGCTGTGGGTTCCCAGGATGGTGTGAAGGGAGCATCCTGCCCCTGGAGGCTGGACTTGAAAAGATGCAACAGCAGCTGGGCCCAGCCCAGCTCCAAGATGACCCAGGGTCAAAGACCCGATGCTGTCCCTTGGTCCTGGTACATGATGTCTGCAGGTGACCCAGGCTGGGGTGGGGTAGTCTGAGGCTCAGGCAGGCCCCTGAGTCCCGTGGTGATGGAGAGATAGGCCTGGCCGCCAGGCTGCCTGGAGGAATGCACCGCCCCGCTCATAAACCTGCTCTTCCTCCTCCTTGTGCGCACCAGGGATCATCCAGAGGTCACCCTCAGGAAAAGTCGACGGGAGAGGCCCGATGGGCAGCTCCAGGCTGCTCCTGGCTGTGGGACTGTGGCGCCTGTGGCGCCTGTGACTGACCTGGGCAGGGCACCGGCACAAGGCCAGGCCAGGTGGGCCCAGGGTGTGAGTCTCTGAGACTATGCATGGCCCAGAGCCCAAGTCTCAGTTCTTGGGGCCCCTGGAGGCCCCCATCTGAGGCTGCCCAGGCAAGATCTGAGAAGATCACAGAGGGGTTGGGGCCTTCACTGTTCACACGGAATCAGGAGTCCCAGTCAGAGGAGCAGAGCCTCCCTGCCTGTGAGCAGGTCGTGCTTGCTCAGAGGCTGTGCAGGCCCCAGGCCTCTGAGCCCAGCCTGGTAACACTGCACTTGTCTAAGCCTCAGCAGAATGTGGGCCTGGAGGGGTGGGTGGCAGCGGGACCTCAGTGCACCCTGCTGGGACAAGGCTTGAAAAAGCCATACTAGCTGCTGGGGCCCAGGAGAGGGTGAGCTCTCTGTTCTCCAACTTGGCTGGCCTTGTGACCCTCCAGGACTGGGTGGGGCCTCTCTGATGGTGAAGGGCACACTCGCCCCAATAGTGTCTGGCCTGGGCAATGAGTCCTGGGCAGGTGCCCAGAGCTGCTGCTTCTGGAACCTGCATATAGGTCTAAGCGTGGGGTACCCTCAGAAGTGGGGGTAAGGTAGGGGGTCTGCAGGCCTAGGGTGGAGAGTGAGCACCCCCAGGCACCAGTGTGTGTTTTCTGGGGCCATCCCTGGTGGTCCCCTCCTGGAAGCCCTGTTTCAGTTCTGGGGCTCAGCTGGCTCAGGGGGTGGGGGCCCTGAAAGGAAAGGCAGGTTTGGGGGCTCCCACTTCTCCCCTTGGGCACTGTCCTGCCATCCCCACTAGGTTATCTAGACACCAGACTATGTGGGGGAACTGGGGCCTTCACTACCAAGTGCTGTATGAGCCTGCTAGGAAGGAAGGGGGCACAGGGCCCCTCCAGGGAGGGGGCGCAGGGGCCCTTGGCAGGTGTAGCCGCACGAGGCTCTCAGTGCTCCAGCACCATCCAACATCCAGGACCCTGAGGGCCCTGGGGCCTGCAGCCGAGCAGGGCAGGAGGTGAGTACTGCTGCCAGCTGCTCCCCAGCTATGGGTACAGGTGGTTCTCCAGGCCTCTCAGGCTGTGCTCGGTTCTGCGGGCCCTGTCCCACGGAGGCTGAGGGCTTAGGCCCTGGGGGCCACCCCCACCCCAGCCCATCTGCCAGAGTTAAGCTCCCTCCCAAGTAGGGGCTGTTCTTACATGTGCAGTGAGGAAGGAAATTGCAAATTAATCTTTATTTCCATCTTGGAAGAAAACCTTAATTCTCTGCATTGAAACAATCCTCGTCATCCAAGGGAATCAATTATGGGCTTTAACTGCAGTCAGTCCAGACCAATCCGAGCAGGGCAGACCCGGATGCACCACGCACACTCCCCTCCCTCCCTCCGTATGGGGGTCCCTCTCTGACTCCGTATCTGATTTCTCTGTGTTTCTCTCTACTTCTCTCTCTCCATGTCTGTCTCTCACTTTCTTTCTCTCGTATGTCTCTGCCCCTCTCTCACTGTCTCTGTCTCTGTGTCTCTGAATCTCTTTCTTTCTCTGTCTCTGGGTCTCAGCTACCTTCTCCCCAGCCTGCACAATGTTCAGGAATGAAGCCCCAGGCTTGGCTGTTTGGACCCCAGGCCTCCTCCTCCTGTGGCACTGAAGGCAGTCACGGAAAAGTGTCAGGGGCCTCACCCCTTCAAAGCTACTGACCAGACACCTACTCTCCAGCAATGGGGGCTGAGTGGCTGTGAGCAAGGAGGTACCTGTGTGACCCCCATTATTGTGCTTATCTCTGTGCTTCACTGAACTTTTCTCTTGCTCCACTTTAATTTGTGGGTAACATACCAACACAGTTTGACTAAAATTAAGACATAAAGGATGAAGCTGGAGTGCACTTAGCTCATCACTGCCCTTCCTAAACCCTCTCAGCTGCAGCCTCTGGTGGTCGGTTTGGAGCACATCCTTACACCCCTTTCTCTACGTGGTTACACGGATACACCTGCATCCACAGAACACTACATGGGGCCACATCGTGGTGCTTCCTTAATGTGAAAGATAACACTCTGTACCATCCTTGTGCAACTTCCGTTTCATCTGTTTTCAGGATTTATCTACGGAATGTTTGAAGTTCATTCCTTTCACTCATCGTAGAGAATTTCACTCTGTGGCCACATTGGGTGCCCACACAGATACTGATAAGTACGTGGCTTGTCTTCCCTGTTTTCAGGCAGGACTGCCACCAGCATCCCTGTTTCTCTCTTTGTACATGTGAATGTTTGATCATGTGCACAGGGCATGTGCATGTTTAACTTATAGATGTGGCAGCTGGCTCTCCAGAGTGGTTGTGCGACATCCACTCCTAATAAACATCAAGTGATCAAGTGACAATTCCTATCACCTCACCTCTTCACCAACACTTGATATTATCAAACTTCTAAATTTGACTGGTTTAACTAATGCAAAATAGCCCTTCCTTGTTTTAACGTGTGTGGGGAGGAAGGTCACTGCTGACTGGATGTGGAGGGGGGCATGTGGTGCCCTCTGATCTTGGGGGGGAAGGGGGCACGTGGTGCCCTCTGATCTTGGGGGATAGCCCAGAGCGGCCTAGAGGGCAAAGGCAGGAGCAGAGGCCCAGAGACAGGCTGAGGAATAGAAACTGATAAGGTGAGGGTGACAGTGACCTCTGCTTAACCTCTAACTCTGTCCCTGTGTGAGCCTCATTCCAAATCCTTACAGCAATCCCAAGGCAGGCAGGATAGTGGGACCCAACTTTTCAGAAGAGGAGACCGAGGCAGAGGGGATGTTGGTCAGAGGTGCTCAGGGTAGAGGCTCTGGTCAGGGCTGACTCTGCACCTGGGCATGAGGCACATGCTCAGCACAGACTCACATACACGTGTGTTCACATGTGTGCACACAAACTCACCAGGACACATGTGTACAGCTTCGTGGATGCCGGCATAAGAGTCACCCACGCCTCCGCCTGCTGCAGAATCCGCCAAGGCTTTTGTAAGAGGCCCCTACACGTGTGCACACCGACTGAGCTAAAGACATGACTCTGCCTCACCTGAACATGTGGCCCATTTCCACACACAGGGCTGCCCTAGGCCCCTGCTACTCAGTTGTGTGCAGACACCCCTGAGAGCCCAGGCCCACTCAGGACGCCATGGGGCCCTCTGGCACAGGGCCGCTCAACACCTGCTCCCAATGTTAACTTACTTGCTCAGGGCTCTGGGTCTTAACCAACAGATTTTGAACTGCATTCACTGTGTCTGCCTCAGGTAGGGACAGGGAGGAGGAACAGGGCTAGGGGCCAGTCTCCAGGGGAGCCTTGGGCTTCCGTGGTGTGGAGCCAGCTCCCTAGCACCCCGGGGGAGAAACTCAGGTCTGGCCTGGCCTAGAACCTCCAGCTGCCCCTTGGGTGACTTGTAGTAACGCCCTGTGCTTGTTCCTTCCCTCCCGACTCACACCCCTCTCCCTGCTGGTGCTTCCTGGGCTCCTCCCCAAAGACCCCCTCACATGGGAGCTCTCGTCTCTGAGGGCTCTGATCCCAAATAATTCTGCGAAAAGCCTTGGCTTTTCCCAGTGGCAGCTGAACTAGGGGAAATGGCAGGCTTGGGTTGCTCTGGAGGAAGACCCTGGGGCCTTGTGGCCTGAGCGTGGGTGGGTGAGGGCAGGAGAAGGCTCCCTGTTGAAGGAGAGTGCAGGGTTCTGGGGAGCTGCTCAGGCAAGGGTGGTGAGTTTGAGCCTTCAGCAGCAGCACTTCCCAGAGGGGTGGTGAGCTGGGTGGGCCTGAGGAGGCACAGACAGGTGGATGGAGAGTAGGACCAGTTGCGGGCACAGAGTGGGAGGGGGCAGACCCAGTCTGGACTTGGGGCCCAGGCAGCAAGCACAATGAGAGTGGCAAGTTCCAGCCATGTCTGGGAGACCCGGAATGTCACATTAAGGGGCTTGGATTTGGCCCTTTGGAGAGCAGATGAGACAGTCCTAGGGCTGGACAGAGCTGGGAGGTGTGTGAGGTTGGGGAAGGTGCCAGGGGCTGGTGGGATGCTGAGGCAGTGATGCTGGCACTGCCTGCTCAAGGAGAACTGGATGGGGGAGCCGTGGGTGTAGCTGTACCCAACTGCGAGTTGGGGGTGCTGAGGATGTGCGCCATGCTCCTGTTGGTGAAGGCTGTCACAGGCACGTGGGCCAGGCCAGAGTGGTTGGAAACACTAACAGCAGCAATGGGACTGGCTCCACTTGTGGGGATGCCACATGAACTAACTCGTTTAATCCTTGACAGCTGTGGGTGTGGGTGCTGGGCATGTGCTGGCTTCCCTGGGCAGTGCTGGGACAAATGGGCAGAGACTTCTGGCCCTGGAGCTTCCTTTACATGCAGACACTGACCATGAGTGAGGGAGACAGGTGAGGTACCACTGACCACGAGTGAGGGAGTCAGGTAAGGTACCACTGACCACGAGTGAGGGAGACACGTGAGGTGCCACTGACCACGAGCGAGGGAGACACGTGAGGTGCCACTGACCACGAGCGAGGGAGACAGGTGAGGTGCCACTGACCACGAGCGAGGGAGACAGGTGAGGTGCCACTGACCACGAGTGAGGGAGTCAGGTGAGGTACCACTGACCATGAGCGAGGGAGACAGGTGAGGTACCTGTGTCAGAAGGTGATGCTCCTTAGGAAGGAGAGTGAGCAGAGGAGGGAGGGGTCTTGATGGGGGCTGGGCATCCCCCAGCAGGG
Source organism: Otolemur garnettii (assembly GCF_000181295.1). Lineage (NCBI taxonomy): Eukaryota > Metazoa > Chordata > Mammalia > Primates > Galagidae > Otolemur > Otolemur garnettii. The sequence continues at coordinate 2,443,255 of NW_003852496.1, read as the reverse complement.
GGTGCAGAGGACTTTGACATTTGACTTGAGGAAGGTGAGGGCCCTTGGAGGGCTTGCAACAGAGGGCAGAGGATATCTGACAGGTCTGAACAGGCCCTGCTGCAGAGAGCAGGGCGCAGGGGCCAGGGCTGAGCAGGGGATCTGGGGCTGTGACTGTGACGACCTAGAGGGAGCTGTGTCTGGGGGGCTGGTGGACATGGTGTGGGGGTTACTGACTCAGGATGGGTTTTGAAGGTGAAGCCACAGGACCTGCTTCTGGGTCAAGAATCCCGTGAGATTGGTGAGAGGCCCGGCTGGCTGCATCTGCCCAGGGTCACTGTTGGCTCTACAGAGTCCAGCCCCAGAAGGCTTCAGCAAGGGGGTAACACGGGGCTCCAGGCAGAGTGGGGTCTGGGGCTTAGGTGATGCCCGAGTGCATCTATCTCTTTCCATGTCTTGGTCGCCCTTGTCAGTGTAGATGGCCCTCTTCTGTGCTGCCGACTTCAGCCCCTCCATGGGGACCAGATGGCTACAGCAGTTTCAAGTTCATCCTCACCAGCTCTTCCTTCCCAGCCAGAAGAGAAGGTCCCCACGGCACCAGCAAAAGAACCTTGTGACATGTCCTCACATCATGGAGAGGTGGGGTGGGCCAGGAGAAACCCTGCGAGGTCCTGGAGCTAGAGAACGGGGGCTCCCACACCTGCACCCTGCTGAAGCCCATGGCCCCACTGAGTCTCCACACACATTGATGAAGTCGGAGCCATCACAGTGCACATGCAGGGTGAGGGTGACGAAACGCAGGGCAGGGGTGAGGCGTCATCTGGGAAGGATGTGGGGTCGGGGTTCATTTGGGCCTGGCATCAGGTACCTATCTGGCCACATAGGCCCAGGTGACTTTGTGAGGGTCCCTCCTAGTGAGGAGTGGGTAGATTCTGAGACTGCAGTGGGCCAGAGTCAGGAGGGCAGCCGGCCTGGGCTGCAAGTACTCAGCAGCTAGCAAACCTCAGTCTAGCAGTCGGCTCCCCACGGGCCCAGAGATCCTTATACTCCTTAGAAAAGCCTGCCAGGCTGTGTGACCTTGGGCCTGTCAATTGGCCTCTCTAGGCTTCAGCCATCTGAGGAAATGAAAGTGAGGACTGTTACTTGCAGGATGTCACGGGGGTTATGTGAAAGCATGGGATGTGCCCTGCATGAGGCCTGTCACATTGGAGTGGGGGCACCCACCTCTACTCTCTTAGCCCCAGCTTCCCAGGACTCGCCACCCTTAGCTGGCTGCTCATTTTTTTAGGGGCCTGAAGGAAGAGCAGGTGATAAGCATGGTGTGAAGGGTGGTTCAGGCAGGGGACCCTGAGGGCAGAGGCATTGGGGGAAGACCCACATACTAGAGAGCCCTTGGGACTGAAGGGGGACTGGTTGGGCCAGGTGACGGGGGTGGGGGGGCGGTGAGGCTACAGGCTGCTGGAGGCTCAACGCTCCCTCTCCCCCCCTGCAGTATCACAATGGTGGCCCCAATATACCGGAAGGCTGGGGGGCCCTGTCCAAATGAGCAGCCTCAGTATTTCTGCCCGAGATGTGGGCAGCCCCCAGGCCGGGCCCCTCCCTCCACCTTCCGGCCACCGGGAGATGCTTGTCTGTTTTATCGGTGGGCCCTGTGACTTTAACAACCGTCTCTCCTTATCAGCAGGGCACTTGGCTGTCCATGGGGGTGGGGGTGGTCCCTGGCCTGGTCAACATGTCCACACGTGGGCACCAGTTCCCAAGGCCAGCTCTGGGCTGGGCATGTGCTCTGTAACCAGAGGGCTCCGGCTGGTCCTCCATGAGCATAGGTTGGCTATAGTCACTTCCTTTTGCACAGGGTGAGGGGGGCAGAGACTTCCAGGAAGCAAGAGTCCCCAAAGCTCCTCCTTTCCTTGCCACCCATGAGCCGGGCAGCAGTTGGGGATGGCCAGGAGACCTTGCACTGAGCAGCACCGCCTTTGGGACTGCACAAGGCCCAGGACAGGAACTTCTTTTCCTCCCAGTTGGCCACCAGGAGCCGGTTGTGAGGGGAGCCCTGAGACCCTGCAGGGAGCCACAGGCAAGGGCCTTGTCGAGTAGGAGCAGCACTGAGGGCGAAGGCCTGGAGAATGCAGAGGAGCCTTGGGATACAGAGCAGGGCCAGGGGCAGGGTCTGGTAGGCTGGGCCTGGCCTCCAGGGATGGCAGGTGGAGTGAGTTTCTCCCCGCTCCCTGCATGCTGACAGCGGAGAGGTGCTGCCGATGGCCAGCTATCATCCTCCCTGTCGTCCAGCTCTTCATCTGATTATGAAGAAAATTGCTTCATCTCCTGCCACACCCATTGCACAACAGTCCAGCTTGGTGCCCACTCACGCCCACCTGCCACCCTCTGCAAGCAGCCTGCCTTCCCTCCCCCTAGGCCTGGCACTCACGGCTCCCTGAGCATTTTTGGCGATGTCCACAGCCCTGCCTGGCATATCCTCCATGTCTGGCACCACAGACTGCCCCTGTTGCCCACAGCTCTCCTATTGCTCAGACCTGGGAACTTTCTCTTCTCCAGTTCCGCTCCATCCCCATAGCATCACCATCCCTGTACGTATGGGCCATGGACCCATCTCTATGTCCAGCCCAGACTGATCTCCCAGTGCCAGACGCCATGCGTAGCTGTCCTGGGAAGGGCCATCTGCACCATGTTTCCAAAGGGCGGCAGAGTGTGGACTCAGGAATTCCACCCGGGGCTCATCCAGGTGCTCAGCCCACCCTTGCTCCTTTCGCTGGGCTCCCATCTCTGCTGCACCCAGTAGCTTGGGGCAGAGGCTGGCCGGGTGCCCTGGGTTCCCTCCCTCCTGGCCCCCCTCACTCCTCTAGGCAGGGTCAGGTCTAGTGGATCCCACCTCCTATCGTCCCGAGCCTACCTCCTCTCTACCTCCCCTTTACTGAGCCCAGCTGGGTCACCCCTCTCACCTGGGCTTGGCTGGGTGCCTCCTTCCCAGTCAGTCTCCTTGTGTATCTTCCTGCTGGCCCCCAGACGGGGCTGCCCTCACACAGGCTGTACCAGAATGACCTCAGCAGGTCCCTGTGATGAAGACGATGAGACCCCGGGGGTGGTAATGAGGTTGGTCATGCCACAGGTCATGCCATGGTGTGACGACAGCACTGGTGTTGGTGTGGTGGGAGTGGTGGCAGCCCCGTGAGTGGTGGTGACTTAGATGGTAATGGTGGAGCTTAGCACTGGTGGTGGTAGTGATGGCAGTTTGGGGACAGCATAGGCACCTGGCTTGGGTAAGGAAATGGAAGGGGTCAGGTTAGAGGCAGGAACAGGAACTTGGTGGCCTGGTCTGAGCCCCCCTCTGGATCCTTGGGGAAATCTGGGCTTCCAAGTTCCCTCTCTGGGGTTCCCTAAGAAGCCTGGCTCTGGCCCTGTGGGCCTTTCTACACCACAGCCAAGAGCTGGGTCACTCTCACCCCCTGGAGGGAACTTAGGAGCTGGGAGAGAGGAGGCACCCAACAGAGCGTGATTGTCATTGGGAAGACCAGCGTGTAGAGTGGAGGGAGAGCTGACCAGACCCTGCTGGCTCCCACCCCGAGACCTGCCCCCACCCTGCTGGCTGCCCAGGAAGGTCCCTGTGGACATCACCCAAGGGCTGGAACCCCAGGGTGTGACCACTGAAGGAGCAAACTGGACCTTGGCTGGAGCAGGATTGTCTTGATGAGTAAGATAAAGATGATGGAGACTGTGGGGACAGGGCAGAGTGGCCGCGGGAGGGCAGGCTGCTTGCTGAGACAGTAAAGGAGAGTCCCTTCTCAGCCTTCAGGTGTGACGCGTCACCTCCACCACATCAAGTGGCTGATGGGACCTGCCCTGGGGACTGGGCCCCTCTCCACGGGTTACACTGGGACTATGAGTGTCAGGGAGTGGAGGGCGTTAGGATGCTGCAGCTGAGTGTGTGGGGTGTCCCTTGAGGGGTGAAGTGTGTGGCTGAGCCTGGCCTGTACCCTAGGTCCCAGGCCAGCCTGGGCTCTTGGCTGGGCTTTATCTGGAGCCCCAGCTGCAGCTGTGGGAGGGGCCGTTCCTCTCTCCCTCATCAGTAGGAGATAACACGGGGAGAACACAGGGGGATTGAGCAACACCTCAGGGGACAGGAGGCTTTGGGGGGTGGCCACATGACTCCTGGCCCGATGACTTGGGTGGGGCAGGGAGTGCAGAGTGGCCTCCTAAGCGCTCACCTGGCCAAGACCGATGGCCTCCATTGCACAGAGGAGGCTACTGAGGCATGGGGGCTGCAGGCCACACTGCATCAGATGGGATTAGGGATTTGGGGTCCCTCTGAAGCCCCCTGCACCAACCTACCTCTGGATTGTTCTGTCCTACACTGCTGGTACTCTGGTGCTGAGACAGGGCCTGCACCCAGGAGGCCTCCCCGAATGTGAAGGATCTTAGGCCTCTTCCCAAATCTGTTCCTCCTCTCCAGTTTCACCTTCCTTTATAGAATCCCCAAACCTCCCCTTCTCCCTCCCAAGCTTCAGCCTGGGCTGCCCCTCCCGCAGTTCCCACAATCATCAACCAGTCTAGGGCCTCCTCCTGCCCATGTGACCTCTGCTGCCTCTCTGGAGGGCCCTGAGCTCCAGGCCCCGACATTGCTCCTGAGGCCAGAGGGGTCTCTTGAAACCCAGCCTGTCAGCAAGCCCTGCCTACGCCTTTTAGGACTCCCCTTACCCGGCAATGGTCTTTAACAGCCTTGCAGCTGCCCAAGGTCCTGCATGGTCACAGTGCCCTCCTCACCACCTGCTGCCCTGGCCACTGCAGGAGCCCCCTGCAAGCTACCACCCCTAGCAGCCCCTGGCTGCCTCCACTCCCGACTCCCAGCAGCCAAGTGTGCTGCTGTCTGAGCTGGGCGAATTAATGGCTCAACTGTGTTATCAGCCTAACGCTAATTACTCTTTTTAATCAGAGCTGCCTGGTGTGGAGTCTCCTGGAGGCGCAGTAGGGCTGTGGGGAGCTGGGAGCCCTGACCTCATCCTTACTCAGGCAGGCAGGCCCATCAGTACTAGCCCCTCACTGCTGCTCTTCCCTAGGCCCAGATGCCACCCTTCCTCCCCTGGAAAACTCCTACTCTTCAAGACCTTGCCCAGGCAGTCCCTTGGTAGAACTCCCCTCACCCAAACTTGGCCACAAAGAACAGACAAAGTATAGCTAGGAGCTGGAGGCCATGAGCCAGGCTGGCCTTGGCATCTGGAAGGCAGTCTAGAAAAGCTGACCCCCATGTGCAGGCTGACCAGGCAGAGGCCTAGGCCCAGATCACCCCAGGGTGAGCTTGGATGCATAGGGTCAGGGTCCTAGCATGCTTCATGTTAGAATGGGGTGAGACATTCCACTGCACATTCCACCAGGTCCTGCACAAGAGGTCCCACCAGCCTGTGTGCCCTTTGCCTATGGGATAAACTGGCCCTGGACACATGCCTGTTCAGACACACCAAAGAGACCCATGCTGACAAACCCAGCCCTCCTGGAGCACCCACAGAGCACGTGCAAACACGCCATGCCCCACAGACACACACTCAGAAGTCAATACAGACTCGGAGATGCCAGGTGCACCGGCACGCGCACACGGGCACCCAGGGCAAGAGGACTGCAGAACAGAAGCTGCCCCTTCTCCTGTCCTGGGCCCCCAGGGCTTCCCGTTTACGAGACGTTATCTATCAAAAATATATTAACCCAGAGGCTGTTTCCATCAGAGTCTCGATTCCAGGGACATTTCCAGATAAGCCTTATCTCATTGCTGGTGCATTAGCCCCGCTGGTCGGGGGCCTGCCAATCACGGCTGCTGCTCCTGCCCCAGCCTATGGCGAGATGCCAGCCCATGACCTCACTCTGTGTGGGCAGACAGGTGAGGGCCAGGGACGCTGCTATTCCATGACCCACCCCACTCTTGGCCCAAAGCAGACCCCCAGAGGACACCTCTTTTCCAAGGACATGCTCAAAGCCCTGGGGAGGGGGGAGACTCTGGAATCGTCCAGACCCTGGGCTCAAATCCCAGCTCTATCTGAGATACCTGTGGCCAGCCAAGCCCTGACCTGCCTCCTGCCCCCGGTGAAACTGGCTTGCTGCTCCCATGCCCTCCATGGGCAGGTGACACTCAGCCAGGCCCACTGCAGGCCTCTCCTCCATAAACTTGGGGTCTGGGGGTGCCCAAGGACTTCAGGAGTCACCCTGAGGGCCCAAGGGGCTAGAGAGGTGGGGAAGGGGAACACATATGCCCCCATCTTGGCCTCAGCCAGAGCTGGGTGCTGGCCCCTGCTGGCCTGTCCTAGCGAGGTGCACCTTCAGACTGAGCACCCACTAAAGGCCACTCGGTTTCCACCAACGCCAGGCCTGACACAAGCCTCTCCTGGCCGGGTGGCTGCGTGTTCTCAGGCCACACAGAGCAGGCCTGCCTTGTTACACACTCTGGCTGCCCTTCTCCTGGCCTCAGTTTCCTCCATTTGAGCTCTTCTCCTTCCTGGGGCTTTGAGGAGTGTCTTCCAGCAAGATGTGTGTGTGTGCAGGGGGTGCATGTGGGAACCCTCAGAGGCCCTAGGACAAATGGCAGTCTTGGTTCTTAGGCCTTGCACTCCAGCCTGTGGCTAATGCCACACCAGCTGTGCCCAGGAAGCCCTTCCTCTCCAGAGCAACCGTATGGAGAGCTGCTTCCCCCCATTCCGTACATGGGGCACTGATGTACAGGGGCTGGGGACTTGTTCAGGCCACTCAGCTAGAAGGGAGAAGGGCCAGAATATGAGCCTGGGTGACTCTGAGTTCACCTTACATTTGCTTTTCTCTTTCCCCACTGGATTTGGCCCAGAATCAGCTCCCATGTTCTGAGCACCCCTATGCTGGTCACATGGCTTCACTGAGTCACATGAGCCCTCAGTTAGAGAGGGACAGTGACACATCCAAGGCAACTCAGCATCTGTAGTCCAAGATCTGTGGCTCTGCTCAACTTGCAGGGAGGGGTCAGCCCCAGATCCCTCGGTCAGGGAAGATAGGGTCAGGCCTTGGGACGCACAGCTCTGGGCCCAGCCCCTACACCGAGCAGGGTGATAGATGGAGCTTTCCTCACCGGAGGTTCTAGTCCTGAGAGTTCGGCTTGGGCCTGGTGCCAGCCTCACCAGCAGTCTCTCATCTGTGATAGAAGGCAGCCAGCCCACCAGCAACTAGTAGGAACTCAGGAAGGCCTTTCGTGCCCTGCTGTGAACTGCCTGGGCTGGGGCTGCAGGCCTTTGTCCCCTAAGGTGGCCCCAGGCTGGCAGGTCGGAGGGGTGGGGAAAGGTGCTAGTGCAAGTCACCTGCCAGTCTCCTGGGCAGGTGGCCTCAGCTAAGCGGCAACGCCTTCCTGGTGAAATGGTCTACAGGCCCCAGGTGGGGTTGAGTGAACAAGGTGCGTGGTGCCTAGCACACAGTGTGGTGAAACCCCCCAAAGGGTGCCACTGTGGTCACTGAACGTGTCCACTCAGGCGGCAGCAGCAGGGTGCCCAGGAGCCAGGTTCTGGCCCCAGGCAGAGGTCTCCCCTGGTATCACGGTGCAGATGAGCTCCCCCAGTACCTGTGGCCTGCAGCAGCTGCCACACACACCAGGTGCCACCACATTCCTCCCTGTGCTCCTGCAGGTCCGTTCCTGGCTCTGGGGACTGAAGTGAGGGGACCCACGACAGGGAGGCGAAGTGGGGGGCCAGGCTTACACTCCGGGTGAACCTGGCCACACAAGCCCAGGTCCTCCCTACCCACTCGCTCTCAGCTGTCACCCTTGGCTGTTCCCGTGTTTAGCTAGGGCTTTGAGGCTGCCTGCTCCCCAGCAACTGCGCGGACACCGTGTTCTACAAGGGGCTCCCTTTTCCTCTGCTTCGGGCTCTGGGGCTTAACATCCTGAAGTCATTTGATCACAACCTGCCCCTGTTAATATTTTTAATGCCATTTTGCAAATTAAAGCATAATGCACTGATTACTGGGATAAAAGGGAGGCCTCTGCGTCTGTCTGAAAGCCAAATAAAAGAACGCTGGAACATCTGTTCATCCTAGAAATGTCTTTAAAAGCTTTGATTTCCCCTTAATCAGTTGGTTCCACCATTTCACCCTTCTCTGAGTATCCAAGACCTAGAGTGGTGGGGTGGGTGGTCTGCGGGTGCAGGAGACTGCAGATACACACAGGTAGGGCCAGGCACTGTCCCTCCCCTCACTCCACCCTTTGGTGAGAGTGTGGTCCCCCAAATTGAGGGCAGATGCCTAGGGAATCCTGTCAGGATGGAGGTGTACTCTGCCCAGCCTGCTCTGCCCACTGCTCCCCAACCCCTGTGTACTGTCTCAGGCCCCGAGGTGTCCTCTCTGGACTCAGCTGTCCCTCAAGGTCCAGGAAACCCCAGGAGCCACACAGTAAGACCTAGGAGCTCAGACAGCCTGCAGCCTTATATAGCCCCCTGGGCTCTGAGTCTGGGTCCCTCCCCCAGCCCTACCTTCAGCAGGGGCTCTGTGATTCTGCTAACAGTCCCCCCAGAACAGACCTGGGGAGGGCCCCTTTGACACCAGAGAGAGACACTAGCAGAGTGGGCTGAGCCATGGACATTTATTTGCAGCTACAATATGCCTGTCAGCCTGGGAGCAGGAGGTGAGGTTGGCTCACAGATGGCTACCATTGCCTTGGCCCTTTCTTGGTTGAGCCTGGTGGCTGTCCCAGATGGAAGGGTGCAGAGGGTGTAGTGACAGACCCTCCTGATCCTGGTGACATTCCTCACCACCCCCCGTCCCACCTTCTCACTGGGCCTGAGCACCAACCCGGGGGTGTGACTGGGTGTGTGGGGCCCGCTGCTTCAGGGCTGTGGGTAAGAGACTGGGAGAGGGTGAGGCATGTCTGGCTGGGCCTTTGGCACAGCAGCCCGGGCTGTGGCTGGGCAGAGAGGCCCCTGGGAGATCATTAGGGTGCTCTCTCAGGGAGACTGGACCATGCGCTTGTTGGTGTCAAAAACGTAACGCTTGAATGAGAGGCTGAGCGTCACGTGCTGTGCTGGCTCAGGCCGCTCAGTGCCCTCCTCCGGCTTGGCCGCCTCCCCGCGGCCGGCACGGCCCCGCTTCTTCAGGACAGGCGTCAAGATCTTCTTGGACTCGGAGCTGAGGCCACCTGCAATGCACAAAGCAAAGCCTGTTATTGCTACACCCCGAGCACATGTGGGGTCCCTGCTTGCCCACCTGCTATCCTGGACTTGCCCCTCTCCTGCCTCCTTAGCCAACCAGCCCCTGAGGCCTGGGGCCCATTCTGTCCCTGGGCTTCCCCCGGGCAGTGAGAGAGCCCATCTGACTTTCTTGCTCAATGTGGCACACAGCAGGGCTCCTCACATTTCCAGGTCCCCTGCTCACCCCAACCCTGTGCTCAGGCCCCGTAGGATTCCCCTGCTGTGAGTGACTCTGCTACTTCCCAGCACACTTGCGCTGAGTGCCATGTCCTGAAACTGGCATTTGAAGCTCCCGGGAATAAAGTTCTCCGACTGATCCTGGAGATCCACTTCTACCCTCTGTGTGCTGAGGAGGCCGACCTCTGTGGGCAGCACTGCCAAGCTTCTGTGCCCTCTGGCTTCTGGTCCAGTTCAGCACTGTGAGCCCCCAGATTAGAGGAGAGAGCAGCCAGTGTTCATTCCCAGCTCTCTTTGGCCAGATGTCCAGTTGTGGGTCCCCCTTCCTTGGCTCTGTCAGACATTGCCCGCTGCCAAGCTGAGGTGTGAGTGGCCCCTACTGTTCCCCGCCACTCCATGGGTTCCTTTAACAGCCCACACCTCACTATAGCGCCAGTTCAGCTGCCTCCACCTAAATGTTTGGAGCAATCTGCTTCCTGCTGGCGCCCTGACTCACAACTCAACTCCTCCACCTATCGCCACTGCTTTTGTGCTCTGTCCTTGCAGCCTTGCAGAACACGGTACTTCCTGGGCCCCTCACCACACACACCAGCCTCTCAGACGCTGCTCCCTTTGCTGGGAGTGCCCGTCCCTCCTGGTGAGTGGAGTCCTGCTCATCCTACTCCGTACATAGCCCTCTCTTTGGGGCTTGTCTTTTTAACTTTTTAAACTGACAACTGACAAACTGTATATATTTGTGGTGCACAATATATGTATATGTTTAATATATGTATACATTGTGGAATGAATAAACCAAACTAATTAACATTCATCACTGTACTTATTTTTGTAACGAGAATACTTAACACCTGTCCTCGTAGCCACTTTCCAGTCTATCGTATGTTATTATTATTTATGGTCACCATGCTGCACAGGGGCCTCCTGAACTCACTCCTGTCCAACTGGAATTCTGTACCCTTTAAGCAACCCCTCCCCGCTCCCTCCGAGCCTTTGCAACCACTGCTCTGCCCTCTGCTTCTGCGAGTGCTGTTTAGATTCTACCCCGTACAAGGGAGATGGTGAATTTGTCTTTATGTGCTCTGGAGCTCGTCTTTATGGAGAATCTGCTTGGTGGCAAGATGCAGCTCCTGTGTGGGTCACTGGCTGGGGTAGGACCACCAGGCTGGTCACCCTGAGGACAAGGGCAGAGGCTGTGGGAGTGAGTGGACCCAGGCCCCAGAGCACCTCTTTCCTGGCAGAGAACATGGGGATGAGTCTCTCATGCTGTGAGTCTGTGGCCCTGTGAGAATGGCAGGGGTCAGGGAGACCCAGCTGCTGTGGGTGGCAGCTCCTGGGTGTAGCTGGGTATGTGGCCTACACATCCTAGTGAGGGGCAACCAGGAATGAGGGCCAGCTACACCTGCTTGCCGAGCAAGGGCTTCTCGCCACCCAGAGAAGGTACCCATGCCTCACGTGCACAAAGAGGCTGCAGAGGCAGCAGGAAGTGAGGTGAAGGTGCAAGCAGAGCGCCCCCTCCCCCGCCCCCCATACAGGGCACCCACACCACGGCATCTGCCAGCGCACAGAGGATGTCCCTCCTTTCTCCCAGAGAACACAAGCCAGTCACGAAGCCCAGAGGGCAGCTTTGGTGCCGGAGGATCCTGGCCTGGTGTTTCAGATGGACAGCAAGTTATTTCTAGCTTACTTTGCTGAAGACAGTGGGTATCTCTTCATTTTATAGATGAGGATAAAAAGGCCCCAAGAGGGCAGTGACTTGCTGGAGGCCCCACACTGATTTGGGAAGAGCCAGGATTTGAACTCCAGGCCCTTGCCTGATGGCAGTGTTGGCTCCTGTTCCTTGCCCCTCACTCTTGAGCAGGGGACCCACCTTTAAGGGGACTTCTGATGGTGGTTCTAAGGGCGTATGGGCTGTGGGAGCAACTTGCACTGGCCCTGCAGCTCTGGATGTTTAACAGGATGACAAGGGTGCTGGGAAAGAAGCTGCCCGCAGAGTCAGTCGGGGACAGCCGGCCTCAGTGCCCAAAAGGCCGGCGGAAGCGAGACGGCCGGGCATCTAAGGCCTGGGTTCCCTGGGAAGAACGGGACACACAGCTGATATTAATGGAGCTCTGGGAGCCAGGCTGCCCCCAGTACATCTGCCAGAGGGGGCATGTGACGTTGTAGGCCTGGGAACTGCTACCAGGGAAGTGCCCCTTGCAGGTAGCACAGCCCAGCAGAGTCTGAGCCACAGGCTTTACACCCCATTGGTACGCCCTCTCCTTGGGTGTGGGGTTGGGGGGCCAGCCAGCTCCCTGAGTAAGTGCCAACCTGGCAGGTATCTGGGTCCCTGAATCAGAGCCTGGCCTCCTTTTGCAAACAGAGAAGGTGGCTGGCACCAGACCCTGACAAATGGTATGGGTGGCCTGTCTTCCTCTGGTGCCAGGAGGTCTGATGGCTGGGGAGGTGTGGGGCTCCTCGGCGTCTGCACAGGGCTGAGGAGACAGGCGTGGCCCAATCAGCGGCCCATCTCGCCCGCGATGGCTCTCGTTACACACAATTCATACCTCGCACTGCCCGGAGCAGGCAGAGCTAGAAAATCTATCTGGCACTGGCAAAGATGTGGTCATTCAATTGCTCCTCTGAGATGGTCAGGCTCGTTTACCTCTGCTCCACTATGGGGTGGCCTGGAGGCAACGCCCAGAGAGTCTGACCACAGGAGGCCTGTCTGGTGAGATCTGTGCCAAATGTCACCAAGAGCAGTTATTTCCTCATGGCCTTTTTTTCTTAGTCAAGTGGCAAACAGAGAAGGGAAAAGCACCCCAGCGTGTCAAGTGGTCCAGCTGCTGCCCACCTGCCAGATTCAGCCGTGGCCCACAGCCCGGGTCACACTGAATGCACCTCCCAACCTGCCTGGGTCTTTCACTTGAAAACATCTAGGATGGAGAAACAAATGGTGGTGCCCACACAGAGCCAGTCTGGCTCACGTGGAACTCACCAGTCTAAGAAGGGGCAGACAGCAAATAAGTCAGAAAACAAACACCACTGACACGTCACCAGTGCAGAAGGGCTGTGCTGGTGTGGCCAAGGGCAGGCTTCCCTAAAGAATGCCGGACCAAAGATGACAGGCAGCACCCGCAACAGGAGATGCAGATCTGAGAGGGAATGTGGGTGCCAAGTGAAGCGGAGGGTGGAGGAAGGCGTGTTCCGTGTTTGGCGGGGTGCAGGGGCCTGGGCTCCAGGGTGACCTCGCTCACTACATCCATGTGGCACCCTGTGTGCCAGGCTCTGTGGGAACTGCACACTGCCTCAGGGTCAGCATGGGTGGGGAGGTGGCCACGAGGCCACAGGCCGATTCCACTTCCTACAGCCCATCAGTGCCCACTCTGCCATCTGATTCTGCTGGGACCTCCTCTGAAGGCCCCACCAGGAGCCCTGTGGGGCTGTGCCCAGTCCCTGGCTTGCTCCCTTCACTGGCTGCTGCCTGCCCTCTGCCCATGGCTTGCCCTGGTGCTGGCCGCCTCACTGCTCTCCTGCGCGCCTGGCACTTTCCCACTTCGGGGCCTTTTTTTTGTCTTTGTTGATTCCTGTGCCTGGAAGACTCACCCCCCGCAGCTGCAGTGGCTTCCAGTTCACATCCTTCCAGGCAGTGTGCAAAGGTCACCTCTTGGTGAGGCCTTCATGACTGACTGCCTTGTTTAAAACTGCAACACCCCTGTTCCCTGGACCCCCTCCTACTTGGCAGTTTTCTTACAGCACTTATCACCTTCTAATGGACTCCACAATCCCTCATTTTCACGTTTGTTGTCTGCTCTACTAAAATCACCATTTCACCCATGGCAGGGACTTCTGTCTCTTTACTGTGTAACCCCAACACCTAGAGCACTTCTGGCTCACAGCAACTATTCAAGGAACACTCTTTGAATGAACAAGAGTGGGATGAGGGGCAAATCTCTGGCTCCCCAGGAACCCACAGAGCAAGCGTTTAAGCCCTGATTGGTGACAGCCTGGCAGGGACACTCCCCAAATGGTCACAGCATGAACCAAGAAATGCACTTCCAGGAATTCAGCCCAAATAAGCAGCTTGAGACACAGCCAAGGCTTTGTGCACAGACGGTGGCTATAGCATGGGGACAGTGAGCCCTTACAATATGGGGTCAGAGAAACCGGCCGAGAAGATGGCACAGCTGTTCAGGAGCACAGCAGGAATCACCAGGCGGCTGATTCCAGATCCCTACCAGAGGCACAAAGGGCTCCAACACTGAGCAAGGCTCGTCCAGCAGCCATTTGTTGCAGCAGAATGTTCTGTGGGACTAAAAATGAAACTTAAGAAGAATTTAAAGTCACAAAGACTTATAATATTTATTCAAAAAATGCAGCAATAAAATTTTTCAGAAGATCTCTGTTGTAGCCCTGGACTGCAGAGGAAAAAGACTGGAATACTATTCGACCATAAGAAAAGACGGAGACTTTACATTTTTATGTTTACCTGGATGGAGCTGAAACATATTCTCCTTAGTAGAGTATCTCAAGAATGGAATAAATATATCCTATGTCCTCAATACTACTAGGAAACCAATATATAAACAGTTACATACTCATACAAACAATAAAACACAAAAACAGTCTAGCCGGGGGAGGGCTAAGGGGGGAGAAGGTGACTGGAGGAGGAGGGCACTTGGTGGCGTCTCACCCACCGTGGGCAATGTGAGGGTGTTTAGCACACCCCCTGGGCAAAGGGCTCTTCTATAACTTCAATTTTACCTTGGAAGTGAGAACATTATAACCTAAAAATTTGCACCCTCATATAATTTGAAATTTAAAAAATAAAAGAAAAAACAGAAAAAGACTGGAATGGAAGGCTGCCCATTAAGCTGCCAGGGTTCGAGAGCAGGTTACAAGTGCTGCTTCTTCCCTCTTTTCTGTGTTTCCGACAGGAGGACATCTACTCCAGCCCTACCCCCCACCCCCGTGTGGCCTGTGGCACTCAGTCCCAAGTCCAGAGAAGACACAATGTCTACCCAGTGCCACCTGGCTGGAGCTTGCTGTATCTGAGGCGCACAGGGGCTGGGGGGCAGCAAACTTGACAATGCCCCCAGACCCCTGCTGTTGGCTCTGCCCCAAGAAGGATGGGCCAAGCATAACAGTGAGGATGGGTGATGCTCACGGCTCCTCCGTGGCTGTGGGGAGATCAAGGTCCCCCACACTGCAGCTGCTTGCATCCAGAGCAGAGGCTGAGGTGCAGGCTAGCACGCTGCTCCCCTCCAGCTGCGTCCTCGGTGCCCTGCCCACTGCTAGAGGGATTGCTCTAGGGCCTGTGTCTGGGCCCAGTTCCTCCAACAGGACAGTCTGTCCTCCTCCTGGCACTCAAGGCCCTGTGTCATCAGTGCCTGCCTCCCTCTTAGCCTTACCTCTGCCCTCTCTCTGCCCCTCGTGTACTACATTTCAGCCATAAGAAGCCAAGCAGGGCCCTGAACATGCAACTCTCTCCTCCTGTCACACTCTGATTTGACCACTGCCTCCTCACTTGCCCAGGCAGAGCAAACTCCCTCCTGGGAACCTTACCCACACCAGTTTATCTGTCAGTGCTGTAGCTGTCTGTCTCCCTATTGGCTTGAGAGATGGAAATGCCTCTCTAGTGCTATGGGCAGGGCTTAGTGCATGGGGTTCAGGGAGGTCTGCTGGAGGAAAATAAGGAAGACAATACAGATCCATCCTCACAAATACACCCCAGTGTGTAGGACAGCAGAGGGGAGAGGAACAGCCCGACAGAGCACCTGCGGTACTTGAGTGGCCTGAGGGGGAAGCCCAGGCTGGCCTAGTTCCACCCCAGGCCTCTCTCCAATACGGTGGAGCCCAGCTCTCCACCTGGCAGGGCAGGCATGAGGGAACATGAGCTGCATGTGTGTCTACTGTTGAGTAGGGCCTCCTCCCCAAACCTCAGGATTCTTAAGAGCCTGAGGTCCTACCCCACCTCCTGATGAGCCCAGAGCCCAGGATGGGGGGGGGGCAGGAGTGACCCTGGGGGCAATGCCACTCCCAATGGCTTCCCTTAGGGACATTCTCCCAGGACCAGGCTGTCCCCTTCTCACTGAGCACCAGCTCCACACAAAGGCACAATGGGCTGCAGGCTGCTCTGGGTCTGGTTGGGGCTGACTGTAATCAGGGAAGAATGCGGGAAGCACCACTGTTTCCCAAGCCCTGGCTGTGGTGCCGCTCTGACATGGCCATCAAAGGCCAGCAAATTGCCTCCAATTGCTGGCGGTGCTTTCATGTTGGGGGCCAGACTAGAAGAGAGGCCTCCACGCTAGTGGTGGCTTGCATGCTCCAGTGGGAACTGAACCCTTGCAGGCAGTTTAGGGTCACCGTTCCCTTTGGTGACATCCAGGGCTGGGGCTGCTCTAGCCACTCAGCACTTTGGAGAGGGCTGGAAGGGAGCTGGAGCTATGGGTAGGGGGCCTATTTGGGGTCAGTGCCCTGGTGATGACTGATGACTACGGAGCAAAGGGACATGACTGGCCCTGGGGCTGGGGCTGGATGGCCATGGAGGTGCTTGAATTCAGCCAGGCTTAAATCTGGACTGGATATTGGGGCTTAGGAGCAGGAGGGATAGCAGAGGTCAGCCCCAAACAGGGTGCCGTGCTGTACCTCCTGGGCTCGATTATCACGTTCCACCCCAGTTTCGAGGTGGGAAGCTGCCCTCCATGTGCCCAGGGGCTCGTGGAGGGGTGTGTGTCCACGGTGCCCCTATGAGACCACTGGGTCTGGCTGTTGAATGTGATGGTCTGCTGCTGAGGGTAAGGCTAGAGGCAGGCCTGGCTAGGAGGGGCTGGACTGAGACCAGGGCTGGGGAGGCAGGACTAAGGGGAGAACCGTCAAGGGGAGAAGCAGCCTTTGCACAGAGTATGGCAGGTGTGTCTGGAGCACACGAGGGCTTTTGTTGAAACCCTCATCTTGTAGGTGAGCAGCTGGGCACATCAAGGTGCAGGACTTGCCACAGCCCCCAGTAGTCATGCTGCGGCTGGGGCTAAATGCTGATCCCTCTGCCTGCCTGGGGGCTGGGGCAGCTGGGGTCCTGGAGGACAGGCAGAGAAAAAAAGACCCAGCTCCTGAACAGGATTAGGACAGACAGTCCCTAAAGGACAGGCCAAGCGGGGCTCCAGCTGGGCTGCCAGGAGTCGTGCGAGTGCTCCTTCAGGGAGAGGCGCTGGCTGTGTCTGGCCTCAGAGGACAGGCATCGTGAAGGGACAGCCCAGACACGAGTCATCTCCCTTCCTATTGAGCCCCTCTGAATCCCTTTATGAGTGGCAGTGACTTTGGAATCCATCAACCATCTCTTTGTCAGCCAAGTTCTTCTGCATTTTCCTTGGGAGCTAAAGCCTTTAACATGGCTGGCTGCGGGTGGGCCAGCTCCCTGGTCTCCCTCCTTCACTTCCCCGCTATGGATCTCGTATGTAAACAAAGATGCAATTTGCTTTAAAAAGATAAGGTGATTAAGTTTTTATCAGACCTGTACTACGCTGTCCCTGCAACAAAAGGAATTAGGGGAGGCGGGCGCTTGAACGGGCCTCTCCCAGAACCGTGCGCTTCCCAGGCTCCCGTGCGCACACTCAACCAGCTCCTGTACCCCTTTGATTGGGCAGAGGCGGAGGCAACAGGAGCCCCGCACCCCCATTTTGATGTCTTAATGTTGCCTAATTCCTCCTTTAATTTATATTAAGCTTCTTAGCAGCAATGATGAATTCTTCAAAAACAAAAAAGGACCCTTTGCAGAAATCTTTCCCACACCATATAAATTGAAATTATAAAGCAGTCAAAGCTTTGGAGATGGGGGGGTGTGGGGATGGAAAACTAATGGATTATGTGGAAGGAGAGAATTTGTTTTTTACGGCAAAGAAAAAATCATTCTGAAATAGGCAGGAAATGGCTTGGTCTTGAGAATCAAACAGAGGTTCAATTATTAGCAAGAGGGGGAGCCTCCTCAGAGGAAAGTTTGTTGTCAAGTTTTCAAGTTCAGTTCTCAGTCTGCCAGGGAATAGCCTGGATGAATGGCTTCCCGGAGGAGTTGGGACTTCCTGACTGCTATCAGAGGCCCTTTACCACCGTCCCTCACTGCCACAGGGCCCCCTATCTTCCACCAGCCCTGCCTAGAGGTCGCTGTTCCTACCATGCAGCCCAGAAGCTCAGGCCAAGACAAAACCCTTCTGGAGACCCTGTACTGGGCCCTGCTTGGAGTTACCACCTCTGACCAGTGCTCCCTCGGCACATGGCTCACTAGGGCCCTGGCTGGACTGTGGATGCCTGCACAGCCTCCCTTGTCTGGGGGCTGAGGCCTCTGCACTGTCCTATGTACACACTCCATGTCCCCAGCACAGAGCCTGCAGCAGCAGCAGCCAGTGATGGGGCAGTCCTGCTAGCCTCAGCTCACTTTTATCCCATTTTGTATGCCAATGGGCCTGGCCCTGAGTGCTTGCTCTTGCCCTGGGGCCATTTCTCCTTCCTGAAAGCTCAGAGCTCCCCCGCCTGCCTGTGAACAGCCTCTCACGGTCTCGCCAGTCCACAGAGGCCTGGGGAGTGGGCAGGTCAAAGGAGGTGGTGGAAGAACTGGCATGCAGAGCTGTCCTGTCAACATCTGTCTCTGTGGGCAGTAAGACATGTCCACCCAGCTCTAGAAATCTACTCCTTGGTGCCTTGCAGGAGTCAGGAGGGAGCCCCGGCCCATCCCTGCCCCTGGGCTCATGCTCCCCTCAGCAGGGCAGAGGCAGGCTGGGTGCCCAGCTCTTCTGTTCAGAGAGAAAGGGCTATATGCTCATGGAGTGGGGACAAGAGGGCGAGGGTCTGTCCTGAGATGGAGCTGAGCTTCCCTGAGGGTTGGAGTCTCCAGACACTGAGCCCAGCAGCAGTGCTCCTGGGGACTCCTCTTGGCTAGCCCTTGACATAACTGAGGTGTGACAATATCTCTAGGTGGCGAAGGCCCACAAGACTCTAGGACTTGGGCCTGGCTGGGTCCCTGCTATGGCCTGAGGAGGGAGGAGCCTAGGACAGCTGGGCTCTGCAGGTCAGCGGTTGGGATGGGGCCTGGACTGCTACCACCACCACCACAGCTGTGACTGCTTTTCTGTGTCCTCCTCGACACACCTCCCCTCTCAGCCAGGGGCTGCACAGACATCCTTTTGTTCTGGCTTCAAGATGTTCTGAAAGTCACTTCAAGGCAGGGAGGCAAGTGCCTGAGGTTGGGTGAAGCAGGGAGTGGTGAAGGCATCCAGGTGATGTGGTGAGGGCATCCTTGAGGAGGAAGGGGAGATGGCAATAGGCACGGGTGTGGGACTAACTGGGGACTGTCCAGACAGGCCTACATTTCCTCTGACCCAGCATCCCCCAGGTCCAGGGCAGAGGGGGCTCGGCCAGGTGGGCCTTGTCTCCAGACTCCCCGGCAGGAGGGCCACGGTATCTAGGCCAATACCTAGGTGGTGAATAAGATGAGACGCTTCTATGTTCTGGGCTCTGATGGGGTAAATAGGACTCTGGGGCTGCTGGCCTTGCCACTGAACACAGCTCAATGGTAGAGAGGACATTTGACGCCCCTGCCAGCTCTCAGCAGTCACAAGGAGAGCCCCAACAGCAGCCACAGGTGACATTGCTGCACCTCTGCTACTCCAGGCACTGTTGAGAGTGCTTTCTGGACAGCAGTGCACCTCAATTTCACAGCCAGCCCTGGGGGGTAACTCCATTCAGATACCAGGAAACTGAGTCACAGAGATGTTCAGGAGCTTGCCCAAGGCCACACAGCAAGGACGTGGTAGGCCTGAGCTCAACCTCCCTTCCAAAGCGTCATGCCCCCCCCCAGTTAAACCTGACTGCCAGCGGCTCAACTCCCTCTGTCAGGGCTATGACGATCTACGTGTGTATGGATGTGAGCTTACCCCTCTAATGGCCAGAGCTCTGTGAGGACAGGCACCTGACCCCATTGGACAATGTGTCGCCAGTGCCTGGCACAAGATGTGGCCAAGGAAGGAGAGAAAAAGTACTTTCTGTGCCTCAGCTCAGGCAAGGGGGGCATGTTATCTACTTCATCATTCAGAGGCAGAAACTGAGGCCCTGGGACACAAATAGACTTGGCCATGGTCACACAGATGGTTAGTGGCAGAGAAGCCTGAGTTCCCCTCCATGTAGTTGGAGCTGGAGGACACGGGCCATCTGTCTTCCCATAGATGGCACTGCTGGCTGCTACCTCTCTGCCTGCACCGTTGGTAACCAGGCCTGGTCCTGACATGCAAACATATGGGAACAAGGAATTCCCTAGAGGGCAGAGGCCGTTATCTCAGCAGGTCTGTTTAGCTCAGGGACATGGTGGCTGCTCAGTCCTGCAGTTGGAATGTGGGCAGTGTGGCCTCCTTGGAGCAGTTGGTCAGGTAGAGAGGAGGCTGCGGCCAGAGCTGCCCTGCTGAAGCTCGTGCTGAGATCAGCCAGCCCACTCATGGCTCCTGCTCCCCAAACCTGCCTTCTTGATGTACATGCTGAAGCCTCCAGTCTGTTCACTGTGACAGAAGGACAAAAGTGCCTGACCTTGGGCGGCGCCTGTGGCTCATAGGAGTAGGGCGCCAGCCCCATATGCCAGAGGTGGTGGGTTCAAACCTAGCCCTGGACAAAAATTGCAAAAAAAAGTGTGTGACCTCCTGATGCTGTAAGGATGCTAGAGAAGTGTGTAGCAAGTGGGCATAGGACCTCCACGGGTGTGGATGCTTCAGGGATGGAAGGTGGCAGCCTTCCCTATCTGTGCCCCATCCTAGCTGTGCCACAGGAAAGACACTGCTTTGCATGGTGCACCCAGGACCCCTGGCATGGGGGGTGCTCAGCCAGTGGCTTTTCCTTTTTTCTTTGTTGGTGCTCAAAGCCCCACGGCTGACCAAAGTGAAAGGCCTGCTCTGATCAAAGTTGCTGAGGCTGGGACTAGGGGGCCAGGATTCACCCTTGACCTGCCCCTTCCCACTATGACCAGAGGCAAGGACAGGCAGTTCACCTCCTTGGACAGTCTCAATGCTAGCCGTGGGGGGCACGGTTCCTGAGGGCCCCCCAGAGTACTGTCCCCGCCACTGAGGAGCTGCATTTTAATACTCCACTCACTCCCTGAACGCGTATGCTCTTTAACAGCAGTTAATCTTCAATTAAAATACCTAGAGCAGAAACTAAGATAACTGGTTTAAAAGGTAGAGCTTATTGACAATAAACGTCTTCTACATATTGCCTTTTTAAAAAAATCCACATATTAAAAATGTCATTTTTATGACTTGGGAAAAAAAACCATCCAGAATAATGAAGGTGAACAAAGGCCCAGGGAGCAGTCATTTTTCAGAGCCCATATGTGGCATCCTGATTACTGTATCGCCCCGTTTCCGGCATGAGGCAGAGGCCACAGGCAGGCACCAGCGCTGCTGTCCTCTCGCTGGAGGGAAGGGCAGGTGTGCAGTAGCGCGACCTGCAGAGGCTGCAGCTGTGCTGACAGCAGGCACATGGGTGGGCCCGGCACCTTGCAGCAGTGTTTGCAGCTGTATGCAGGTGCCCAGCCCTTCAGGGGCACGTCCCAGACTTGGCCTGTGGCTTGAAGGCCCAGGGAAGCCAGCATGCATACAGCTGACCTGGTCCTGGACACCTGCCCACGCCCCACCAATGCCAGCTCGTCTCTTGCGGCTGACCGCACTTCTGCTGCACACTTAGCCCACTTGCCAGGTGTCTACCTCACCACTCATGTCTATGGGACCAGATGGGCCCCGACACCAGCACAGGGCCTGGCATAGGGCAGGGCCCCACCAGTGACCACATGCTGGCCCTGCACCATATTTCTATCAGCACTGTATGCTGCAAGAACCTCTAGGTTTATCACCCACTGACACCAGCTCCGGGCCCCCTTTCCCCCCCCTAGTGGTGCCAGCACAGCTACTGATGGGCTAGAGGGGTGCTGAGTCCCCTTTCTTCTGAAACACCGTCTGTGGCTCTGCCCTGGACCAGGTTTCATCTCTCTGTGCTCTTTGTGGCCCGCATCTTGACTGGGTGTGGGTTATTTTATGTTGGGGATGCTGGGAAGAAATTTTTTGAGTATTTGAGCCTTAAAGGCCAGATGCCTGTGACCTGGGACTGAGGTGCTAGCTGTCACCTCTGTCCACTCGCATGGATGTATGGTTGTCTCCCATGGGCCTCTGAAGGCATTGGAGCAGGGCTGGGCTCAGAGGAAGCCTCCTGTTCTCTGAAGAACTTGACAGGCCAAGGGAAACCCTGAGAACTCTGATCAAGTGCCCCCACCAGTCCGGGGCATGTGGAGCCTGTAGAGAATGAGCCAGGCAGGTGGGGCATCCTGGGTGTACCAGGCCTTGCCTCTGTGGCCTGCCCACCCCTGCCAGGGGTTATCGTGTGGTCAGGGGCAAGGTGAGGGTTGATGTGGACGGTGGCTTGGATACCACACTGAGGAGGGGACTGAGAGAGAGCTGCCTCCTGCCACTCCCCTTAGCACACACTGGAGGGTGGTGCCCTGCCGTGGAGGTGCACAGCACCATCTCCCCCAGGGTGAGCTGGGCCTATGGCTCCTGAGCAGCACCCTCTCCCACGGCAGGAGTGAAGGTACTGATATCCGAGCCAGCCGGGCCAAGCCCGTAACGCGGGCCCTGTTAGAGTGAGAGCTGGATGGCAGGCTCCCCGCAGATGAGCTGAGGCAGCCTGTATCCTCCCACCCAGGATGCCCATAAGTGGATGGCAGCCCTGCCTCCTCAGGCAAGCCCCTTTCGTCCAAGAGTGTGTGCCCAGTACTGAGCATGAAGTGGCCTCTGCTCCCAGGTGAGAAAGAATGGCACGAGAGGGTGAGTGCTGTGCCTAAGTCCTACAGCAGGAGCTGGGCCTGGAGAACCTGCCTCTATGGCATCTGTCACAGGGTGGCTGGTACGTGTCTCCTATTGCCGCCCAGGGCCCCCACCCTGACAGAGGCCTGCCTGTGAACTGGGCTGGCAGCAGGCTGTTAGGAGCCCCTGCCTGGACACGTCTACCCTGCAGACCAGATGAATAAGTGGCAAAGGGCCACCACACTGCCCCCAAAGGCAGGAGCCGTGGAAGGAAACCACAGCAGGGACACACGAGCACACCCCACCCACTGCTCCCCCTGGCTCGGCACCACCGCAAGCTCTGCTCAGGCTGCACGTCTGTCCACCCATCCACTAACTCCCTCCACCACCCTCTGGGCACCAGGTCTGTGAGTAGGCCAGATGGGGGGCAGTGTGCACACACAGAGAAATGTGTGAACAAATGAGAGGATTTGGAGGGAGCGGTGCTGTGAGAGGGAGGAGGACCCCATCAGTGGCAGTTAGAGGCCTGGAAGCACTTTTTTCTGTTCCTTAACGCCTCTCATGCCTGGCTTCTCGTGACACCCTCAGCAGCTGGCATGGCAGCTCTGCAATAGTCCTGGCCATTACCTCTGTCTCCCCAGGCAGAGGCCAGGGTTTCAAGGTGGGAACACTTTGGGGGGTTACCAGAGAATGCCATCCCATCTCAGGAAGCACCTCTTAGGAGACAAACAGGAATTTGGACTCCTGATGAGCTCCAAAGCTTGGGATGGGACACATTGTCACTTCTGGCCTTGTGGAAGCAATCAGCACAGTGCCCACCGCTGTCTTAGAGATGAACAGTAGCTCAGTGCCTTGGCTAAGGTCACGCTGTCTGTCCGTTCATTTAATAAAATTTTGTTCCGGCACTGTGCCAGGCGTGAGGGGATAGAGCAGGCTGAGCATCCCCCCCTGGGGACAGGCAATGAGACAAGCCACATGTGGGATGTTAGATGGGGTGTGGTGTTTGGGAAAGGCAGGTGTTAGAGTGACTTTTCTCTTGCAGATGGTGGTTGACAAAGGCCCTGCTGGTGAGGTGACATTGGAAAAGACACTTGTGTGGGGAGGGGGCAGCAAGGAGAGATGAAAGCCAGGCTGAGGGTGCCAAGCAGGTGCTACATGGAGGGGCAGCACTAGGGCCAGCATGAGGGGAGAGTAGGAAGAGATGGAGCTAAGGTGGGGACAGGGGCACATGCATCTGGCTCCTGCTGGCAAGGTCCCTCTGGCTGCTGAGATTGGGGTCTGCTACAGGCCCTGGGCATGGTCCAAGGCATGGGGGGGAGAAGAGGGAGATTCTGGCTGACATGCTCTCTGCAGTGCAGCTAGGCTTGGGTCCAGGTCTGATGGCCCAATATGCTGCATTGCTAGAAGGGCAGGTGAGGGCCTCCCTCTTGCAGACACTGAAGGCCCAAATTAATTAACATTCCAGGGTCGAGTTTCTCATGTGACAAAGCTGATTTGAATCTGTTTCACCCCTTTCCCTGGTGAAGCTCTAAATCCTTCTACAGCCCAGAACACAGTGGTAAAGGAGCAAAAGGTCCCAGGGCACCTCAGACAAGCAGCTACGTTCCTGGCACAGTGGCTCACATCCTGCCCCTCCTGCCTCAGCTGTCTGTGGCCTCCCACCAGGGGCTGAGGCCAGAGTGCCCAGGTCACACCCTCACATCACCCTCCCTGGCTGTGTCTCCCATAGGCACAGCCCTCTAGGCCCAGCTGTACATGTTCCTCAGCCCCATGCCCCATCTCACAGTGTGCCTGGGAAAACGCTGCCTCCTCTAGAGAACACACCTTGCTGAATGAATGAGAGTTCAAGCATGGAGCAGCAGGACACGATTGCCCAGAGCCCACACTTGGGCCCAGGGCAGCCCAGCCGGCTCTCACTGGGTGTCAGGTCCTTCCACTGAACAACCCTTCTAAGTCCTACTTTTGTTTTAATCATGACCTTGAGTTGACAAGACAAGGCAAATTATATCCACGAAAATTGGTCTTGACTACATTTCATGAAACAAAGTACCTTCACAAGATATGGATAAATATGGTGATATGAGGAAAATTCAGGGCCAGAACCTTCTGTTTTAAAAGAAAGTTATTTGGGGGGCTGTTTACCTATAAGGCAGGCTTCCCTGCCTCTCAGACCCCAGTCCAAATCAACGGCACCCTGCTGATGCCCACCAGCTCTGCACCACACCCCCACCTGATGCCCAGCTTCTGCTGCCGAAACGGAAGGGGACACAGGATCCACATGGGCCTAGGCTTGCCCATGCTGTGTGCTTTCCCAAGCTAGTGAGCTCACCTTCATGTTCTCATCTGTAAAATGGGCACAGTCCCAATGCCACATGCCTGATACAAGGACTGACACAAGATAACAGGCACAGCACAGAGAAGCTCTACAAATGTTCAGCTCACTTTTCCTTTCTGGTGACCCTGATGATACCCTGAAGTGCCAGGGTGACAGTCCCCACAGGCTCTGGGCTTGGGATGCCATGCTGTCCGTGAAGTGCTGGCCCCACGTCCAGCCTGCTTGCAGTGAGTCTCCTAATTGCTGTAGTGTCTCGCCCGCCGAGGTCCATGGTGGCTTCTTCAGGTTTGCTATGCTGGTGCCCTAGCTGCTCTGCCTGCTAATAGTGCAGTGTATGTCTCGGTTTGGAGCGGGCCATGCCTGCAGAGCCAGGGCAGCCCTACACTGGGTTCTGAGCTGAGACTTAGCCTAGGCGCATCCCCAGTCAGAAGACGGCATTGAGGGCCTGCCCTCTCCACCCCACTGGGGCACGTCTCCAGCTCAGTGGGAGATGAGGCTCTCTGGGTTAGATCAAGGCCTCCCCTTCCTGAGGTCAAGTCATGCCACACACCCTATCAGGGTGGATCCGTGAAATCACTGTCTCGAATGAAAACCCAAAGTCCCCTCAGACTTCCTGTAACTAGACTGTGTTTATAAGCTGGGGCTTCCTGAGGCCAGGCTGCCAACTCCATCCAGCAGGGTGGGGCCGGGGATGGTTGGGAGTGGGCCCTTCCCAGGGGGATGGCAGAGCTCTGGGCTCTACCCTGGCTTTACCACTGACTGCTGTGTGACTTGGGATGGCCATGTGAGGTCTCTGGGCTCTTTATCTGGCAACTGAGGCTGACAGAATATTTGTGGCCCTGATGGCTGGGAGGGTGCCAGGCAGGACCAGACTATGAATGGAGATGGCCTCTAATTTCCATATATGTGAATTTGGCCGATGTGCCTGCTCACCCCCCACCAAAGCACCTGCCAGCGTGCAGGACAAGTGCTCATTTCTACGTCCTTCCTCTGTTAGTGCTAGTTCCCTCATGTCTCCAAGCCTCGGTGGTCACCCACCACCACCCCCCTGCTGCTCCCTTGCATGGAAGGCCTTCCCCAGACTCTGCTTGCTGATGCGTCCTCTGAGTGGCAGCCAAACAACTTTTGTTCACCTGCCCTGGCAGCTCCTGAGAGCTCCTCTGAGCCAGTACACGGGCACAGAGAACAGTCCAGGCAGGCCTTGCACTCCTAACACAGAGATGAGTGAGGGTGTCAGGTGGACTAGAGAAGGCCCCAAAGAACCAAGAGCTGACCAGCAGCTTGGGGGACCCCTACCTCCAGTCAAGAAAGAAAGATGGATACCCCTTTTTACTTTACACCTTCTAGACTCACTTTCAATGAAGACCCTCTGAACAGGTGAGGAGACTGGAGATGACAGGTTTGGCTCTCTGCCTGACGCCACCACTAGCATGTGAGACATGCAGTCAACCAGGAGAAGGCCCTCCTGGGGGGTGGTAGGCCACTGAGAGACACAGTCTGACTATCCTGGGGAGACAGGGCCTCATGTGGCAGCAGCCCCATTAAACTCAGGGAGGGATAGGGTGGTCCCTTGCCAGGAAACAGTGGGTCCCTGGTGGATACTAGGGAGGGAAATGTCTGGCTGGCCTGGGTGGACATAGGGTCCTGTCTGGCAGAAAACAGGCAACTGGAGTCCTTGGAATCGCACCTACAGGGCAATTTCAGAGCACTGAGCTCAGACCAAGTCCTCGCTGGCCACTGAGGACTCACAATAGTCACATTTTCCCCAATCCTTGGGAAGCTAAGACAGAGAGAACTGCAGATCAACCGAGGGGCCTCAAGGAGGGGTGTCAGGGAAAGCACTGGAGAGGGTGACATGGCATGCAGGGGGCCAGCTAAAGTTGGGGAGGGGGCACTGGAGCCAGAGGGTGCAAGCAAGGAGCACAGGAAACAGTGGTACCTATGGCACAGGCAGGGCTGACCTGTGGCTCTCCCCAAGGATGGCAACCAGATCAGATGTAAAAAAAGGAGGAAGCCATGAGTGGGAGCAACGGGAATAGGAACAGAGCTCAGGGAAAGGACCTTCTTCCTTAGGCTGTGGTTCTGCAGCTGATGGTTCAGAGGATAAGGTGGAAATCTGGCCGGGTGGGCTCTGGATGGGACCCCTAATCTGCTGCACCGATCCGGGCAGGGCCAGCCTTCCTGCCCCCTCACCTCCTCATCATGCTGGGCTCCCAGACCTGGGGTCTTGATGGGTCTGCTCCTACCTCTGGCAGGGCTCCTGTAGCTTCTCCAGGTAGGCACGGAAGGCTGTCCCCTCTGGACACATTCTGGAAAGGTTCACCTCAGGCTGCACTGCCTATGTCCCCAGTGGGGCTTCCTCTCAGGGGTGGGATTCCTTGAGGGATAGGATTGTGAGGGACCATCTCAGTCCAGGCCAGGGCACAGGGGGACATGCATTTACTCAACAAATGTCTCCTTAGCTGAATGCTGGGGAAAGTGCAAGGATTCAGCCCCAGTTATCATGGTGCTTCAGTGGATATGCCCCTAGTCATCAGGTGAACAGATAGACAGTCAATAACAGCAGAAGCTATTGGCTTGGCACCTGCAGCTAGGGTACCAGCCACATACAATGGAGCTGGTGGGTTCAAATCCAGTCTGGGCCTGCCAAACAACAATGACAACTACAACTGGAAAAATAGCCAGGCATTGTGGTGGGCGCCTGCAGTCCCAGTTACTTGGGAGGTTGAGGCAAAAGAATCGCTTAAATCCAAGAGTCTGAGGTTGCTGTGAGCTGTAACACCACTGCACTCTACCCAGGGTGATAGCTTGAGACTCTATCTCAAACAAAAACAAAAACAAAAAACAGTAGAGAAGCTACTGTGTTTCAGGCCTTCACCATGCACACACTCTCTTTTGAGGGCTCCTGCATTAAATTATGGAACCACAATAACTCTGTGAGTACATTCTGTTATTTCTCCCAACTTAGACACAAGGAAACTAAGGCCTAGAGAGGAGAAATCACATGCCCAAGGACACACAACTAAGGAGTGTGTGTGGGTGGCTTGGGAATCCAAGGTCTCAGCCACTTGACCAAGTATGTCTCAAGTATCATGAAAGAAACAGGTGCTAAAAGAGAAAGACAGGTGAGCTACCCACTGAGACAGAGAGGCCAGGGAAGGTGTCTGGGCGACATTTCATGCTGAGACCTGAAGGAGATATACTAAGGAATTCACAGGACCTAGGGGGCAACACAGCATTGTGGGCAGAGGATATGGTTGTGCAAAGGCCCCGAGATACGAAGGCAATGGAGCTTTGGAGGAAGGAAGTTAAAGGCCTATAGGGAGGGAGGGAGAGCAAGGAGCCCAGAAGGGGTGGCCATGAGAAGCCACAGGGGCCATCACAGGCCTCTGAACTCTGAATGAATGAAAGAACAAATCAGTGCAGAGGAGAGCCATGGGAAGCCACAGATGACCCCCGGAGCAAGCCAATCATTCGGAACTGACTCTGGCTGTGTCTCACCAAAGGCCAGTGTAGGCACACTACCTGCTCTGAGGGACACAAGAGCGGCCCTGTGGTGGGCCAGGCCACAAGAAGTCACCCCTCTGCCCAGTGTCTGCCTGAAGCAGGGCACAGGCTGGAAGCACCTGGGCCCCATGAGCCCTGGGCAGGTGATAAGGTACTCCAAGAGAGCCTGGGAGTGGGGGTGGAAGGAGAAAACTCAAAGGAACCCTGCCCTTAATGAGGGCCCACAGCACTGCTCACTCTGAGCCTGGGCTGGCTATTTGCAGTGGCCACCTGTATTGCCTCTGTGTAGTTCTGGGGGCAGCCTGGTCCTGGGGCAATAGGCCAGCAAGTTGTATGCCACTTGGCCCCTTACTTGAGCTCATGCCCTTCCTCGTGCCTAGCAGGTCACCCAGTGCCCCCTGACCCCTCACCTGGAAAAGGCCACTTGAGCTGTGCCTCTTCCAGGAAGCACTCTGCTGGTGGGGTGGCACATGAGGCAAGGGTGCCAGCAAAGCTCTGGCGGACAGGTGCTGTACCCCCAGACAGGCCTGTGATGCTGGCTGAGGGCTCCATATGCATACCCCTTCCCTATCCGCTTCCCGACCTGCACCCTCTGTCTGATGCTGAGCAGAAGTGATCCGAGTCCACGGCTTCCTCTCTTGTCCTGGGCCAAGCTGAGGAGAGACCAGTGGCCATCTCAAGTCCAGGCTGGCATGTGTGTCTATTCAGCTGGGAAGTTATGCCTACGTGTCTTGTCACATGGTACCTTCATTTTAGTCGCTTATAAGAGGAGTTTTACTCAAAAAAAAAAAAAAAAAAGGCCAGAACTGTGAGAACTGCCAGGACATGTGGCTATTTTCATTGAAGGGAAACTCCAGCGTGTCTTGTCAAAGGTCTGAGCTACAACAGCCACGGGGTTACTCTGGAGAGCCCAGAAGGTCCAGACGGCCCGCCACAACCTAGGGTGGCCCAGGCAGGTGTCTTGAAGAGAAAGCCAGGCTGGGGCAAGGCGCCGGCCTCAGTCACAGTGTCAGGGTGGTTTGTCTGTGCTGCTCCCCCATATTCGAACGCAAGCTAGTGTGGGCTGCTAGGGAGGTGGGGGCAGCAGGGGGGGCTAAGAGGCTTGGGACCCGCCTCGCCATGGCTCCTACTGTGCAGCAAGCCCGGGGCCAGCCCTGTGCTGTTTCCTCCGTGAAATGGGATAAGGCTGCCTCCCCTGCAAGACAGTGGGGAGGAGCCAGTGAGGAAGTTCCTGGTGCACAGAGCCAAAAGATGCTCAGGAACCAGCAGCTGAATGAAGATGCTGGTGCTGTCCCTCAATCCTGATCTTGGGCTCGCCCCCTCTGCAGTCTCAGCCGCATTCACAGACTTGGGGGTTATAGGTGCCTCAGGTCCTGTGCCCCCACCCTCCCCAGCAAGTGGTGCATCTGTGTGTGCGTGTGCACAGGGGGAGCCGGGCACCTGCCCACAGGGCTCCTGTGAGGCTTACACGAGCTAAAAGTGCCCTGGCACGGGCTGGGCCCTGAGTGCCCCTCATACCAACTCTGTCCTGCTCATCATCTCTCCCTGTGCCTCCTCCATGCTGGGTCGACCCACTCTCCTGGGGCCTGGACCCCACAGATCACCTCTGAACTTGCCTCCTCACAGTGTAGCCCACGAGAATTTCTGAAGGCCCCATCAGGTTCCTGTGGGGGGACTTCTACCTCTTCTGGCACTCAGGTAGGCACTTGTCCAGCACCTCTGCAGCCCAGCCACTCTGGCCACAGGGCGCCCTCTCTCCTGATTATACCCTTCCCTAGGCATCCCCTTCTCTTGCCTCTGAGAGCTAAGTACCACCTCCTTCAAGAAGTCCTCCTCCCTCACTGGGCCAGGCAGCTGCTTCTGTCTGTACCCAGGCCCTCCTTCCTGGGCTCACGACTCTCACCAGAGACAAGAACAATGCCAGCTTAGGAGTGAATCCAGCCCCCACATGGAATTTCTGAAATATGCGAATTATTCACTGACTTTCAAAATCAGGACATTTGACATATAGTTCTGAATTTCTAGCTTGTCTGCAAGAGCTAGAAGACCTATCCTCATGTCACCGCCCTGCAGCAACAGGCTACAGAGAGCCTGTGCTCTGCCCTGAGCATGGCAGCTACTATCACTGCCCACGTGCTGCTTCTTTTACCCGAGACTGGCTCACCTTGTTTCTGTCACCTGCCTGTCCCTGATGGGATCTGAGCCTAGACCTCTTCTGTCCCTAGTTCTGTAGCCCTAGCACCTCTGTTCAGGGCCTAGCACGAGGCCAAGAAAGGGGTGGGCACCTGCCAAGTACTAGAGATGGCTGCCAGGTCAAGTCATCAGAGTGCAGTATAGGCTGGGGTGAAAGGACATATGCTATCTCACTCTGCTCCTCCTCCAGGAAACCAAGCATAATAGCCACGAGCTGAGGCTCTGTACCCAGACTGCAAAACCCCGGCGAGGGCTCAAGTCAGCTGTACAGCTGCTAGAAGACAACTGACCGCCCTGTGCCTCAGTCTCCGTGTCCGAAGAGTGTGAACAGCAGGAGCACAACTGACTGCCCTGCGCCTCAGTCTCCGCGTCCGAAGAGTGTGGACAGCAGGAGCACAGCTGACCGCCCTGCGCCTCAGTCTCCGCGTCCGAAGA
>NW_003852496.1:2372289-2412344 GCF_000181295.1 Otolemur garnettii | reverse complement strand
GCGTCCGAAGAGTGTGAACAGCAGGAGCACAGCTGACCGCCCTGAGCCTCAGTCTCTGCGTCCGAAGAGTGTGAACAGCAGGAGCACAGCTGACCACCCTGAGCCTCAGTCTCTGCGTCCGAAGAGTGTGAACAGCAGGAGCACCTACTTTACAGGGCTTTCGTAAGGCCTAAGTGAGTATTTAGGACAGTGCTTGGCACAAAGCAAGAACTAAGCAATGTTAACTATTTCTATTTTCATACTAAAATCACTGCCACCCACTGGGTATCTACCCAGTACCACTCATTCAGCATATACTACCACTATGTCCTGAGCACTCACTATACCCCAGGCCCTGCTCCAGGTGCCAGGCCCACTGCAGGAGTTATGTGTGCAAAGGGGACAGACTTACCACCAATGCATGAATGAAGGAGAGAGTTCTGGATGGTGCTGGGTACTGTGAAGGAAAAGCAATGAAGACAGAGAGCAATGGCACTGGGGTGGCACTCTCGGATGGCATGGCAGGGGGCTGAACCCTCAGAGACACAGATCCAAGGGGGGAGTGTAAGACGGGGCTTCACTCAGGACTTTGAGTGGGCAGAAGGAGGCCAGGGAGTCCTGTGTAAACCTCACCCCCTCCAACCAAGGCAGCCTGCCCTCTCTGCCCCACTGTGGACCCTTCTATGGAAAAATGAGCTGGATCTGATCTCTCTCCTGCACATGGCTGGGGAGGGGTGGGGAAACAGGAGGGAGACAAACAGAGTGTTTTTCTTCTCCCTCCCCTCTTTCCCAGGTTCATCTTAGTGCAGCTCTGAGACACACAGGGAGAAAGGGCAAGAGTTGAGAGTGACAGGGCTTGATGAGTGCAGAGCGCAAGCTGCCTTGGGCAAGGGTGGGGGAGGGGACTCCTTTTGCCAAAACAATATTTAATTTTTTTTAAAGGCAGCTACAAAGCCATGATTAAGCTCAGAGCCCTAAAACAAGCCCATAAAATCGAAAAATATTTATCTGGAAGGGTGGCAAGTCCAATAAAAGTTTTATGAATGTTTTACAACTGCCCTGTCAGGAAGCTGGCCTCTCGCTCACCTCCCTCCTGTCAAAGCCACACCACACACACAAATGCACATGCACACGTGTGCGGTCACATCCAGTCACAAGCACACACCTGTAGTCAGCCCCATGTAGCTCCTCTGGGTCTCGTGTCCATGAGCTGGCTGGTACCCCACTTTCCCAAGAGAGTTACCTCAAGGTCCAGGAGTTTGAAGGAAGAAATTGCTGAGGCCTCAGATTTCTTTCCTCTGGTAGCCCAGAAGGGCTTAGCAAGAGGCCACAGGCGGCCCAAGCTTTACAAACAACCCCTGTGTGGGTGTCATGACCTCTATTCTAGACAGCAAGAAACCAAAACTCAGAAAGGTGAGGGCCTCGCCTGAGGTCACTCGGGAAGTAGCTTTACAGGGATGCCAGCTCAGGCCTGTCTCCAGTGGCTTCTCCTGTCCTGAGGCTGTGGACAAAGTCCTCACCAGGCCCAGAGAGATTCAGTCCCATTGTGTTCCTTCACTCCTCCCACTGCCCCTCGCTCCGCCCAGGCCCTAGCCACAGGCCCTCTTGTTCTATTCCTCTCCCACCTCAGGACCTGTGTGTAGACCCCACCACATACACACACCCCAATGCTCTCCGAGGCAGCTGGTGGACTCGAACTCATGCACAGGTCTCCTGGATGCTGCTTCCCAGAAGTGCTGCATGCTTCCTACGGGCCTGCCCTCTGTGGAGAGCTACCCTTCTGAAAGCATGTGCCACTTTGGGCCTGTCTGACCACCCTGCCCTGGGAGCTGCAGGACCAGGCCAGGAGCCCCAGCCTGAGCACAGGCCAGTGCACAGAGGGGAACAGTGAGTGAGTGAGCAGACCTGGGACTCCAGTGCTAGGTGGTGCAATGGGTTCCTCCAAGGCCCCCACTGGTCCTGGGACCAGGCTACTAAAGGCCAGCCCAGACATGCTTGGGCCATGTGTAACTTAGCCTGACCTGGCCTCAAAGTCCATCCTTACCTTTGGAGGAGTCATCCCACTGCCTGGGATAAGGCCTCAGGGCCCATTTCCAAACCTTTGACCTGATCATTTCTCTCAAGTGATCAGCAATCATCTCTCTCCAACAGTGATGGAGGTGACCACTCAGGGAGGCAGGGCCAGCCACAAGCCAGGCGCGGCACTCATTTTGACTCCACACCTTCCCTTGGCTGAATGAAGTCAACAGTCAGAGCCGTGAGATGACTGCTAGGGGACCCAGCACGCGGTCTATTAATGCCTAAGGATGTCTGACTCTGAGTTAGGGATGCGGAGCAGCATTGGCTACTGAAGGGCTGGTCCCAGTCTCTGGCCGGGCGGGGGGCGGGGGGGTCTCAGAGGAGCCAACTGTACCACCAGGCGCAGCCCTGCTCAGTTATGTGCTGCTCACCGCTGTGTACTGGCCCTTGGCTCAGGCCGGCTTTCCAGCTTCACTACACAGTAAGAGCCAAGTGGAGACCCAGGTGCACTCCGCTCAGGGAAGGCCAAAGAACCCCCATAAAGGCCTGGTATTTGGGGCTCATCCTAGGCCTTTAAGAAATCAGGCTGAACATAAGCTTCTGAAAAGAAAACTGATCTGAAAATCAGAGGGCTGCATCCATTAAACTGTCAAGAAAGAGCCAGTCAGATAACACAATGCTGGCAAGGGAGAGGTGTGCAAGTCAGCGCCACCACCGCGGGCCCAGCGAGGGAGAGGTGTGCAAGTCAGCGCCACCACCGCGGGCCCAGCGAGGGAGAGGTGTGCAAGTCAGCGCCACCACTGAGGGCTCAGGCGAGCCCATCTCCCAGCATCAGGCCACCCTGATTGCCAGTGCCACCAGAAGACACCTCCTTTTCTGTTCTGTGCCACAGAAACATGGAAAGGCCCCAGCGCCCTCCGTCAGGCAGCACATGCACAAACTGTGGTTCATTCGGACTGTAGGAAAACAGAGCAGTTTAACGGAGCCACCTAGAACTGCTGACTAGAGTAGAAAGTTTTAAAGAGAAAACAGTCAGTGTTCTGACAACGCCTGGTTCACTGTGAAGCCAAGTTGGAAAAACCCTCACATCAAACCATACGCACTGTCTAGGAGGCATCCTTCGTGGGGGGAGCACAGCAATGGCGCCTAAGCGCAAGGCTGCCAGCCAACGGGAGTGAATGTGACCTCTAGGGAAGATGAGGGGACGGGGCTTTGACTTTACCTGTACCTTTTACCTCTTAGAAAAAAAAGAGAGGAAAGGTGTGAAGAGAGATTTGAAGCATATGACAAAAAGCTCACATTTGTTTGATCTTGCTGGTTACACAGTTGTTTGTCTATTCTGCTCTGTATGGTCAAAGTTTTTCATAGTTAAAAAATATATATATATAATATATATATAATAATATATGTGTGTGTATATATAATGTATTTTTTTTTTAGAAAATCAAATAGTAATTTAGGAGACAGGAAAAAAGGGCAAGTAGGATACCAAGTCACCAAGGGTGCTCCTGGGCAGTCTTTGTCTGAGCATGAAATGCTAGGAGCCTCTACTTCTGCCCAGGGAGGAACACTGTCGACAGTCTCAGGCAGCTACCACAAGAACTGGCACCAAAACCTTCCCCCAAAAGCTTCTGGAGTCCAGCCAGGGTTCTGTGGTCAGGCTCTGCCTTAGGCTAAAAATCCACCCCTTCTTTCCCCTACCATGAATACCAGCCTTGGAAGCCCCTGGTCAGTCAACCAACATGGTGTGGCTAAGAGCCCAGCCAGCAGACAGTGAGAGTGGAACACTGCGGCACACACCCAGGAGCGTCAGCGCGAGGCTCATCCATAGGGGTCCCTGGACAAATGGCCTTAGTGTTGGCCAGTGCTACGATGGAGAAGCACAGGTGTGTGAGGACAGCTGTGGGGCTTAACCTCACGTAGGGCCATGGAGGGTTCCTAGAGGAAGCTGCATGACCCTCAGAAGATACTTCTTCTTGGGAAGCCCTTGCTTTCCCTCTTATTTGTATACTTCCCTCTAAATTGGACCCAAGTTATAGACCTCTGATTACTGCCGGGGCAGACTCCCCCAGGCCAACGCTGCCTGGGGAAAGGGGCCTCAGAGACCTGATGGCCACAGTGAGAAGCCCTGGCAGCGCCTCGTGGGATGACACAGAGCTATGCCCAGGCTGAGGCCGGCCGGCAGATGGTTTCTGTCCACTGCACTGTGTTTATGTTAATTGCAGATATTTTTAACATATTGTGTTACTCCATCCATCTTTGTGAACGGTCTGTCTTGTAAAATTCTTTTAATTATGTTGTTTTTTTCTGGCCTATCTTCATCATCTACAATTATTTATAATATCATTGTCTTTGTTTCAAGCGCTGGATATAAACATTGTTGTAACAGTTCTTCGATGGGGTTCATATAATTTTTACAATTGCTTTGAAATGCTTCAATGGCCAAAGGGGGAGGAGGCTGGCTATTGGTTTGGGGAAAAGAGACCCCAAAGTGTTCTCTGCTCTTGGTCTTGGTCAGGGAACTCCTCCATCAGGATGGCCTCCAAGAGAGACTGGCAAGTCTCCCATTGGGTGGGGGGCTGGTAGCTGAAAGCAGGATTAGGTTTCAGAGCTGCTGTCCCCACAGACATCAGGGCAAGATCCTCAAAGGGCACTGTGGGGGTAAGAAGCCTGGGAGAAAGATGAATGGTTTGTTTTCATTTTTACAGGGATTTTCTCAAACCTCAACTTTCACCCTTCACCTCTCCTCAACTCTCTCTTCTTCCAATCAAGTTGTTTTCCAGTTTCTCTGGCCAACCAGTGGGCATATGGGACATAACCCAGTGGAACGCCTGTGACTGCCCTTACCTGAGGCTGTATATAGGGTGTCCATGCTGCCCCTGACAAGGCCAGCTGCAGGCTTCCCCGTGGGACTGGATGGGATAAGCTATCTGGGAACAACCAGCAACTTGGAGAAGTCAGCTGCCTGAGTCAGGCCAGCCAACCTGGGGGAGTCAGGCACAGAGAGAGGCCTGCACGAGCCTTGTGCCCTCACACAGACTTTCCCATATCACTAAACTGTCAAGGACTCTGATGGGTAGTCTAGCAGGACCCCTGGATTCCTAGTTTTGTCATCCACAAATACCCCTTGATCCTGGCTTTCTGTCCCCCTACGCTCTACGGAGGGGGAGCCCTGGGCAGCCTCTCCCCCTCTGAGGTGTGCCAGGCCCTAGGGGTGTACTGTGTATAGACCCAGCATGGGCCCTCAGGGGATCACAGGCTGCCCTTGAATCTATTGAGAGCACCGGGTAACTCCTCCTTTAAGGCTCCAAGATGGCTCTCCCTCCACAATCCTGGCCATTTGGGGATGGATGGAGCTGTCTACCTGTCACAGGCCCTGGGTCTGGCCTCTGGGTTCAGGATGTGGCACAGGGCTGGGCACAAAGAACCTCTGGATCAGAGATACAGGTGCTGTGTAGGACAAAGAGCTATCTTGGTAAAAGTCTCCTGAGCACACAGGGCTATGGGTGATGAGTTTATACTACAGAGAGCTGCAGGTCAGAATCCAAGAGGGACTCCAGGGCCCAGAGCAAGAGCTCCATGTGGGTCATCCTGGCAGAAGAAGATGCCGGGCTGTGAACTGGACCGTCATCTCCACTTACCTTCTTTTTTTCCAAGTCTCTTTAAAGAAACTTGGATATGGCAAAATGGGTGACTTTACTAGTCATTAAAGAAATGCAAATAAAAACACCAAGATGTCATTTGCCAAGTATCAAATTAGCAGGGATAAACATCATGGGGTGGCCTGTGCAGATGAGGTGGTAGGAAAACACACTCTCACCTGGTGCTGGCAGAAGTAAGTGATGCAGTCTTTGACTCTCAGGGAATCTCAAGAATCTTTTAAACATCTGTGCTACTGAATTGTTAAAAATTAGAACAATTCAACTTCTGAGGATCCAGCTGAAGAAAATATCCTACATATTAAAGCAGTGATTTATACACAAAGATGTCCCCAGAAATGTCATTTATTATAGAGAGAGGCTGGAAACACCTGCACGTACACAAACACCCACGTCACTGTGGCATGGCCTTAGCTCGGAGGATAACCATTAGACTGCTGTTCAAAACGACAGCGCATGCCGATGACAGCAGCTTGCTGTGCTTCTCTGAGTGTAGCATCGTGCTGAGTGTGGCACGTGTACCTTGGACCTGGGGGCACCCCACCCAGGGCACATCCATTATCCAGTTTACAGGTGAGGAAACAAAGGCTCAGAGAGGCCCAGTTAGTTGCCTGCCTGGTTGTACACCGGGTAAGTAATGGTGCCAGGATTTGGACTGAGCTCTGCCCGCGGCTGGAGCTCATGCTCTTAATCACTCCATGGTTCAACTTCCCTAGAAGACTACAGACTAAACCAGTAAGAGAAAAAAAAAGGCTTGTATCATATTAATTGGAAAGAACCAGAACACAAAATTGTATATACCATACAATCCCAACTATATAAAAAGAAGCTTCTGAAGATAAAAGATAGAAGGAACTAAATAAAAATGGGGACTGTACCCCTCGTGGGACAGGAAGAAAACAGTGGTTGTTTTGGGGCCTGAGGCCTTCTTCCCCAAAGTGACAGAGGGCCATTAGCCCATAGGGTGCAGGTCCTCCAAACCCTTGAGCACAGAACAGTAACATATTCCTGTCCCAGGTTCTAATGGAAAACTGGGACAGGAATTCTGTTCTGTTTTCCAAAGATCATGAAATACTGTTGACTCTGCTGAGGCCTCTGAGGCCCTGTTAGGCCCCTGGCAAATTCTAACACCCCTACTGAGAGGTCAGAGGGAATACTTTTTCCACCTTACAATTCAGTGTGCTGGGGATGCTGAGAATAAATGACATTATATTTGCAACTGTGATTGGGGACAGGGACACTTTTCAATAGCTGAAAGGACATAGGCTCTTCAAATTCCATAATGCAGGCAAATAATAAAACGAACCTTACTTAAGGTCTGCAGGCCGCTACATGGGAGCCTGGGGACACTGGGAGACTTGGCTGGGGCCCTCAGCTTCTAGGGGCCCAGAGGACTCACGGGAAAAAGCCCTCAGGATGAAGAGGGGTCCTACAGAGGGCAGCTCCAGTGGTAAGGACAGCCCAGGCGTAGTCACTGGGTATGCCTCCTTGTAGAATACCTGCCTTTTCCGCCTATTTCTTGTGACAGCTCTTGGTTTTCCTTGGAGAACAGGAGTTGCAACAGGGTGCATCCTTGGTGCCAACAGAGGCACATGACCTGGGCTGGCCAATGGGCCTGCACTGATTTGGAGATGGACATGGGACTCTAGCACTCTGGTGGGGCTTTTACAGCTGGAAGACCACCCATGGGGGAGCCTGCCTGGGGACAGAAACCTGGAGGAGGGCAGGGCTGAGGCTGAGGCTGAGCCATGTCTCAAACATAGCACTACCTCTGAGCTTTCTCAAACACACACGGCATCTGAGGTGAGGCTCTGTCACCGGCACCCGAGACTTCAACTACTCCATTTCTCAGTATAGAGTACTACCTGGAGCAGGGGAGCTCCTGCAGATGTCAGGGTCTGACTCTCTCACTCATGCAACAGTGGGCAATAGGACATGTGGGCATGTGTGGGAGCTGCTCCCAGCTCAGTCGTGTAGTGAGGTGGACGCTCTGGGACTCAGAGCTCCCTGTGGAGGCAAGGGAGAGGCTGTCATGGCACTGAAGGGGGCAGGCAGGAATGAAAGACGATGGATGGGGACTTGCTCAGCTTGAGAAAGGCAGGGAGCTTTCTTGGAGCTCCCTGAGCTGAGCCCAGAGCACTGAGCGCAAACAGCAGAATGAGGGAAAGCTGCTGCGGGCAGACATGGAGTCTGCGCCCCAAAGGGGCACAAGGAGGGGGACGCAGAGAAGGCTGGCAGTAGGCCGAAGGCAAAGGGTGTTGAATGAGGGCACTGTTGTGGCTGTCTTCGGGATGGATCTGAGCTTGTGCTGAGGATGGCCTGCAGCCAAGGGGCTTGTAAGCAGGGATTACAGCAGCCACAAGAAGTTAAGTGGTTACCAGGCAGGCGCTTAAGATGTCACATGAAGAGGTAAGGCCTTTACCAGTCCCCAAACAGACACGAATACTAGCCCCCAGTCCGTAGCTTGTGCCTTATCCACCACTGGTTTCTGCAGCCCTACCGAGAGGAAGGAAAAGACACCTAGACTTAGGTGCATATAAGACTAGGCACCTTATGTACATTTTCTCACTTACCCATTATGGCCCAGAGGGTTCTCCTTTTCTATATAAGAAAAGTGAGGTGCAGAGCATTTCTTTAACCACCCCAAAGGCTGGATGAAGGCCAAGTGGGACACACAGACAACAAGCGACCCTCAGAGGCAGAGCGCAGAGCATGGTGCTGGTGCCAGTACCAAGTGGCTTGGGTTTAAATCTCAGCTCTGGGTTCAACAACTTTAGGCATTGGGCACATTCCTCTATCTCTCTGTATGGATGATTCCTCATTTGTAAAGTGGGAATTTTAATAATTATAATCAACGTAGTAGCCTCCTTCAGGTTTGTTGTGAAGATTAAATGATATCATTGTACATATATGACATGCTTAGAAAAGCACACGGCACATAGCAGTAACTACATAATTGTTTTTCGTGCTTATTTATAAAAATTTCTAACTCTAATCACTGAGTCATAAGCACTGAAGAAACTCTTTACACGTCTTGGTCAAACTCCTGTCATTATCTTAGTTTACTGAGCCCTCTGGCACCAGGAACTGGAATGAGGTCCCTGATAGAAGGCTCACTGCGTTTCCCCCTCACCTGCTGACGTGAACTAAAGGAGCCTGCACGAGAATGAGGAAGGGTGTGTGGGCTGAGTGCTCCACAATCAAGGCCGAGGATGAGGAAAGCTCACACTGACTTTGAATGTTAGCTGTGATCGTGAGAAGGGGGGAAATGTACGCACCCAACAAAGACGTGAGATTGGTGCATTTCCACAGTGCAACAAACACAAGCCCTGGAAGTGAGGGGTAATGTGAAAACGCCCTTGACAAAGCTCTAAGGAAGGCGGCAGTGGGACCTGGCTGCTCAGCACGTGCTGCACTGGGAGAGCCATGCCAAGGACACCGAGGCACTGGGCACCAACAACACGTCTGTAGGCACTGCACCCCAAAGGCAGGCACATCACTGCTCTCTCAGGGGCTTGAGGAAGATGTTGGTACTGCCCTCTTGCCCTGCAGAGAGGGGACTGCTGGGAGGTGCAGTGTCTCACTCCCAGCCTCACAGCTTATGAAGCAGGTGGGGAGTCAACCCTCAGACGGTGAGTGCTTCTCACACACAGCTAGTGACACATGGAAAGTACTGGGAGGAAATGGAACCAAAAGTCACCTGGGGGTGAGGAAACTGTGTGAGACATCATTTCATGATGGGAATTGGTTTAAGATATACTCACAAAACCTACATCTTTCTGGCTGCCCCATCCTTAGACGAGAGCCCTGCCAGGAAGGCCAGGGTACAGGCTAGAGCCTGTGTCCATGTGAAGGCCGTGCCGTGGGCAGTAGAGCTCCCTGGACATGCAGGCGGCCACCCTGACCTGTGAGTCCTAAATGAGTGGCACATCACGGTAGCCTTGCTAGGGAGTAACTCACTGGAACTGGGGGTCCTCGGCTCATTACCAGGCAGCAGCACACTCAAGGCTGGCAGGGTCCTGTGGCGGGTCCTACGTGGGCCACGATGGCTCCGAGTCACCCACAGCTCACCAAGTAACACTAAACTCAGGCGGCTGCACAGTCAAATGGGAAGGTCTGGGGGAGCGAGGGCTGGTTCCCTCACTGGCTGCCTGCTCCTGCCTCCTGGAATTCCACACTTTGGTTCTCTTCCAGCAGACAAAACCTGGGATCTGCAGTGGGACACCCTCGGGTCTGAATCCCAGCTCCACCCCCCTATCCTCCAGCTGTGCAACCTCGTACAGGTCACTGCACTGCTCAGATCGTGGAGCATTCTGACGTCTGTACCACGGAGATCAAGTGAGACCTGCTAAGGAGGGCTAGCCCTGGGATTGGTCTGTACGTGGCTCCTATGGGACAATCACCACTGTCACTGTTACTATGACCCCTCTGCTGCCTCCTCAGGCACCACTGACAGGAAGGAACCCAAGGAAAGAGTTTCATGGGTGGGAATTAGTTTAAGATATACTCACATCTAGATCTTTCTGGCTGCCCCACCCTAAGGATGGAATCTCCTTTTATGGAGCTAACGTGTGCAGTGGCAGTGGGGAGAGCCAGTGTCACAAGACACCGTTCTGAGCGTTGCGTGTGGACAACCCAGGATGGGCTGCCGTATAATGTGGTCTCCAAAGTTAGAATATCATTTGACTGGCTCGGCGCCTATAGCTCAACCGGCTAAGGCGCCAGCCACGTACACCTAAGGTGGCAGGTTCGAATCCCCAGCCCGGGCCCGCCAAACAACAATGACGGCTGCAACCAAAAAATAGCCGGGTGTTGTGGCGGGCGCCTGTGGTCCCAGCTACTTGGGAGGCGGAGGCAGGAGACTCGCTTGAGCCCAGGAGTTGGAGGTCGCTGTGAGCTATAATGCCACGGCACTCTATCCAGGGGGGACAGCTTGAGGCTCTGTCTCAAAAAAAAAAAAAAAAAAAAGAATATCATTTGACTATCAGACCTCAGGCAAGAGCCTTAACCCACTAAGCAGTGCCTACTAAGCAGTGCCTACTTCAGAGGATTGCTGCAGGAACGAAAGATGTCACCCCTGTGCTGAGTCTCAGACTGAGTCTGCCGCACACAGGATGGGGCCGGATGGGCAGCAGCAGAGCAGGTGTGCCACACTGTCTCCTCCTGTCCCATGCCTTTTCACTCCCACCTTCTGGGACGGCTGGGAGGGAGTCCTCTTGGCTAACCACACCCCCTCCTTAATAACAATAATTACCAGGCTCTGTTGAGTCTGTGTTAAGAGGTGAGCCCAGGATATGGGAGAATTCAGTAGAGGAGATTCCTGCTCCTAGAACATGTCCTTGGAGCCTTCACAGGTGTCAGCCCCTTGACCAGCTGTCCTAGAAGTCCAGGGCATGGAGGTTAAGACGCAGGTCTGGCACGACCGTCTGTGACGGGACGTGAAGCTGCCTTCTGATTTCTGGTACTTTCTCTTGGGTATTTAAGATGGCTGATTGCTACATTAAGGCTTTCTGGAGAGACAGGACTTTGCCAATCACGAAAGTGCTGCTTACCACTGCCTAACATTTAAAACAAATAATCCATTTATTCTGATGACTTTATTCAGGTAAGATAATCCATATACAAAAATAAATTTTCCCTGAAACTACAAAACGGCAAAAATGAGAAAGATTTAGAGATTTCTAAACAAAGAGAAATATTTTTAAAGAAAAGTTGCATTGTGTTTGTAAGAACCCAGGAAAGGGTGCTGGCTCTTGGTACATGCTAGGCTAGGCTGGAACATCCCTCCGCTCAAGGCTGTTGGCCCCTATCTCAGGGCACGCAGAGGCCTCAGGGATGAATGAAGCATAGTACTGCCCCCGAGGGACCCCCACTGCCCTGGCCCGACTCTGGGGCATGCCTGGGCCCTCCCTTATTCTGTACTCCAAAGGTGCTGGGGTGCATCCTGCCCCCCTGCCCTCCTCTCCATGTGCCCACTGTGCAGCCTTGGGGATTGGTCTCACGCCCTCCAACCAGCTGCCAGAGAACACTCCCTGCTCACCAGCACTTCTACCATCTACTTGGAAGAGAGTCTCTCAGCTGGGGGGGGGGACCTTTGTTCTTCAGGGTATTTGACAATGTCTAGAGTTTCAGGACTCAGGGGCAGGGATGCTTTTGGCACCTGGGGATGAGCGGCCAGGGATGCTCATAAACACAGGGAAGCCCCAGCACAGAGAAAGCCAGTCCCAGTGTCAGCAGCGCTAACTAGAGAAACCTGGTCTAGACACAGGCTAGACACCAAGTGTGCAGTTCAGGCCTTTGGAGAGTAAGTCCAGCCCATTCAGACAGGCCTCAGGGCTGGCACTGAAGGCAAACAGCAAGGAGGAGCCCCAGGGCCTCAACTCTCGCTGATCCCTGTAAAACTTTGGAGAGTGGGGAGGGAGCAGGAAGAGTTCCATTGCTTTAAAAAACTGTTCCAAAACCACCATTTTAAACACACCAAACTAAATGAGTTAATAACAAAAACACCTAGAACCATGTCCTACACATTAGAATAAGCAATGATAGTTCCTATTATTACTCAATATTCCAGAATATGCCATTCTTTGCAGCCTCTGTGCCTTAGCATACTCTGTTCCCTCTGTCTTGAATGCCTTTCTCTCCTTTCACTACCTGGGGAAACCTACTCACCTTCAAGACCAGCTCAGGTCTCACTGCATCTGTAACACTTCCCACCGGCACTCTGGAAGGGGGCAGTCACTTCACTCTCCCCATGACCCAGGAGGGCCCCCCCCCCCACAGTGCTTATTAGCTTCATGGTCATCTGCACCCGAATGGTGCTGCCTGGGGAGAAGCCTGAAGCCAGTCATCCATCCTGTTCAGGTCTGATGCCAGCCACAGGGAGAGAGCCACAGCTGAAGAAGCAAAGCTAGGATGTGGGGGATGAGTGGAACAAGAGATGGCTCTGCGGGGAGGAGCAGCACCTCCTTTCGTAGGCTTTGGCTTAGTCTGTAGAGCTAGGGAGAAGGGGCAGAATGCCCTATGCCAGGTCCCACTGCGCCAGCTCCGCCTCACTGCTGCCAGACCAGGTCTTAGCCTTGACTTCCAAATGGATCTGCTGGTCCCGGGGACCACAGAGGCATCCTGTGTGGAGCACAGATGTGGCTACGAAGCCACCAGTGACCACGGGGCCCCTGCACTTCCTCCACACAGCTGCCTTGGGCCATGGGCTCTGTCTTCATCTTCTCATCTGATCTCCTAACAGTCACCTTCACAGTGACATACCTAGCACTGCCCACGATGGGGCAGACTGCTGTCACGTGCATCTGAGGGTGCACTCAGAGGGACACAAGATCACCTGTGCAGGATCCCATCCAGAGACGCCCGTGAGCCCAGTCATGGAGGAACATCAGATAGATCCACAGAGCAGGCTGGAAGGCACCAACCTGGGTGCCTCGGAAACCTGTGTCAGGAAACCGAGGAGGGCTAAATGCAGTTGCTGCCCTGTGCTCAATCCTGACCCAGGGAAAAACATCCTGCAGGCACGACTGGAACAACCAGGGGACCCTGAAAGTGGACCATGTTCTAGAAAAGTTCCCCCTGACGATGGCGTGGTTCCTGAGGAAAGCGTCCTTGTTCTTAGGAATGCACACTGAGCACGCAGGCAGTAACTGTGGTACCACAGCACACGTTCGGGAGGCTCCCTGTGCACGCCCAAAGCAAATGTGACACCATGGTAACAACCATTAAAGCCACGTGAACGTGAGCGCTCAATGAACTATACTTTTAACTTTTCTCCATGTCTGAAGTTATTTAAAAAATCAGGAGAGAAAACTCTTTAAAATAGCCTATTTCACAGATGAGGAAGCTGGGACTCAGAAAGGTTAATTCTAGGCAGGATTCTGACTTAGGTCTTACTGATTCCAAAGCTCTGGTTCATT
Source organism: Otolemur garnettii (assembly GCF_000181295.1). Classification (NCBI taxonomy): domain Eukaryota; kingdom Metazoa; phylum Chordata; class Mammalia; order Primates; family Galagidae; genus Otolemur; species Otolemur garnettii. The sequence continues at coordinate 2,398,768 of NW_003852496.1, read as the reverse complement.
AAAGGTGCCCTGCTTCCACCATCCCCGAGCAGTGGGAAGCGCCCAGTGTGCACAAGTCCCAGCCCTGCCAACGTCACTCAGTCAAGTCATTTTGGTCCTGGCAGGCACTGGCTAACAGCTAGTGAAATCTCAAGGACATGTTATTGTGGTTGCCCAAGGAACTGCTGAAACAGAGCCTGTAACTGTAACTGGTGGATGGAGAGACACATTTTAATTTTTTGGTGGGGGGGACAGTCTCGCTTTGTTGCCCCCAGTACAGTGCCATGGAGTCACAGCTCCCAGCAACCTCAAACTCTTGGGCTCAAGCAATTCTCTTGCCTCAGCCTCCCGAGTAGTTGGGACCAGAGGCACCTGCCACAATGCCTGGCTATTTTTAGAGACAAGGTCTTGCTCTGGCTCAGGTGATCTGCCTGCCTCGGCCTCCCAGAGTGCTAGGATTATAGGTGTGAGCTACTGCGCCCTGCTCACACAGAACACATTTTAAATGAAAAGAAAATCACTTTCATTTCAAACTCCAGAGGAACACACAACCTAAAGGCCCATTGTCTGAGGGCCTATTTATGGGAACACAACAATACCCAAAGCTTCTGGGCTCGTTGTGTCCCCTCTCTTTGGCGCCAAGACCAGTTTTTACTTTTTCTCTTTGCTAGGTTTCCAGAAGCCTCTCAGCTGAACAGTGTCAGAGACAATTCCACTTCCACTCAGGTGCTCCAGGGTCTGTGGGCTGCTCTCCAGCTCCTCAGAGCAACAGGTGCCCTGTAGGGAAGTTAGACACTGGTCTCCTAAAGGCTGCAGAAGGAGGAAGAGCCAGCACTTCAAGGACCTGGCACCCACAGAGGGGCCACACATAGCAGCCCAAGTTTGAGAACTGGGAGGTTTCATGTAAAAATTCAGATTTATAGTCCTTCTTGAGTTACTGGAAGAGTTGATGCCACTATGGCTGTGCTACAGCCCAGTAACACTGGCATGGAGTTGGGAGTGACTGTCCTTTCTGATAGGTGTGGGCTATAGCCCCCCTGGCCCCACGGGAGGGCCTGAGTCTTTAGCACCACTCCAGCACATGTCAGGCGTCTCAGGTAGCAGGAAGACTGGGACGGGGACATTACCTTACCTCCCAGGCACTGTAATGCCCTAGGCATCCTTGTGCTTATTTAACCCTCACAGCCTCGAGACTGGGTTATTGCCCCATTTTACTAGATGAAACCAAGAGCTCCAAAGGCATTGAGCTGACACCAATCCCCTTCAGAAGGACCTCAGGATGGTGAGAGTGACTGGGACCTCAGGATGGTGAGAGCGACTGGGACTGGCAGGGCTCTCAGCTGAGCTACCACAGCCAGGGAGCGGTTTTAACATGGGCAGTGTCACTGTTACTGGTGTTTAAACTCCATGTTTCTCAAAACACAGAAATCTTCATTTCTTATTTGTACGGACTGCCCTTCTGTACAGATGCAAGTATCCACCCATTGTGACCAGCTACAGGTGGAGACCTCATGTGGAGGGCCACACCCAGGGCCTGCACTGGTGTGTGCCATCCTGGCCCAGCCCAAAGGCAGCAAGCCACATTCAGGAATGAAACTTGCTCCACAGAAGCCTGGAGGCCCAGCACGCCCAGCTCGTGAAGAACCATCAGACACATATATGCAAGAGGCTGGATTTCAGCAGAGCCCTCTCTGACTCCCATCTGCTTCCAGAGCCTGCCTAAGTCTAAACCAGCTCACTTCGCTGGGGGCCTTTAAGGCAGACGCTGGTGCAGGACTACCTAGCACTCTGGATGGAATGAGGAGCCCTGACAGCAGGGTTCAGCATGGAGCTGTTTTCTTCAGAGGTCCAATGGAGCCGGGATATGGCCAGGCAAGTGAGGGCTGTGGATCCAGCCATGGTGCCTAGTCCACTTCTGAGCCTGGTTCAAGGCTCCGTCTCCTGCCCTGTGTTGAGGGAAGAGGATGTGAGTCCACGGTTCGCAGCCTACACACAGATGTGGTACTGCCACTGTCTGGCACCAGAGCCAGATTCTGTGGAGACAGAAGGTGGTTCTAACTCGCCCACGTAGACCCACGCTGGGAGGGGGATGCGAGGCGATGCCCAGGGCTGGCAGGAAGGGGCTGAGCACCACTGTTATGTCCTTTTTGCTGTCCACAGACTGACCTGTGCCTGTCCTCAAGGACACAACGAGAGCATCCCCAGGCAGTGGCAGCCCTGCCTCCAGGGTCCCGAGGCTCTTACTCACTCTCGGGTCCCAGGGAGCCTTCCAGACTCAGTCAGGACCTCATACAAGATCTCAGGGCACTGTGCACCTGCCTTGCACAGTACCTATGTAAAGATGCTCGAGAGACCTTCCAACTATCACAGACTGAATTATGTCCCCTTCATATGGTAGAGTTTTAACTCCTACCCCAGAATGGAGTATATTTGGAGTTGGGTCTTTAAAGGTGTGACTAAGCTAAACTGAGGTGGTCAGAGTGGGCTGTCATCCAGCATGCCTGGCATCTTCATAGGGGAGATTAGGACCCAGACAGTCTAAGAAGAATGGCCACATGAAGACACAGGGAGAAGGGGGCTATCTACAAGCCAAGCAGTGAGGTCTCAGAGAAACTAACCCTGTTAGCATTTTGGTTTTGGTCTGGCCTCTAGAACTGTGAGACAATAAATGCCTGTTGTTTACCCCCAGCCTGTGGTGTTCTGTTCAGTAGCCTGAGCTGGCAGATGCACCCCACAGACTGCGTGCTCTGCGAGCAGAGGGCTGTCTGGGCTGATGTGCAGTGGGGACTGAAAACATCTTGAGCAGATGGATGATCAGCTGTGAGCTCTCTATGTGAACAGTGTGCCAGGACCTACCACCACTCCCCACACCAGGAAGAACGCTTGCTACTCAGAGAGGGGTGTGGCAGAGAAAGGCTAGCCAAAGGAAGAGCAACGGGCTGAGACCAGGCCTGCCCCAGAACCCTCCTGCTTGACTCTGACCTTGAAGGCTTCCTCCTGTGTGTCCTCAGGTCAGTTGCCAGGGTCTCCTCCTCTGCAGAACTTGGAGGATGACAGCCGGGCCTCCCTGGCTGTTGGCAGCATTAAACAGTTCATCTATATGAGGCCATGCTGCCTGGGACAGGGCACAGGTCAATGGCAGTAGCTGGCTGTATCACTGTCACCCTCTCAGGGTTGGGCCTGCCTGCTGCTTCTCTATGCTGTGGGCCACCCAGGCTGATCCTGTTCCCTCTAGTCACCAGCTCATGACCAATGTCCTAGTCATCTCTTAGAACCTGTTTCTAGCCCTAGTGTCACTTGCCTATGGACATCACAGACACAGGGAAAGCTGGTCCTCAAAAATCACTACAGGGGTATGTCACCAAATCCCACACTCAAAGCCCACACAAATGGGCTGTATTTCTAGCACCTGGAGCTGCAGAGACTTTAAGCCCTGACAAATCTGCCCCATCATGAACCTGAGTCTGTCAGCCTCTGTCACCATCTGCCTCCTGGTCCCCTCCTGGGAGGGATGCCAACTTCAGGGCTGAGTAGGAGGACTGCCACCTGCCCTATGCTGTTCCCAGGAGAGACACTGGCCATGTACCCAATTGGGCAACAGGGAGCATCTAGGGGATGCATTTATGACTGGGCTTCTGTTTTCAGTAAGGAGGGGAAGATATAAGATGCTCTGCTTGTGAACAAATGCAAAGTGCCTTCCAGGGTCAATAAATCAGAGGAGTCCTGGTGGTGCTCAAAAGGTAGTGGGTTAGTCTCCCGAGCAGCAGCCTGATGGAGACACAGCATGAGGCCCTGTGATGGGACCCACCAAGCCCACCAAGCTTACATGTGAGCTGCCCACCAAGAGGAGATGCCAGGTGAGGTGCAGTACGAACAACATACAACCATACAACCTCAGCCTCCATTTAGGGAGCCCCTGCCACAGGCCAAATACAAAGGCTGTGGGCAACCTTTACAGGGACTATGCGATGTAATCCTCACACCCTCCCTGGTAACCAGGATTATTAGTCCTGTATTAAATGGGGGAAGCCAAAGCTTAGCATGAGGAATGGGCTGCCCTAGTCAGAAGGGGACCTGGGCGGCACCAGGAGACCCTTCAGCCCTGGTCTGACCTGGCCCATTCACCTTCCGAAGGCAGCAAGTGGCGCACAGGTGTGCTGCCCACAGGGTGGTGAACCCAGGGCTCTCTGTCCACAGCCAGTACTCAAGGAGCCTCTTGCTCCCCAGGATAGGCGGGTGTGCATGCTGAGGGGCTCAGCACCTGTGTGATGATGAGCGGTGGATGGGGAGGTGATGGGTACACCCTGTGTGGACTACAGGCGACTGGGAACCCCAGAGTCCGGGGAGAGGGCTGGAGGGCCCTCCAGAGCAGTGTTCTGTGCTGCTTGCTCTCCCTGGGGACTGAAAAGGCATCCCATGTTGTATAGCTGTGAGTGAGAAGCCTCTGTGTCCTCAGCGGCAGACTGGGGGTGATGTCGCTACTGTGTGGGCTGTGGACAGCTGGATCAAGTAGCAGTGGTGGCAGCTCCTCCTGTCAGCTGTGGGTCCTGGGGTCAGGTGTACCTCCAGAGAGGAGGATGCTGGCTAGTAGTACAGTATCAGCAGGAGAGGAATGAGGCTGTGAGAGACCCAGTGAGGAGGGGCACGAGAATCCACATGTGCTCTGGACTGGAGCTCAGCCCATGGAGTAGGAAGCAGGGCCACATCCTGGACACCCATGCCTTGGCCTTTCCTACCATTCTGGCTTTTCCCTGACCCTGGCTGGGGTGAGAACAGCCACTGCACATCAAACACCTGCCTCAGATCTCCACCCAGAGCTCCTTCTCTTCTCCCTCTTTCCCTGCTCAGAGAGCTACTCCCCCAGGAGGTCTGCCCTGACTCTTGCCCTTGGGATGGCCCCTTTTGTGCTGAGTGCCACCTGCGGGTCTGTGCCTCTGCCTTTCCATAGGAACATGCCCTGCAGCAGGACTCTGTTGGGATAGTCTCAGCAGCCGGGCATTGAGCCCTGAGTCACAACCTGAGCTTGCTGAGTGGAAAGGGCTGGCAAACCCTCCTTCTGAAGGAAAGGCGAATAGAGCCCCTAAGACCCTGGCGCTGGGCATCGGCACCTCAGAGGGGGTGTGCTGGACCAGTCTCTGGGAAGGCCCTGGCACCCTGAGCACAGGCTGCTTGTCCTCCACTTTCTGCTGCAGAAAAGGGAGCTGAGAGTGGCCTGCACTATCCTGGTTCCATTCCTTCGCTCAGCCCGGTCCAGTGTATTCTAAACTCCTTCATTTATTCATTTAAGCAAGTGATACATCTTATTCTGGGTCAACTCAGCCCCTTCAGCTTGTCCTTGTGACCAGGACAATATAGAGTTAGCAGGCCCTGAACCCCTGGGTGTGGACACAGAGGGAATAACTAGAGTCAGGACAGCCCAAGGATCCTCTGCAGATCCCTCAAGTGGGCAGCAGTGGCTCTGCTGACTCAGCCACTCTCCCCAGGGGCCACATGGCAGTCATCTCAGGCCTTCTGCCCAAGGGCCAGACGAGCAGAGTAACCAACAGTCCCCTCCTCCCACACTCCCTGAGGAGTGGGGCTGCGCTCTAACATCTCCCCAGCCCTCCGTGTGAGGGTGCCACTTTTCAGGGAGTCTCAGCAGGGTGGTTAAGAGCCAAGTGCTCTGGGATTGTATCCTAGCTCTGATGTGTGCTACCTATGTATCACCAGGCAAGCTGCACGGCTCACCCTGCGAGCCTCAGTCACCTCCCTTGTGGAATGGAGTGACTTGCACGCCTGCACACTCACTAGCCTCCCTTTACTTACGAGGACTCCTCCTCCCAGGTGCCAGCTTCTAATGAGCAGTAAATGGAACTTACTTGTGGGTTCTTAACTGTAAGTATAATTCTACAAATTCCTTTTTTCTTTTCTTATCTAAAGTCAATTTTGTGATTAGTAGTAATTATAAGGTTATTAAAGCTCATTAAAAGTTGATAACCCTAAATGAAAATTAGCAGAACCCAGGATCTGTATTCCAGGATTTGTGCGAGAGTTCTAGTCTCCTCACAACAAGCCCGACTCTCTGATGCACAAGTTCCTTTTGGCCTTCCAACATAATGGTCAGGACCAGCTGTTAGGACAAGGCCATTGCTGTGGCTGTCTGTGGGTTTTGTCCTTGATCATGGCTGCTCTGGCTGGTCCAAGGTAAGCGCCTGCAGATGCTCCATCCTTAGTGGGTGCCCAGTGAGGAGCAGTGAGGCACACGTGCACCAGCCTCCTAGAGCCTTCTAGTAGCTCTGAGTGCCCCTACTGCTAAAGTAGGCATATACCCCCCACTCACCCCCACCACCAGATTGGCTGCTTAGAGCACGTTGTGGGAGATGGGCCACCCACTGTGAATTTGGGCCATTTAAACAGCTTGCTACATCCTAGCAAAGTACACATGACAATGGCACTGGGCAACTTTCGATTTACAGGATATTGTTTCTTGAGATAAAATTTCATGTGTATACTGCCTTCTCTCCTTGAGTGAGTGAGAAGCGACTCAGAGCTGTCACTAACAATCCTCAGCTTCTCACCTGATTCTCCTCTAGCTATAAGTCAGTCATCAGGGTGTTCTCTTCCCTGGTGGGAACAGGAGGGGCTGGTGAAAGCTGTGGTCCCACCCTGCCATCCAGCCTGCCTCTCTGAGCAGGTTCTGGTCCCTGGGGTGCTGACACAGAGAGGTGGGTGAGAGTGGCAGAACAGAGAGCCCACCACAAGGAGCTGCAAGAGCCCTGGGCCACTGGGCAGCCCTCTTCACCCAGGCATGGGGGCTTCTCCAGTCACCACATGGGCCTTACGGCTCAGGGGCTGACAGGGAAGGGCACACTGTGGTCAAAGCCTTAGGCGCTCTGCCCTCGGACCCACCTGTGAGATGGAGATAACAAGACCCAGCTCCACTAGACAGTCCTCAAGGAGCACAAGTGATGCTGGGACACTGACATAGACGGAAACCTCATCTGTGCCTGTTACCTTCCTCTAACTATTTTCTCTCCACTAGCAAAAGTACCTGGTGCGTTCCTAACACAGCATGCAGGGCCTCCTACCCTCCCAGGCCTTTGCAAACAGCAATGTCTTTGAAGGGAACAGTTCTGAAAATGCAGAACTTTCCAACCTCAAGGACCTCCAAGACTTTCTGGGAAGGCTCCTTAGGCATCAGGGCACATCTTCCTGACATATCCTCTGATTTCCAAGGGTATGTTTGGAAAAGCAAGAGCTCCACTGTCAGGACCCTTGTCCCTGAGGCCAGAGTCTATGACTCCATAAAACAAATATTCTGTTTGCATCCTATAGCTTAGTTTTGACTTGTGAACCTGAGGACCAAATGTCCTTCCTAAAATTCAAACAGGAGTTCCAAGTCACTAGGGGCATGTTTTGTTCAGTTCAGACAGGCCTAGTTTTTAATTAGGAGGTTTTACATAAAAATTAAATTAGATAAAATGAGACCCCTGCCCTGCATTCTTATACAGCAAGAGCCAGCAGATGTGGTTAGCAGCTCTCCAGGTCACCAGAGCCCCTGCCACTCCCTGCTGCCTGGCCCCTGGCCTCTTCAGCACCTGCATGGCCCTGCTGGCCTCAGGATACAAGGCCAATAGGAGGAACTCCGAGGACTCTTCAGTTGCCTTTCCCAGCCCCAGCTGCCTGGCAGAGCCAGCAGGGAGGCCCATGAGGGCATTGGGCCCAGCCTCATCCGGGGCGGCCGCCTGCTCCTCTCACCCTGGCGCTCCCAGGCTGCAGCTAGTGACACGCTCTTTCCCTTCACCTGGCACTGGATGGCTCTGGCTTCCTGGAGATTCTTTCATAATTAAGGTACTTTAAAAAGGTTAGAAGGGAGGAATCAGAAGGGAGTAGGGGTGGAAGGGATGGAAGGTAGTGGGTGGTATGAAGGAATCTGACCATGGATATTTAATAAAAAGCTTAAAAGCCACAAACAGGAAGCAGGCAGACTAAAAAGGCAGCGCTGACCTGATGAAGGAATGTGAACTCCAGCGGACTGAGCAGCGCCATTACAGCCCTCCTCCCTCTGCTCCCACCCAGCGCCCAGCGCGGGGGGCCCCCAACAGGACTCCTCTGGGGTCTGGACTGCTCTGAGTTTGCTTTGGGCTAGAGGAAGGGAGCTGAGGAGAGGTCAGCTTGATCCTATCAACCCCTGAAGAAGGAAACAGGCAATGACCTCCTTCCCTCTGCCTAGACCAGGAGGCCCCAGACCTATTAAGGGGAAGGGTGAGTGCTGGGGGGAGGGGCTCTCTCTCTGAGAGGTCCCCAGGCTCCCTGAAGGAATCCCAGAGTCCTTCTCAGAAAGCTCACACCAGCCTGGGCAGGTGTAGCATGAGGCCCTCAGAGACTGAGGTCTGGGGCTGGTGTACCCGCTCGTGCCTCCTACATGTTCCTGGAGCCCAAAGAGGAGCACCGTGGGCCCCAGACGCTGGGGATCCAGGAGGGATCCAGTTTGGTTAAAGTGAGGACCTGGAGCCTTGAAGCAGCAGTGGTGAAGGGTGGGCAGGATATTAGAGCTGGTTCTTACAACACAGCTGGGTGACTGCCTCCCCTGGCTCTAGCCCCATCTTGATGGGGGACTTGGGCAAAGGTGAACGAGGGGAGACAGGTGCACAGAGAAGCAGGGCCTCTGTGACTTCACTGCTGAGACGGCAAATGTGGTCCCCGCGGCTGTCAGGAGAGGGCACAGAGGCTCCCCAACCTACTGAGTGACCAGGTAGCTGGGCTCCTGTTCCCGGCAAAGCCAGGCCCCATCCTATCTTTAGGTTTCACCCCAGAAGCCAGGGACCAGCATCACACTGCTCCCCTGAACCAAGATTCCCCTGGCCGTCTACCTTCCCAGAATGAACCCCGAATTCTGGAGCTATGCAGAGGGCAGCTGCGTGTCAACGTGAAATAGGGGTGGGCAATGGACACGCCCTGTAATAATTTGTCAACTTCACTGTATGTTTGAGGATTTTCCTAATACAAGCTTGGGGGACAAAAGCCAGTGGGAGCTAGGCGTGGTGGTGTGTGCTGCAGTCCTAGCTATCTGGGAGGCTGAGAGGGGACATCACTTAAGAGCAGGACTTATAGGCTAGCCTAGGCAACACAGCAAGACCCTTGTCTCTTTAAAAACAAAAAACCAGATAGTAGATCACAGAACATTCATAAGGACACAACCCTAGTCCCTCCCACATCCCCATTCAGCACACTCCTGCCGAATGAGTAGCCATGAACACATCCCAAGGTCACTGTCACCCCAGGGCTTCTGTTCTCTCTTCCCTGCTACCTCAGAATGTTCTTCCCCAGGGTATCTGCAGGGTCTCTCCCTCCCTGTGGTCAGGCCTCTACTCACCTGTTCTGCCCACAGGGAGGCCCTCGCTGACTACTCTCTCCAAAACAGTCCTCATCTGTGTCCCTGTTTTGTATTCCTATACAGCAGCTGATAGATATTTATTTAGTATATTCCATCCCCTCCATGATCATAAGCTCCATGTCCCCACCACAAAGCATGATGCCTGCTACACAGGAGACCTCAATAAAGTGCAGGTTGAACAAAGGCACAAATGGCTAGAGACGGCCGCCCTAAGGAAGTCCAAAGGCAGTCTTTTCTACAGTAAGTATACACCTCACAGCAGCTGGGCAACTCAGTCTCTGCTGGGCGAGAGAGGCAGGGACTCACAAGCTGGGAGACCCCACCTCTCCACACAAACCTCCCTATAAGATCAATCTTGGTACCCCCTTCATAGAGAAGCTTAGAGGGACAGGTCCAGGCCCCACTCCATGGTAAATGGTAAAGTGGGAACTCAAACTCTGACCTTGACCTTGCTTAGATCATGCCTTGACACCATGCTCAGACTCTCCCTAGGACCCACACTGGCCTCCCAGACAGAGGCAATGTTGACTCAGTCGCCCTGTGCAGCAGCAAAGGCAGAATAGGAACTGAGGCAGTGAGCACTGCCTAGCACCATCCCAGCCCACTGCGGGCATCTCTCTGCCATCAATCTGTGCCCCGCACAATGCCCCTCAAGCAGGAGGAAATGACTGTACTCACCAGGGATGTGGATCTTGAACTTGCCACTCTGGCCAAAGGCGCTGTCAATGACCCCCAGCTCCCCAGTAGACAGGTGCACCTTGAGCCCCACGAAGAGCTGGATGTTGGTCTCCTTTTTGAACAAGGAGCGGCCGATCACGCTGTAGTCGTCCATCGCCTGTCCCCATACACCCAGCCATGGAGAAAGCAGGATTAGTGGTGCACATTGAAGAGCGGGCAGGGAGTTTGGCTTGCAGCTCTCCTGGCAGGCAGTGGCCCAAGTCACACCCTCAGGAACCCTGAGGGGAGCAGGGCACAAGTCTGGAACTGTCCACCACCAGTGTAAAGAAGGGCCCTCACAGGCATGCTGACAGCACTATCCTCAGATGAACCTCTTAGCTCCCACAGCAGCTCTGTGAGCTCCACTTTACACATGCAGAAATGGAGGCACAGCATGGTTCTGTCACCCGTCCAAGGTCACAGCACATGAGGCAGAGGTGGCTTCAAATTCAAACTCCCTGCTGCATCCATACCCTCCTGCACTGACATGCCCCAGCCTGTCCCCAGGGTACTGCCTAGACAGCTTACAGCGCTATCATCCTTGAAGCACCATCAGGCCAAGAGGATGATGCCTACTCCCCAGCCTGCATCCCAGACTGCTGAGAACAGGCCTTTGCTTTGGTTTCCCCTCCTGCCCTACTACGTGCACCTGCTTGTCCTGGCCCACATGTTGGCCTGGCCTACTTTTCCTCCACAGCCCCCTGTCCGTCCTCCACAATGCCCTCCCTCAGGAACAGAGTTCCTTCTCCCCCTCCCTAGCCCCTGCTGGCTCGCCCAGGCCCTTGCTGTAGAGTTCATGTCTTCTACTGGGTACTTTGGCAGCTCTGCTATCTCTGTGGGTGACCAGGCTGAGAGGAGGGACACACGCGTGCAAGAAAAAGCCAGCAGAAGGAAAGTGTGACTCCCTTCCGAGCCTCTGGCAGCTCCAGCCCATACTGCCTTTAGAAAGGGCAGCAAGGCAAGGGCCACCCTGCCTGCCTGACTCCTCTCCTCACCATCCAGCTCTGCAGATCCTGCCTCCAACAGCAAATTCAGGCCCCACAGTGCTCCACAATCCGGCAACTGCTATGGAAATTACAAGTACACAGACCTTCCGACCCATCATTTGTGCTTCTAGGACTGTATCCCACAGATGTGCTTGCCACGTGGAGATGACTCTATAAGGGCACTCACTGCAGAAGTATTTATAGTGGCAGAAGCCTGGGAACGACTTAGAAGTGCAACCCAAGCTCAACAGCGTGAGCACAGCCTCCAGCGACTGCAGTGTGACACAGAAGCACAGGAGTGCTGTGACAGGAAGAGTGCTCCCACGCTGAGAGCAGGGTACAGAGCAAGGTGCAAGGTGTGCTGCCGTGGAGTACAAACGGGATGGCGGGTGGATACGTGGAGGGCTGCGGGAGACACAGAAGCCTCCGGGGAAGCAACCAGGTGTCCAAGGGACTTTTACTGCAGGCCTGGCCTGCCTTTACACTTCTAAAATACACGGATGCACTGCCTATTCAAAAATAAATCAGTAACATAAAAAATGTAAAAACAAACCAAGAAGTGAAGTGCCTTTCACATACTAGGCGGACCTTCCGTCATCCTCTCCTAATATCTTCTTGAGAGAGAGGACAATTTTCTTCCACTGTTTCCAGTCCATGGGCAAAATCTGCAGCACCCCCATCAGTCCCACGGTAGCTTTCTCTGCTTCTCACATAGCACGGTCACCCCAGAGGGCTAACACTGAGGCCTCTGCACAGCTGTCTACTTTGGTTCTCACATGTCATGTCCACCCCAAATACCTTCTCTTCTAACAAACTCCAATACTTCCTCCAGAACTTAAGCCATGTGGGCTACCAGCTCTTTTCTGAAACAGCCTGCCCTGTACCACTTCTATACACCTACTTTTGTTTCTTTTTCAATTGTCTAGTCACTAGGAATTTCTCAGGGCAGGGGTTGGGTTTGAGTTACCTCTGTTGTTCAATCACGGATTCATTAATCCATCTGGCAAACATTTATCTCAGGAGAAATGGGACAGGAGGTTCCGGCAGGAGGTTCAGGCAGTCTGGCTCTGAAGCTACGAGCTGCGTGATCCTGAGCAAGGTGGCTAAACTCTCTGTGCCTCCACTGCTTCAGCAGGCAGTGTGAACATTACAATGGGAGAGAGGAAGTCAAATCCCCGGGGCAGGCCTGGTGCTCAGTCAGTCGGTGATGGTGTGAGATGCTACGAAGAGGCAGGGGCTCATGTTCCCCACGTGCAAGCCCATCTCTAACCCCAGACTGTGACCAAGCAGAAGGTGCTATGACCTAAGGGTAACACTGCAGGAGCAGGAGCAGGAGCAGAGGGTCTCCTGGGCACTGCCACAGAAACTTACCCTAAGGCAGCAGTGAGCTGGTGTGGGGACAGGAGACTGCTTTCGGGCACTGTGACAATATGCTCCAGGGCCCAAAAAGGTACCAAGGTGTGGGGACCAAGAGAGGCATGGGGGACAAGATGAGGGGAAGCCATACAGGCCCTTGAGGTAGACCTGCTCAGGGCCTCAGATTCTTCCTGCAGGCCCAGTGAAGCTGTGGAGGGCCTTTTGTAGGACAGTGACATGATTTGATCTGTGGTTTAAAAAACTGCCCTGGCTTCCTCTGGGGAAGGGGTCAGAGAGGCAGGAGCAGATGCAAGAGAGATGAGGGCCCGCTGGAGAAGGTGGTGAACAGGAGAGCCTGCCTGCCTCCCTCCTGGCACTGTAAGCTAGGATACGTCCCTTAGCAGCAGCTGTGATCCACCACCCAGAGAGCCAGTGGCCGAGTTGCAGTTAAGTCTCCAGAAGAGAGGGCTGATGGCAGTCAACCCATTAGGATGGGATAGGCCAACGTCTGGTAGGAGGAACCTGGAGGAACTGTGTATCTGAGGGGCAGCCAGACTCAGGCCCAATGAGGAAGGGCTCATAGGAAAGGCAGAGCCAGAGTCAGGGTGGAGGGTCTCAGGGCCAAGCCCATACCACTGCCACCCACCTGGAAAGCTGGCTCGCTCCTGGTGACCCAGAGTGGCACTTCTCCTGACCTCAGGACCTCTGCGCCACCTTCCTGGTTCTTGACATAAGTATATGTGACCTGGATCTTTTAAACTAACTCTTTTCAAAACTTCCACACGTTTCTTATGAAAGGAAAACTCCATTACCACTGTTTAAAGAAGCCAGTCCTCCTGTGCCACAATAGTATGTAACCAGGAAAAGAAACGCACTCGAAACAAGACAAGGGCACAAAGCTCTCTGCCCGATCCGGTCACTGCCACTTCCCATCAGTCTGCCTTCGTGTCCAGGCTGGAAGGTGGCTGGCAGGTCCCTGACAGGAAGGTGCTATAGCTATGTGTGAGGGTGTGCGTGTCTTCTGCCAGACAACCCCACAGGGCTGCCAGGGTTACAGCTGCCTGAGAGTCAACAGCTGTTTCAGGGCAGCACCCAGGAGAAAGTCAGTGCCACCGCAGCTGGCACTCAAAGCTGCACGGTGGACAGCCCCGGAGAGCTGTGGAGACCTGCTTAGTGCTCACCCTGCCTGAGGCAGAGACCCCTGAGAACCCCTGTGGGGCTGGCCCCAAGAGACCAGGGCCTGGCTATCGTCAGCCTCAGAGACCCTCATTTCTACTCAAGGCGCCAAGATTTTGCCACTGGCCCCAGATGGATTGTTTTGAAATGGAGAAACTGTCTCTTTTACCCTAAAAACCTTTTGGAAAAACATATCCTGTTCTATTTGATTCACAGCACCAGATGAAAGCTACTTGCATTCCTCCTCTCCCTGGTGACTGATGAATCGGATACAGATAATGATAAGAATAATAATTTTCACTTGCACAGCCCTTCGTAGTCCACAGGTCTCATCCCCACACATGAGCCCCTCCTTGTCCTTCAGGGCTCAGCTCTAGAGGAACATGCCCTCTGTCCAGGACCACCTGACTGTGGAAGCCCTGCCTCCTACCCCCAGTGTGCAGCTAAATGACCTGAATGGAGCTGGTCTCCCTATCTGCCTAGGAAAACCACAGAAAGTCAGGGCAAGCAGATGTCCCCAAACCCAAATAGTGCAGGGTGGCCCTTGCCACCTTCCTAGGCTTTGCTGGACCCCAGGCCCCCTATTTGCCAGAATGGCATACACAAGGAATATGGCCCCCAGGCTGGCTGGGTTCTGAGAGGGCAGGGTCTGTACCTATCCACATTCTGCAGCCCAGCCTGGCACAGGAGGTACCAGATGGTTCTGGAATGGACATTCTACTGAAGGTGCCTGTTCAGACACCCTCTGTCTAGAGCAAAGCCTCTGTTGCTTCTCCACCTGCTGTCAGGACAGACAGTGCCCCTCAGCCCTCAGCTCATGCTGACCAGGCATCAGTGGGCCGCATGGAGCCCTTCTACAGAGGTTTTCATCCCTATTTTACAGAGATCTGAGCTGAGGCTCAGAGATGAGGTTTAAATGGGCCACAATCACCTGTAGAACAGGCCTAGTAGCTGACTCCAGGCTGGAGAAGCAGCCAGGCCCCAGGGCTACCCTTTGAGACTGGAGGAGTGGGTCCCAGGTCTTTGCTAGGTAGGCCCTGGGACAGATCTGGCTGAGACTTGCCCTCTAGTATTATAGTGGCAAAGAAATGAAAAAGGCATAGTCCTCGGGCTTGGTGCCTATAGCTCTGTGATTAGGGCACCAGCCACATGCACCAGGGCTGCTGGGTTCAAACCTAGCCCGGGGCCTGCTAAACAACAAAAACAACAAAGCCAGGCCTTGTGGCGGGCACCTATAGTCCCAGCTACTAGGTTAGGCTGGGGCAAGAGAATCACTTGAGCCCAAGAGTTTGAAGTTGCTGTGAGCTATGACGCCATCATACTCTACTGAGGGTGATGTAATGAGACTCTGTCTCAAAAAAAAAGAAGGCATAATCCTATGACTAAGGGTTTACAATCTATTTAGAGAAACTTCTTATAAAACTCACCTCTAGGACCAAACAGGTAATAGCAGCAGGTATTCTTAGCAGAGCAAAGTTCTCAACAAGCTGACATCAGTGTTCTTCCTTTCTTCCCACAAACATTTCATGAGGAACTACCATGTGGCAGGCATGTGGCTGAGAAAATCACCTGTCCTAGTGGAAGAGGACAGGTAGCACTTTCACCCTGCACCCCTCTCAGCAGCTGCTGTGCCTGCACTGCGACCTGCAGCCCGGCTCCTTCCCCCTGGGTCAGCCTCTCGTGTTTCTGCAGCACACATCATCTCTGCTCCTGTTTGTTGCTCCCAGTCAGGACACAGGCTCCAGGGAAGCATTAAGTCTCCCTTTCCTCCCAGGTGCATTCCCTGCACGCTAAACAGGCACTTGCTGTTTACTCCTGGGATATGTAAGTAAGTACTGCGCGAATGCATGACGGTGGTTTTGGCATCTGGGATGCTGGCTCATACCTGTGTCTTTCTTCTTTTCTATAACAGATTCATTAAGCTATAACTGATACACAATTACACATACCTTCTCTTTTTTTCAGATAGTCTCACTCTGTTGCCCAAGCTGGAGCACAGTGGCATCATCATAACTCACAGCAATGTCAAATTCCTGGGTTCAAGTGATCCTCCTGCATTAACCTCCCAAGTTATACGTCCGTATGTAAAGTAGATGAAGTTTAGATATACATATCCACCTGTGAAGCCATCGTCACAATCAAGCTATTAAACACACCCGTCACCCCGTTTCCCCATGCCCCCCTCATCACGCCTCCCTCCCTGCGGTCTTCTCTTGTCCCAGCGCTGTCCACCTTGGGACCCTTAGGTCCTGTCAAGCTTGCTGGACATGGCATGCCATGGCCATGCCTTCAGGTGCTCTCTCTCCCATCCCTCCAGGACAGAGGCCAAGTCCTTCCTCGTCTGAAAGGTAACACTCTGTCTATCCTTGACAGCTGATCTGTTTGTCTCCCCACTGACTCGGGATTCTTGGAGAAAAGTAATTCTGTCCTTACACCACAACTCACACATCCCTGGCCCACCACGGGTCCTGGTAAACATGCCTTTATCAGAGGTGACGAGGCTGATCCTACCGCTCCCACACATGATATGGAACGGGAGAGACTGTGGGTAAAATGAGCCATCCACATGGACATGTCCCTGGGGACACAATTCACATGAGAGTGAGCTAACAGCCTGCTCTGGGCCTGGTTCCTCCAGTCTTCATGGTTCACAAACTGTCAGAGCAACCCAGGCCCCAAAGGCGGGTTGCACCTCATGTTGAAACACAGCAGGCCGGCTGCCCACCCAGTGGGCCTGGAGGCCAGCCTGCAAGGTAATCAGACCCTGGGGCAAGAGGCATCTATTAGCAAAAAGGCTTTTCAGAAGACTTTTTACAGCATCTTCTCTTCTGCCCCCCACTTTGGTTATAAAATATTAACTTAAAAAAGCTACATGCCACAAAGACAGCAAAGGATCCATCTTTCCCCAAGCCAGGGTCTTGCAACGAGGGCAGACTAATTTTATTAACTTCAGGGGAACTTCAAAAAGCTTCAGGGCTTTCATGCCAGACAGAGACGACCCCAAAGTTAGTTTAAGTGCTACATAAACAAAGGACCAGGCCCAGGGAAGCTGAGGGCCCCCAGCCTTGTTTACATTCTCATCTGACCCAGGGGACAGCATGAAGCCAGGCCCCGTGGTCCTGCAGCCATGTGTGGTGCTCAGTTCACTGACCTACACAACGACAATATTGTTTTAAGCATATGGGATGAGGTGAGGAGTCAGCAGGCTTTTTCGACCTTTTGAGGGGGCTGAGGGACTCCCTCTTGCCGCCTGGCCTTACAGTCCCTCGATGGCCAGAGTGGCAGCTTAGAAAGGACTTCAAAGTCAAAAAGAGAGTCTCTGCCAACTCCTATTCTCATTCTATGGCTTGGCAGAAAATATAATAGCACCAAGTGGGTGGAGCGTCCCCTCCTGTGGACTTCTCTGTCTGTAGTTCCATTTGTGGGTATAGGTACAGTAAGGATGGGGGTCTGAATTTCAGAACACTGCCAGGAACACTGTGTGGTCTGGGAAGGCTGGCGTCTTCCCGCCTGCTAACAGCTCCGCACTGTCACTTTACAGCCGTCAAGTGGATCTTTGCATCTGTGTCAGATCCACAGAAGAGGCTGCCGTTTCAGGGCACGGCCACTTGGGGAAGGCGGCCTGGGGCCAGAGAGGGAAGCCAGCAGGCAAATCCGTCTTTCTGGAAGCTCTCCAAACCCTCGGCACCCTGCCCTCCCCCCTACAGATTAAAGAGTATCCTCACCCATGCTGTGGGTAAGGCACCCCCCACATTGTTAAGTCATCTTTAGAAAAGCCCTGCCAGGAAAGGTAAGTGACTTGCCCATTGCCACTCAGCCATGAAAGTGTGGTGACCCTCCACTTTAATGCAAGGCTCTCTGGCTCCAGAGGCTGAGACCATCCTGTCTCTGCTTGTTGGAGTCCCCTGCAGAGCCCTGGCTCTGCCCTGCAAAAGAACCTGGGGGTGGGGGAGGTGTCATGGCCATGAACTAGCCTAGTATGTCTTTTGGGCTCCCCAGAGCTAAGTTGTAGCTGGCTGGACACAAATGGGCCAGGAGCACTGGGCACTGGGCAGCCTTACCCCCACTAGTCCTCATTCCAAAACCCCCAGCTCACTAGAAGAGACGATCCCAAAGTTCGGGGACCGCCCCGCAGCCCCCATAGGCTGTCTAGAGGGAAAGAGCCAGGGAGGGAAGTAGGGCAGAGGCTAGCCACAAGGATGCAGGAATTGCAGTGGGGCCCAGAGCATGTTGCTGTCACAGGAAGCGACTCCAGCCCAGGCAGGCCCTGCTGCCCTGAGGGACTGCACTGCTGTGTAGCTGGTGGGCTGCTCTGGGTCAGCCCACTGTGTAAGAGGACAGCAAGGCAGACCTCTGACTCTCCAAGGTCACCACAGTCTCCTCTCTACAGTGATAGGTAGAGGGAGGCTGAGTGCTCTCCATCTGCAGTTATAGGGCCAACAGGCAGGTGGCCTTCCTGTGAATTCCAAATACTCAATTTCCAGTACCGTAAGTCCTCACTTAACCTCACTTAAGCAAAACAATGTATAAAAGGTCCTTGAATAATGTTGTTTCCTCAAAGTTGTTTCATTATAAGATTGATAAGAAAAAATCTTGGGTTCATTATATGTCATTTTGCTTACAGTTGCGGTTTCTAAGAACCTGCGCCAATATCAGATGAGGCACCGTGGAGATGAGGAGAGGAGAAGGTTAAATGGAAGGAAGAGAAGACAGGCTGAGAGTTGGGGGTCTCCTCAGTGAGCTCCACTCACTGTTTCTTGGTGGCAGTTTATGGATTCTCATGAGAATAATTCACAGAACTAGCATTATTTTACTTTCTTTCTTTATGTAGGCATATTTGGCTATTTTATGAGACATTCTGGGAAAAAGAAAGCAAAGAAAAAATCTGGGGGCTCAGCTAGAAGTGAAGGCTAAGAACAGACTTGATCACTGTCACCTAAGGTGGGGGACACAGAGGGATGTGGCATGCTCCTGCCTGCATATGGGTTAAGGCCTGGGCTCTGGAGCCAGGTCTGGGGGCTTTAGCAACTCCAGCAGGCAGCTTAGCTTTACAGGCCTTAGCATTCCCATTCACAATATGGGAAACAGAGCTGCTATAGGTCCAAGTAGGGTGACAGGGAGCTGCTGTTGGCCTGGCCTCTGCCTACCCCTTCCTGGGCAGACCCTTCTCCTTCCTACAGGGCTCCGCCAGCCATGCCACACTCAGGCCCATAGGGGTGGCCGATGCAGAGTCTGTGTGCCCCTGCCTCATCAGCCATACCCATAGCTGCTGACAGTAGCCCTGGGCTGTCAGGTTGTGTTGGGCTGGTGCTTCTCTCCTAGGACAGCAGTCCCTGCCTGCACAGTCTCCCTAGCTGGACATGGGAGGGCATACAGAAGGACAGTCAGAAGGCGGGAGCTAGCCTGAGAACATTTCTGCACCTTCAGAAGTTACCAGGACGTGTAGAGTGACTCAGGAAACACCCGCTGAGGGGAAACTGCAATCACTCAGAAGTCTGGTTAGACAGGGAGAAGCCTTCCTGCTGAGTCGGAAGCCGTGGGCTTATATCCCTGGAGAGCTACAGGAAGACCTGGGCACACCACCTGTCCTGGGGTCAGAGGTGAGGACTGGGCAGCACAGCTACTGGCTTTGCTCTGTCCTACCCACTGCTAGAATATGTGTGTGTGTGTGTGTATGTGTGTGTGTGTGAGATGGCTGGGCTGCTCTTCAAATTAGACTCAGTTAAAGAAAAGATCAGACACCAGCACATCCAACAAGCAACAGCCTTCAGAGAACAGTTGGAGGGTTTTCATTTTGAAATCAATCATTGTGACGTCAAGCCAAAGGCAATGCATGTGGGATCTGCTCAGACGCCTTGCTCCTCGGGAACAATGCTGAAGCCAGGCCAGCACAGTTACAATGGCTCTAAGTGGGGATTTGCACTGTTTGCCTGAATAATTTGCTTCATTTATTAGCCTTCAGTCAGAGGAGGGACTGAGCTCTCAAAAAGCAGCTCCTGGCTGCACATGGCCCAGGCTCTGGCTTACATGCCAGGCAAGTCCCCATTGTCCATGGCCTTTGAGTGAGGACTTGGCTGCCGATGCACATAATTATGTCATTACATGTGTGTCTCTCTCTTTCAGGGCTCGGCTCCTATGATGAGGCTTGGGAATCGCCCAAGTTGTGAAGTGACTCTTCTAATTCAAATTGGAGAAGTGACACCAAGAAAGGAAGGCGACCCACTGTGAAATGGAGCTCCGAGCTGAGCTCTGGGCCTGCAGTGAGGAAGACCATGTGTACAGGAAAGAAAAGGCTCACAATGTCTGTGTTTCTGACTCTGCCTTTCACGGCTCCATGACCCTGGGCAAGAAACTTCCATGAACCTCGTTTCTTCCTCTGAAAAATGCTAGTGTTAGGGTCAGGAGCGATGATGTTGATGAGATCACCTGAGACTTGATAGCAGAATGACCCTCCACCCCAAAGAAAGACTCTCAATGCATGGATGTCAGGCTGTGGGAGAAGCTGAAATGGAGACTGGAGGCAGCAGGAGATCATCCCACGTACCCAGGAACCACAAGCTACAGCGGCCTAATCTGCTGGAGCAAGGCAGGAAGGCTGGGGTGCATTCTCCATACTGACCACATGCTGGGTGCTGTCCACAGGTCTCCACTTTGCTCCCTCCCACCCACCTTCCAACAAAGTCCTTTCAGAGGACAGGAACCAGCAGTCCCTTCATCCAGTGAGGAAGGCATCCACAAAGAAAAAACTCACAGGCAGCTGGGATCACGAATGAGCCCAATGCAAGTGAGGTATTAACTCTTCCAGGTCACTTGAAAGCCACTGGGAATTCTGGAAGAGTCCCAGAATGAGGGTGTTGTTCTAGTATCGTCAGAAACGTTTAATCACCTGCTCCTCGGTGCAGGGCTATGGCCTGGTGTGGTGGGAAGAGCTGAGGCCCTGGAGTGGCTTAGCTCCTCTGTCCAGCCATTGTGGGGCCTGGGCAGGCCAGGTCACTCCTCTGAATCTCACTATCATTTTTGTAAAAGCAAGACAAACATCCAACTCCCAAGGCTTCTGTGAGGATGAGATGAGACTTTTGGCATGAGAGTCTATGAGCAATGATCAAACTCATTATAATTCGCTGGTATAAACCCCAGGAAAGGAAATGAGCCTTCAATTCACCCCATTTCATCAAACAAATTCCAGAGGCCCAGAACCTGGAGGCCAAGGGAAGGAGCCAGGCTAGGTGATCCCTTCACTGCCCACTACCCACTGTGAGCTCTCAGGCACGGCAGGCCTAGAGAAGCAGACCTCTCCACCTGACTGAGCCTCCCTCTCACTGTCTCTTCTCCCGTGGGCCAGCCACCTTCCAGGTACCAGCAGAGGGCAAAGCACCCATCAGGGGCTGAGAAGAGGTACCAAAGTACAGCAAAGGCAGCTGCATCTTCACAGAGGAAGAGACTAACATTGCACTGGGCACTCACAGCACACCAGGCCTGAGCTTGGTCCTGTGTACATGTGTCTCTGTGCACCCATGACAGTGCCTCTTACAGAGGAAGCAGGTTCTCAGGGGACAGTGACTTGTCCCTTGCCATGCTGAGCCTGCGCCTGACTCAGTTCAAAGGTCTCCAGAGTTGTCTCTTTCCACCATATCAAGCTGCCTTGACCCTGTGCCCATAAACAAACAAACAAAAAAAACAATTTCAAAAGGAAGTGAGCAAGAAGCCAGCAGCCCAGCGAAGCTTTGAGCTCCCATTTCTGACCCTGGAGGCCAGGAGAGAGACCCAGGGTCTAGGCTGGGATAGGATACCAGGGCAACCATCGGCCTCCTCAACCTCTGTTTTTTTCAAGTGGCCTTTAAACTGCTGGCAGGGACCTAGGGAAGTGGAGAAGAAGGGACTGAGTGGCCATCTAGACCACCACAGCTTCCTGCAGGAGCTGGAGCTTCTGCAGCTGTTCTGCCTAGAGTGCACCGAGCCTGTCACACTACCCTGGGGCTGGCATTTTCCCTGGTGCCCTGGGCATGTTTAGCAAGCTGTCAGCAGTGGAGCGGGGCAGAGCCAGGAGCCAGTGCCACTTCAGACATCAAAGCCAGCAGTGCTGATTGTGTCTGCATGTTTACACTTGGTTGAGCCGATGCTGTTGGCTCCTGAGGCCAAGCCCTAAGGCCTTCCCTGACCGGCGCCAGTGAGCGCTAGACCTGGGATGGCTGGCACTCCTGGCCTGATCTCTCCTGGGTGGGGGCAGCTTTGTGCCACGACTCAAGCTGGGAATTGAGGCATCTGTGTTTCCATGAGGAGAAACCCAACAGTCATGATGATGGTCACTGTTTAACCAGGGCATTCTGTGCCAGGCAGAGCACTCAGCATGTTACATGGATCCCTCCCGTCCGTTATTCTGTCCCATGAAGTTGTAAGGTAACTTCTGGGAAGAAACTTCCCGAGTAGTCCAGCATGCCTGGGACCCTGGCAGGGTGCCTCTAAAGCTATGCTCTTGGGCTCTCCTGGGACTTCGGCCCACAGAAGCTGCTCTCCTCTGGAACGTACCTCATGGCAGGTGCTCACTCTGCCCCACCCTGTCCCAGGACCCTGTTCACAGCTGGTGGCAAGACAGCACTTAGCCTGTTAAGGTGTGAGTTATCCTATGGTTATCCTACAGTGATGCAAACTGAAAAGAGACTCTGAGTAAGAGCTGGCAGGATCACTTCCGCATTGCAGCAAATGACTTGGGTGGAGCTGCATAAGCTGCCCGGGAAGAGGGGCTGTGGTGAGACCTGGTCAGAAGGCAGGTCCCCAGGAGAGGTAGGGGAGCCCAGGGGTGTCGTAACAGCTACAGGTGTGCCATGGAACCAATAGGCACTGCAAAGCACTTACTGTCCCAGCCACTAAGCCCTCGCCTCTTGCACAGTCACATAATCTGAGGAAGGTGTGACTGTTATAAATGGAGAGGCATGGCTCCAAGAGCAAGTGACTGCCAGACCACTCAATTCTGGGGCCCCACAGACAGTCCAGGTGCCCAGGGCCTCGGGGTGAGATTGGGGAATGCAAAGGATAGGTGATAGAGGCCGAACCTACTCTCTAGACTGGTCTGGCCAGCCCAGCTCCAAGGATTTCTCCAGCACAGTTGAACCAGCCCCCCCAACCCCCACAACACATACTCCCAAACTTCATCACTTCCCCCTGGGCCTGGGGTGATGCTGGCCCTGTGCACCTACCTCTCCAAGTTCCTGCCCCTGCCATCCAGCTGCTGGCTTTCCTGAACTGAAGGCCTTTCTCACAAGTGGCCCACTGCTGGGCCTCTGTGTTTTACCCAAGCTATTTCTGGACCTAGAATGCCCTTCTTCCAGCCCCCTTATGACCACCCCTGCGACCCCCAATGTCTGACCAGTGAACTGCCAGTGGTTCGAGGTGCAGCTAAAAGGTCACCATCTCTTTGTGCTTGCCTGACCAGCCTACTTCCTCCTACCTTGGCAGGCTTCTCTGCTCCCAGCCCTGACAGCCCTGTCTGTCCCTCTCACATCGGCACGTGTCTATGCTTCACTAGAAAGAGCCTGTTCCCCAGGATCACTAAAAGATGAGCATCTGCTCTGAATCTGCATGTGGCTAAGATGCAAGTGACCTCCTGGGGACAAGACCCTGTGGTTCTAGCCTTAGCTTTTATACACCCTCCACCCCTCATCATTTCAGCCAGGCCTTTGCATATCTGAACTATTATTTACCTAATATTTTCCTTTACACACGCCTAAAAAGGAAACTTTACATGGCACACCAAAGAGAAAATAAGAGTTCCTAACCATAAAATGGAGGAAGTTAACAGTAAAAGTAAATATGAAGTAAAACAAAATAACTGAATCCTAGTTATATACTGCTTCTCTTGATACTAAGGCTCTGAATCTTGTTTTCCACTTGTTAAAGGCAGGTTAGTACATAACACGGATGTAACAGAGAATTGTTAAAGACACCTTAGAATGAATCTAAGGCTTTCTCTGTCATGTAACCAAAGGATTGGAGAAAACTGAAAAAGAGAAAAAAGTTATTACCAAGGGCTTCAACATCCTATCATAGTATGAGGGCCTTAACCAAATGGAGAGCAATTTACTGCTCATTAATTTCCAAGCAGAGAATATATGAAAGAATGAATTAATACACACACACACACACTCCCTCTCTATATATACTACATAGCTGTCTATCTATAAATTATTTGTAACTTTAATGGTCCAAGATTTTTACTTTTTAAATCTATTAGGGTTTTTCCCATGGCCATAAGTACAACTACAGTGTAAGTTCCAGGCGGGCAGGATTCTATCATTCCTATCTACTGTTGGTCCCCAGCCCCTGAAACAGCACACAGTAGATGTTCCACAAATATTTCTGAATGTCTGTTTGCTGAATATATAGTCTATGTATATGTTTGGTAGACACATAAAATGTATATTCTCTATTTGAGGATGTACTGCTAGTTTGCCAGCCCCGATCTAAATGATAAATAGCGCTCTTGAAATGAAACAAACATCCTGCAAGGAAAATTCTAATAATCATCTACAGCTAAAAGTATTTAACTCTGTCAGCAGTCTTTAGAAATTGGGTCTTGGGAGAGGAGGAGCTTGGACTGGGGAGAGGGTTTTATATAGATAGCTAGATAGATATTTTTAGATATATAACTAAAAATCAAGCTTACTGATTGTATTCTGCCTTTGTCCTCACCTGTCTTCTGTGATTCTAAAATATGGATGGATTCTAAAGCACCCCACTATAATTACAATTCCATTTTTTAATCAATTTGTCCTTTGATTTTTAATAGGTTTTGTTTTCATATGTTTGGTGCATATAAGTTTATAACTGAGCTTTTTCTCATTACATGCTTTACCTTATTTAGTATTAATGTTTTTACTCTGAAATTCTACCCTGTCCAAATTTAAAATTACTACTCATATTCTGTGTGTACAGTCATCTGACATCTTTTTGTCTATCTTTTTATTCTTAATCTTTACTTATCATTTTAAGTGTAGTTCCTACAAACAGCACAACAGTTTCAACAGCATAAAATCGATAGCAACAGTTTCCAGTCCCAGGATAGCATTTCAGTCCCATCTATTAGTCTCTGTAGTAAACAAAATTATTTATTTTGAGTCTCTATATTTTAAACAGGAGATCTCTGCCATTCATATTTAATGTAATGACTGATACCTAAGTTTTTGCTTTTGTTTCGTTGTTCTAGTTTTCCTTACTTTTGCTGGTTTAACTAGATTTCCTCGCAGCTTTTCCTTTCACAATGTAGAAGTTCTACTCTAATTTAGTGCATTCATAGTTTCCCTTTCTCTGTATTCAAAATCTTACATACATTTCTATATTTTCAAAACAGGAGACTATTTCTCTCACCACCACGTACTCTAGTCCCCTTCTGCAAAGGAGATCTCCTCCTCTCCTGCAGGTGAGTACACTGCAGCTGTCTACCAATCCAAGCACCTCCTCTCCCATGACCCAGTTTCTAAGGATGGCTTAATACTTGTAGCTGTAAATAATTATCAGGATATCCCTACAGGATGCTCATTTTATTTCAAGAGCCCTAATAACCATTAGATCAGGGGTTAACAAACTACAGCCAGATGGCTGTTTTTGTATGGCCTGTGTGTTAAGCATGATTTTTGAATGGGTTGAAAACACCAAAAAAAGAATTATTTTATGATACATGAAAACTACATGAAATTCAAATTTCAATGTTCATTGAAGGCTTTTTGCAACACAGCCACACCCACTTATGTGTTGTCTGTGGCCACTTTTGGTGCCACAGTGGCAGAGCTGAGGAGCTGAGACAGACCACAGAAGGTGCTTGGCGAACCATGTACAGCAGCAACACAGCTGTGACTCTCAGCAGACTGCCAAGCACATTTTGTTTCTTTGTATTACTAGTGCATACTTATCATGTCAGAACAAGAAAAATGTCACACTTAAGGCTCAGTGGGGTATGGATTATTATTTTATCAAATTACAGGGCAGAGCACTGTGTTAGTTATTAGTTGTGCTACCAGAATACAACATATACTGACATCATAATATTCCCAATTCACAGAAAAACAATAGTCAAAAAAATTGGAAAATTTAAAGCAGTATATTTCATCACAGAAGACACAAAAAAATAAAAAATGAGATGGAGGCTTCAACCAAAGTAAGTTTCCAAATGGCTCATTTATTAGCCAAGCAAGAAAAGCCATTTACCAATGTTAAGTTAATTAAATTGTGTTTGATCACAGCAGCTGAAAAAAATTTCCAGAGAAAACAATCTATTAGATTTAGGGCAAGAACAGTTGCTCAGGTTTGGCCCAGGGGCTATCACTTGCTCTACATGAGTGGCTCTCAACCTTCCTAATCCTCCTAATGCCGCGACCCTTTAATACAGTTCCTCATGTTGTGGTGACCCCCAACCATAAAATTATTTTTGTTGCTACTTCATAACTGTAATTTTGCTACTGTTATGAATTGTAATGTAAATATCTGATATGCAGGATATATTTTCATTGCTACAAAGGGGTTGAGACCCACAGGTTGAGAACTGCTGCTCTACATAATCCTGATGCCTTAAGCCACATCTGCTAAGGTACCTGACTAGACTATCTGACTAGAGTATCTGACGAGGGTATTTGACTAGGCTATCTGATACAGTATCTGACTAGGGTACTTGACTAGTGTATGTGATGAGGTTACCTGACTAGGGTACTTGACTAGTGTATCTGATTAAGGTATCTGACTAGGTATCTGACTAGGGTACTTGACTAGCATATCTGATTAAGGTACCTGACTGGTGTATCTGATTAAGGTATCTGACTAGGGTACTTGACTAGTGTGTGTGATGAGGTTACCTGACTAGGGTATTTGACTAGTGTATCTGACTAGGTATCTGACTCGGGTA
>NW_003852496.1:2362908-2372061 GCF_000181295.1 Otolemur garnettii | reverse complement strand
AGTGTGTGTGATGAGGTTACCTGACTAGGGTATTTGACTAGTGTATCTGACTAGGTATCTGACTCGGGTACCTGACTAGGTATCTGACTAGGGTATCTCACTAGGGTACCTGACTAGTGTATCTGATGAGGTATCTGACTAGGGCAGTGGTACTCAACTTTCCTAAGGCCGCAAAGTATTTTCATTGTTACAAAGGGGTCGCAACCCACAGGCTGAGAACCACTGGACTAGGGTATTTGATTAGCACATCTGATGAGGGTACGTGACTAGTGTACTTGACTAACGTATCTGACCAGCATACCTTCCTGGTGTATGTGAACACCACACAGCGTGAGCCAGGGCACAAAGAGCAAGTGGGAACCCAGAATTTAACCGTGCTCTGCACTCCTGCATCCCTTTGTTATTTTCTTTCTAGACCTTTTTACCACCTCAAAGTGTTTACTGGTCACTGTCAACCTCTACTGTGAGGACAGGAACACTGTCCATCTTGTAATCCCAGTGCCTGTACGAACGCAGGCACTCAGTAAACATGTGAATATATGAATGAATGATGACTTTCACAGGTCAGGGGTTCAGAAGGCCTATGTGCTCTAAGACCCACTAGGGAGAACATGTTGATTCAACATGTACCTCAGAGGGCTGGTGTTCCTCAGAAGCCCAACTGCGCATCCCAGAAGCTGACTAAGCTTGCAGGGCAGGAGCACTGAGTTCGTCTCACACACAGAGACGGCAGGAATCTGGCTGGCCACAATAGTGACAATCCTGCCTAGGAGACCAGATTTAACTTCTTTTTAATATGCCCTGACCACCCAGTAACTTCTTTGTATAGAACCATGTCCAGGAAGCGGAGTAGTAACTGTGACATACCCAGGAAATTTCTGGAGACAGCCAAGTATAGCCAGGGGAAGATAAGACACAAGATATTCCTCTGCCTTAAACCTGGACAAGCACACCTGTGACACACCTGACTCAGCCCTTCCACCTCCACAGGCTCTGGGTGGCTCCTGACAGGGATCAGGGGACTATCCCCTGTGCCTAAAAGGAGTAATGGAGGCCCAGAGAAAAAAGTACACCTAAGCTCCAGATTTATTATTTTGGCTGGAAGAGCTGAAAAATCAATAATAAAACCAATAAACACGCAGTAGGAGACAAATAGTGACTTCAGAAACTTACATGCAATCCCTCATTTCATGTTCATTTGGCTCCTGGTGTAGCACTGCAAAAATTCCTACTTCTCAGGAAAGGAGACCCAGGTGCAGGGAAGTCTCACTGTCTGTCCCAGTTTTCACACTAGCAGTGGTGAGGATAAAAGTACAGCCCAGTCTGCCACATGGCTGAGACCCTGGCCAACCAAGATAATCTGAAAATCTCTTCTGGGTGATCTGGGGCCTACTCAAAGCAAGCAGGCTTCCCTGGAATAAGCCCAGATTGTCACCCGTGAGCCACACTAGGCACATTACCTTCTTGCAAGAGTTTACGCTTATGTATGAAGCCATATGCCATGATGGCTCTTTCAAAATCACTCCTTTAGGTCAACACTGTGTGCCCTTTGAATGAATGAATGAATTGACATCAAATGGCTGCCCAAGGCAGACAGATGTCACATGACATGGAGAGCATTCCAGCCTAGTCTGTGTGATTCCCAAGTTCAGCCTTACCACCAGAAGGAAAGTCTCCCACCAAGGAGACTCCAGCTTTCGAGGGAACATATCTCTCCCCACCCTAGGTAGGGATCCAGCGGAACAACAATGACTCAGAGGCCAGTCAGACCTGGGTTCAAACTCTGACTTTATCACCTTGTGACCTTGGGCAAGTCACTTCACATCTCTTGGGCTGGTTTCCAGAGTGGCTGCCTGTAGGGAGGGGATCTGGTGGCCTGGGTTTAAGAGTAGGAAGAAAAGTTGCTTTCAGTAAGCAACTTTTATCTTATTTGAATTTTTTTACCATGTGTATTATACTACTTTCCCCAAATATTTATATATAATTTTATGAGGACATAAATGATTGATTTAATTGGACGGAAAAAAAGTACTTAGCAAAAATTACTGCCTCCTCCTCAGAGTTATTGTAAGGATTGAAAATAATGCATGCGGCTCATAAGGGCACACAGTAGGTGCTCAATCAATAGTGAGGGTGGTAAAAGGAGGTGGGAGCAAGAGGCAGGCTTGTCCTCAGCCTACAGCCAGGCCCCAACCTATAGCCACAGGGGCTGAGAGCAAGGGGTTTGGCCCCAGTAGGCACCCATCCCCTTACTCCCTCATAGGAGCCTCAGGAACCCTCTCTTGCCCACTAAAGCCCAGGCTCACAAGACCCTTTGGCACAAATCCAGCTCCTGGTTGGAGGAAGCATTTGCTCAGGGCTGTCTGCACTAGATTTACATCAGACTCTGTGGACTGCAAGTCGACGCTTTTGTGCCTCTACTTCCAACCTCCCCAGATTAAGCAGGAAAAGACTGGTGGCCCCAGGGATATACCACATTAGTGGCAGGACCTGGGTCAATGTGCTTTGTAGGCATTCCCATTGCTCTCATGAGTGTGGGCATTTTGGCAGCATTTTTCCTGCTTCTCACAGAAGCCCCTCCCAGTTCTTAAAGGCAGTGACTGCACCACCACTGATGGAATGAGTGGGAGCAGGAGGTCAGGAGCCACGCCAAATGGGACTCTATTTTTTGGTAGACATTTTACTATGGAATAAATATATGCCATAATACTGCTAATAAATCAAGCAAGACAAATGAGTAACACATAGTTTATCACCTTCACCTTCAATCAGCATCTTGGGGCTGGACTAAGGCTGACAGAGCCTGTGGCCTTATCGGAGCTCAGGAAGCTGAGTCTGAGGTCTGGAGAAGGGTAGGGAAGAGGGACAGAACTGCACCCAGGAGGAATCTCCAAAACGAGGGAGGGGAAGGGTATCCAGAGCAAAGTCCCAGTCCCATGAATCTGAAAAAAGGGAGCGAAGCTGGGAGGGGAAGCTGGGTGAGCAAAATCCAACCTCGTGTGACACCCTAAACGCCTTCCCCTGAGCACCTACTCTGTGGGCCAGACACTGCACTGGTGCTTGCACTAAGCCTGGAAGGTGACTGTCACTGGGGCCTGTGGAGCACTGTGGTGCTTGCTGAAAGCCTCAAGACAGACCTCAGCTAAGAGTCTGAGATCCCCGTATTCTCTTGACCCCTGCCAGTGGGGTCACCAGCATTCTGTGCTCTGAAGCAGCTGAAGCCCAGTTAAATCCCAGGATAGCCACAGGGACAGCAAGGTTTAGGTATCTGCCCACCCCTTATTCGAGGCCCTAATAGCATGAATTGCTACTCACAGCTAAATGGACAGCTGGTAGGGGTGAGTACCCAATGGGAGCAGGCGATTCTAGGATTCCAGGACTTGAGGATGTACTACCATGTTCTGTCCACCTTGATGATGGGTCTGACTGGTCTATATGCCTAAGAGCTACGGCCAGTGACAATGAACTTCAGGCATCCTATGTGTAGCTGGATCCCCACGGTGTCACTTTCTTGTGCTTTCCCACCTCTTACTCTCTGGCACCCCTGTCACCATTCTCCCTTCCCTCTCAGCCCACAGGTAAGGACAGGCCTGGCCTATCCTGTCCTGATGGGCAGTGTTTCCCTTTGGGCATAAGCAGCTTGGGGTGGACATGGCAACAAGTCAGCCTGATGGAGGCGCAGTGAAGGGCAAGAGAGTAGTGCCTGGTCAGGGAGGACAAGGCCAAATGCTGCCGTATGCCACTGGCCACAGAAGCCAGCTTTCTTGGAACTAAGGGGCCACCTCTACCACATAAGTGAGTAGGATCAGGGCAGCTGAGGTGGGGTGTAGTGGCATCCCCCCAGCCTGGGTACAGGCCCCAGCTCTGTGACCGGGTGGCATTGAGAACTTAGGCTACTCAACCACTCTGGGCCTCTAAAAACTAGAGGTTGGGACTAGAAGGTCTCCATGGGCCTTTCTGGCTCTCATGACAGATGCCAAACTGTGCTGAGCCTGGCACCTGAGAAGGGAGAGGGCAGGCTGGTGGGGTCATGCTCACCCGCTCCACAAGGCCGTGCTTGTGCTTCAGCTTGTATACCTTCAGAGTGGGCAGGACGCTCTCGGCATAGTTCTTATCCTCCAGCCCGTGGAGCAGGGTGCCATGGAAGGCCAGCCGGCATGTGTTGGCATGGATGTCTGCATCCAGCCTGGAGCCAATCACCAGGCACAGTCGCGGGCAAGTGACAGGCTTCTCAAACTCCACCAGGGCCCACTGCTGCCGAGGGCAATAGCCCTCTGTGGCCTGGCCCACCTTCTTGTCACCCGTGGCACTGTCTGTGACAGCTGGTGCCAAATCCTTGCACAGGTACTGCTCCTGGAAGAGGTACTCTCTAGAGAAGTCAAAGGAGTCCAGCACAGGCTCGTGATCAAAGCTGTCGGGGGCAGGGCTGAAGAACATCAGCCGGCCCATGACTGTCTCGTGGCCCACTGTGATGTGGAACTTGGCCTTGGTCTGCAGGGGACCCCGGAAATATGTAATCTTTTCCACAGAGATAAGGGCTGCATGGACAGTGTGCAAGGACTCAGGGGAACACACTAGTCCACGCTCCAGCAGCTTGGGGTCAAACTGGGTGACACAGATGCCCAGCCGGTCTCCCTGCAGGGCTGTGGTGACGGGCATATGGAACATCTGCATGGACTTCACCTTCTTCACCACCTGAGGGGGAAAGAGAAAGAGTGAAGCCAGTGAGCCTTGAGGCTGGGGGATGGGGAAGAATGAGACCCAGCTACAGAAACCCCTGTCCTGCTGCTCACTAAAACTCACCTGGCAACTGGCTCAGCACCAGCCAAGAGGAGATCTAGGGCCTAGCTAGATTCTCCTTGGATAGAGCAGGTGCCATCCTGAAAACACAAGGCCCTGGGCTACCAGGCAAGGCAGGGCCAGCCTTACTCTCTAAGCCTTGCCTCTCTTTTATTTATTTAATTTTTAGAGACAGAGTCTCACTTTATCGCCCTTGGTAGAGTGTCGTGGCATCACAGCTCATGTCAACCTCCAACTCCTGGGTTTAGGCGATTCTCTTATCTCAGCCTCCCAACAATTCCCAGCTATTTTTTGTTTGCAGTTTGGTCAGGGCCAGGTTTGAATCCACCTCCCTTGGTACAAGGGGCCGGTGCCCTGCCCACTGAGCACAGGCACCGCTCCCTTGCCTCTTTTTTAGAAGCAGCAATGTGGTCATAGCAGCCAAACCTTGGACCACCTTATACCCTTTGACTCCATTCCACCCAGGCTCCTCCCTTTTCATCAGCCATTCTGTTCATTTCTAGCCCTTGGTGTAGGCTTCTCTGGCCCCTCCCAGGCCCTGAGAATGGACTTCCCAGTTCCTCAGCCTGCCAAGCTATGCCCATTGGCCCTCAAGCCCAGGTCAAACACTGCTGCAGCCTGCCCAAATCCAGTGTGCAGGACCTGCCCTTGTCTTCTTGGTGGAGCCCAAGCCCCTCCTAATCACACACAGTCTGCTGTACTGCACTGCTTGCCAGCTGGCCTGGAAGTAATGCAGGGCAGGGTCTCTCTTCATTCATTGGACATATATTCCCAGAGTGCCTCTTGTATGTCAGGCACCGTTCTAGGGGAAGGAATAGCTTAAGCTCTGTCTGCAAAGAGCTTAATATCTAGAAAAAACAAAATTACATATATGGAAAAGTTACATGTAATATTCCATATTGGTATTAATTCAATTTATATTCATATAAATAAAATCAATATATAAAATTGTAGGTGTGCAAATATGTGTAATTTAACTCCGTAGTAGATATGGTGGGGTGATATGACAGAGAAGGCCTGGGGTGGGTGAGGGTCTGGTTTCTCAGATGGGTAGTTTTGGATGGTCTCTCACAGAGGCAAAGTCTGAGCTGAGAGCCAGTTGTGTGACCCACAGAAAGAACATTCTAAATGGGAGAACCAGTAAGTACATGGCCTGAGTAGGAAGAAGCCCAGAAAATCTGGGAAACAAAGAGACAGGAGGGCAGGGGAGGGAGGGAGCAGCAAAGGTGGGAGGTCAAGGCTTGGCCCCACAGAATCCTGCAAGGCCCGGAAGTCACTGGAGGAGTTTAGGTAAAGGAGTAACCTGACCTTATCTCTGTTTCTAAGAGATCACACTGACTGCTATACCCGGCAGATTTCTGCATCCACAGTTTGTAAATGAGGAACAGACATAGAAAAAGGTCTCTGAGAAACACCATGAAATGAATGAACATTCCTACTATGACCCACTGTTTCTGAGATGTGTTCTGTGTTCACAGATTTCTGTTTAATGAAGTAGAGAAATATATGACATTTCAGAAAATCTGTCATCCAAAATTGTTAAACTAAAGAGAATTTTGACACTTAGGTTGTAAGCGCCCCATTTACCAAGTCTGGGCGTGCAGGACACTCTCTCCAAGGATAAAGGGAGAGTGCTGTGCTAATGGCCCCTGAGCCCAAGACCATTCCTGGAGAGCCATAATACTCAAGTGTTTGTTTAAAGATCATTAACTACCTAACCAAGAGGTCAGGGGTCAGAGAAAGTGAGAAGCACAGTGTCAAATGCCACAGCCAAGATCAATCAAAAAGAAACATAAAACATCTCTGAAATGGTCTGTAAAGGCAATGGGAAAATAAGACTTTCAGGAATGTAACTTAGGGTAACTGGAGAATATTATCTCACACCAAGCATCATCTGCCAGGGAGGGAGGGCTGAGTCTCAGATCTTTCCTGCCCGATGCCTACAGTAGCTCACAAACCCCTCTTGCCTGTCCCCTCTCCAGTGAAGCTAAGATGCCTATCTGATTATACAATTTTTTGTCACCAACTTTCATGGGCTCTGATCTTCTACTGCATGAATTTCAAACCTTTGGTTGTAGCTGCTGTGAGTCAGGGAAGATCCTTTGGCCAACGGAAATTCCATGGAGACTCCCCGCTGATGGATGGGGACCTCCTGGCAACCCCTCCGCTGCCTGCCAGGTACTATGCTGAAAAGACTAGCTACAGGTCTAGCTCACTGGGAAGCCTCCCACCACACGACCAATACCACAGCTCTTCCTCCCCACACTCTCATCAGCCCTTTCAGCCACCACCAATGAATACTTGAGTGACTCCTTGCACACACTGTGCTTCTGAATGTCTGTGTGCTGTGCCCATGAGGCTCCTCCTCCCTGGGATTCATTCCACAGCTTCATCCCTAAGCCCAGATCCTGCAGCACCTCTTGGAAGTGTTCTCTGAATGCTCCAGACAGAGATGGCTGCTTTTTTTTTTTTTTTTTTTTTAGACAGAGCCTCAAGCTGTCCCCCTGGGTAGAGTGCCGTGGCATTACAGCTCACAGCAACCTCCAACTCCTGGGCTCAAGCGAGTCTCCTGCCTCCGCCTCCCAAGTAGCTGGAACTACAGGCACCCGCCACAACGCCCGGCTATTTTTTGGTTGCAGCCGGCATTGTTGTTTGGCAGGTCCGGGCTGGGGATTCGAACCCGCCACCTTAGGTGTACGTGGCTGGCGCCTTAGCCGGTTGAGCTATAGGTGCCGAGCCATGGCTGCTTTGAAGCTGACTTCCTACATGGTCATCACTGCACTATGGGCAGTCCCTGCCTCTGTGTACTGACAGACTTAAACTACAACGTAAGGAATGCCTAGGAGTCTGGCACCCCGCTGAGAAGTAGAGCATTACCAGTCACTTGGGTCTAGCTGTGTGCTCCTTCCCATCTAAGGCTGTCT
Source organism: Otolemur garnettii (assembly GCF_000181295.1). Classification (NCBI taxonomy): domain Eukaryota; kingdom Metazoa; phylum Chordata; class Mammalia; order Primates; family Galagidae; genus Otolemur; species Otolemur garnettii. The sequence goes on along the minus strand of NW_003852496.1, from coordinate 2,364,337 downwards.
GCCCGGGCCGGAGACAGCTGCTCCTGGAATTTGCACACAGCACTCCCTTTCTCTTTACACACACATGTGGCTGTACAGAGGTTTGGCAGATAATCTTACCAACCACAGTACACATGCCACTCAATAATCCATGTTGTTGTATTAAGTCTTTGCACTGTATGAAAGGAGCATCACGTTGGCTATGGAACTAACAATCCACACACTCAGTGCATGCACCTGCAGCTCGCCTGTTGCCAATGCCATCTATTAATTAAATCACTCACATTTAGCACAGTCCAGGTTCCTATTAACATGCGCTGGGGCATTTCTAGTTCTTTGCTAAAAAACGCTGTAATGAATTTCTTATAAGAATCCTACCAGCTCAGCAAGGGGTTCTCGAGGGAGTCACCCCTGCAGTAGAACTGCTGGGTTGCAGGGTGGGTGAGTATTCAAGTTGGCTAGATACATAAACCCCATCAACAAGGCCTCAGATACACCCACTGATACTTTCCCAACATCTGGTACTGTCAGATCTCTTAATTTCTCCCTACAAATTTGTATCTCTTCCCTGCTCAATTCTAAGACAGGGACTATCTGCTGCTGCACTCTCAGTGCCCAGCATAGACCCAGATACACACCCAGCCCCCATGAAGATGACAACTGCATCACATTCTGGAAGACAGAAGTCCCTTGTGGCAAAGCACCAAGCTGAGGTTCCAGACTTGCTAGGGCTTGAGTGAGATCCTGGTGTTTAGAAGCCTTCCTGTGAGAAAGGGTGGCAGGGGGGCCTCGTGCCACCCTGACGCCCCTGCCAGGCCTCCCTCCCCATCGCATACATGCCAAGCAGGCTTTATTCAAAGCATGTTCTCTTTTCAACAGGGCTCATGTTCTTAGACCTGAAGTAACAAAGAATGCCTTATGAGGGTACTGTGAAGAGCAGAAAGACAAATAACTGTGCAAATAAAGATTTTAAGGGCCTAGGTAAGAAACTGTGAAGAAGATAAAGACAGGGACAGGGCAGTGTGGCACCACCGTGGGGTCTCATAGGGCCACAAGAGAAGTGTCACCACACAGGCTGAGAGCCTATACTCTTCGAGGGTCATGTTCCAGAATAGAAGATCCTCCTTAGAACACCCAAAAATAAAGAAAAGCAGATAATCTTACCAACCTAAGGGAGAAAAAAAAACTTTCAGGCATTACTTTCTAGCGGAGTCTGAGAGACTCTAACCAGCTATTTGACAACTCCCTCCCATTTACTAACGTCCAGGCTGAGTGGCTGAGACGGTGGACGTGCATCCACTCAACACACACACGTTCACACTAACGTCCAGGCTGAGTGGCTGAGACGGTGCACATGCATCCACTCGACACACACACATTCACACTAACGTCCAGGCTGAGTGGCTGAGACGGTGGACGTGCATCCACTCGACACACACACGTTCACACT
>NW_003852496.1:2351765-2362323 GCF_000181295.1 Otolemur garnettii | reverse complement strand
GGTGGACGTGCATCCACTCGACACACACACGTTCACACTAACGTCCAGGCTGAGTGGCTGAGACGGTGGACGTGCATCCACTCGACACACACACACGTTCACTTTCTCTGAGGTACCAGGCCCAGGCCAGGCATATGAGGGGGAGCAAAATCGACAGTTTTAGTCCTATGAAGTCTCCTGCCTGAGGGAGACAGACTTAACTAAATCATCAACTAATAAGTAGAGTTATAAAACTGTGAGGCGCCATGAGGAAGAAAAGCAGGAGGCTCCACAAGAACAGACAACTTGGGGCTCTTCATCCTGGTGGTCCGGGAGGGCCTCCCTGAGGAGGTGGCATCAAAGCTGAGACCAGGGACTCTGGGCAGAGCCTAAAGCTTGGCCCCTATAGGAGCTGGAAGGTGGCAGGGCAGGTATGGGGGGAGTCTGCCCAGGGACGTCAGGCTGGAGACATGGGCCAGCCATCTTCACCACAGGAAGGGGCACCTAGAAACCATCACCAATGGTGGTTAGGCCAGGGTTGACAGAAGAATGACACCTTCCAGTCTACATTTTTCAAAACTCATTTTGGCTATCTGGCGTAGAAAATAGATGGGGGGGGGGAGGTGGAGAAATAAGAAAGGCAAGAGGATGAGCAAGGCAGATTCTCAGAGATCAAGACACACTCTGTGGCGACAGGGGTGTGGGCCTGAGGAACAGATTAGCTTGCAAAGGTTTCCAGGTTGAGGATCTGCCTCAAGATCCAGGCTGAGATGGGCACATGGGAGTTCCAGGGAGGGAGAAGGGAGCCCTGTAAGCGAGAGAGGTCTCAGAGGTAGCAGATGTGGGAGACTGTAGCTTACAAGCCTGCTGGCCCCTTCGTGTTGACGGGTATCTCCAGCCTACTACACTCAAACTTAACATCTCCTTCATCTTCTCCTCAAAAAGGACAACCAGATATTCAGGTGAAAAGCCAAGGTTTCCATCTGACTCTGCATGCTCCTGTAGCCATGTCCTGGGCACCAGGAGATGGATTCAGCTCAGTGTCTGCCCTGGCCCCAGCCCCAGCCCCTACCCTTCTCCTGAAGCCTGTTCCACAAGAGCAGCTTAAACACACAATGGTATGATACTGCTTATCTCACTGTAAAAACCAAAGTCCTTCTCATGCCTCACAAGGCCCCAAGATCTAGCTCCTGGTACGTCTCTGGCTTTATTTGCTGTGCCCCCTGACCCTGCCTCACTGCTCTCGTCCCTTCAGTCTCACAGGCCTTCTTGCTCCTATTCCCTAAGTGTGCCAGACATGCTCCTAACTCAATGCCTTTGCACTTGGCCATCTCTGACAAAGATGACCTTCCCTCAGATATCCTTTCCTCTCTCTCCCTCTTCCTTCACATCTCTGCTCAAATGTCACTCGATCAGAGTCCACCCTTGGCCATTGAGGAAAAGAGCACCCCCATATCCCATCAGTCTTCTCCTTGACATCACCGGTATATCGCTGTCCCTCCTGCATATGTGACCTACATGAAGACAGGGACTTTTTCCATTTCCACTTCTAGTGCCCAGCACAATGCCCAGCATATGGGGTGCCTGAATACATACTTGTGGAATAAATGAAGAAAGCCAGACAACACTTCCTCAGGGGATTCAGGTCAGAGTCAGCTGCGTCTGGCTCTCCACCCACAGCTGGGGGAGCAGGACTGGGCCCAGGCTGGCTGTGCAGCTAGAGGTTCCAGAGAACCTTACAGGGAAGGCATCTTCCAAACAGGGAAAGCAGACTGAGGCCTGCTGATCAGGGCCCCCAGTTTCACTGGCGTGGGGTGAACAGTAAAAAGGAGGTAGCGGAGGCCGCACGGCAGAGAGCAGATGCACAGGTACTGTGTGCTGCGGGGGTGCGAGGACCCTTCCCTGAGCTCAGCGTCCCAAAGGTGGTGGGCGGCTGCAGAGCCTCCCTCCTGTTCTTCCCGTCTCTTTAGCACTAAGCACTTCTGGGGAAGGAAAGAATGAATATAGGGAAGGAGGGAGGAAGAAATACATCAGGCAAGCAAACAATTTTTAAAACTCAAGTTCATGCTTGCTAAGCAGTTTAGTCCTTTCTGCTTAACAAAGATTTGTCATCATCTGGGTCAGTTATTCTTCACAAAAACTTTACAAGGCAGGTCAATATTTTTACATTCAATTTTATGGATGAAGAAACAGGTTTTTGATGTCTAAAAGGTCACAAAGCAAATAGGCTAAGACTTGGGACAATAAACTCTGGGACTGAACAGCAGGCCTGACCCTCCATGGCCTCGTCCCCTGACGGTTGAGCAGATACTATGCCCTGTGCTGGCCAGAGCTGGGGACAGAGCAGCCCTTCCCTGCCAGGCTCCTCAGGCTCTGTCTGGGTACCAGGCCGTAAGTGGCTATGGATTTTGGATGATTCACAACATGGTGCCCACCCAACTTAAGCCCTAAGAGAAGGCTCTAGAGCAAGGGGAGGGGAGACTCCGGACAGGGTACTCCAAACCACCACTGTGACCTTTCACATAAACACTTCCTCAGGTGAGGCAGTGATCCAGGAGCATCAAGCCCACACTGGGACTCAGGTGTGTGAAGGAAGGCTCAGCTCACACCTGCCGTCCTTGGGTACCCAGGCCTCCTCTCTGCTCCTGCCCCAGCTGCTGAGCTGCCTTGGAGAAAGTCAGCCACAAACTACTACTGGCAGAGCTCATGAACCCTTTTCAGCCCTGACTTCCCAGCTGCACTGCTCCCTCCCCAACACCTACATTTTCAGTCTGCTGATTAAGCAGAGGAGAGAACAAATGAATACCCTAGCAATTGTTTCCAGGTCTGACATGCCCAGACACTCTTTCTGGCCTTTAGAATGTCCACAACGTAGTTTTCTGGCATTCTGACAATTCTGCATGATGCTGTGCTCAGAATGATCTGGTCTCTCCAATGTGTGCTGTCTGAGGCTACTGAAAACCTCTACTGAGAGTGGGAATCATCCCAAGCTCACCTCTGTTCTCCATAGACCCTTGTATCAAATCATAAGCACCCACTGACATTCCAATAAACTGCATTATTTTGCCAGGGGACCAACAGAGAAGGGCAAGGAAAGAGACTCAATATCTATTGCATGTCTACATTGGAGAGAACCTTCATGGACCTGACTCCATTCAATTCTAATAAAAATCCTGAATGTGGTTAACGATGACCTCATTTTGCAGACAAGGAAACCAAGAACTCCAGGCTAAGACACTGATCCAAAGCATCTTGAACTGCCTGTCTAAATTAAAGTACATATTATTTTACTATATCATGCCATGAAAACACATCTCCACCCCAGGAATCCAAGACCAAATACAATTCAAGACAGTGGATCTCACTGACATCACCCCCTCCATCAGGTAAGAGACTGACAGTCCAACACCACCACAGCAAAAGGGAGAGCAGTTGTGCCTGGGCTCCCCAGCAAGGCAGGCACAGGCTGAGCCTCCTCCACACCCTAAACAGGCCTGGCTCTCCTGGGCTTCTCTGCACCCTCACTGGCACCTGATGCTGTAGACTTTTTAATTTTTGCCAGTCTGACAGGTAAGGCATAGTGGCCCATTGCCTTGGGTTTAGCAGCCTTTCTGAAATGTAGAGATTTTTGTAGTAATGGTACCAGCTATAATAAGATTGGACCTCTATTATCCATTCTCATTCCATTAATGAGCCTGGAAGCTCCTGGCTGTGCCACAGGCTAGGGTCGGGACTTTGCAACTTCATCATTACTTAATAAAATGTAAATCGGGGAGGAAAAAAAACACACAAGGTTTGACACTAATAAGCTTACAGCAGGATCAGTTACTTCAATTCTAAGAGGTTCAGACTGGAGGGGAAAAACGAAATAAGCTTTTAAAGATCAGTCTAGGTTTGGCTCCATCAGACCTAACCAATTTTGCTTAATAAGGTTTCAATTTGGCTGCTCTTATTTCTCCCTCTTCTTCGAGCAAGGCTGGGTACAGATAAGGCATTTTCCCTCTGCCTAATGCATTTAATCGCATCTCACACACGAAAAGTCAAACCTAGGGCCCTGCATGAGGCAAGTACTGTGTGGGCCCCTGGGGACTGCCAGAGTCGCCCCTGCTGATTCAGGCCCCAGTGCCCCAGCACCACCTCTGGGACTGCAAAAGTAAAACTCAGATTGGCCTTGAGCACTCAATTTTACCCACTTATTTTTAAAGAAATTAAAATCATCCAGAAAGATATAGAGAATCAAATGATAAAAAAAATCACTTGTGTTCCCACCACCTGGAATTGACACTAAGGTTTTGTCACCAGTACTTCCCATCTTGATGCTGAGTTGAGTTCCAATTTCCTCCCTCCACTCCCCTGGGGCAATTATCTTCATGAATCCTTTATGTGCCCTTCTACTTTACACATCTACACTCACATGTGTATCCTGAATAGTGTACAGGTTGAGCAGTCCAAATCTGGAAACCAGAGTCTGAAGTGCTCCAAAATCTCTGAGCACCAACATAATGCTAAAAGAAGTGCTTATGGCTTAACCTCTAGGTATAGATTCCAAAATTCAAAAAGTCAGAAAGCCAAAACACTTTTGTTCCTAAGAATTTTTGATATATCCTTGTCAGTATACACATTTTTAAATTCTGCTACTTGCCTCCCTCCTCCTGTATACTTTTGACATCTATTCCGCTGGGAAACACACACATACAAACACATAACCCTGCTATTTGTTTTGACTGTATTACTGTATAGTAATTCTATGTAGTAGAACCTCTGTAAGCTGACCACCCAAGGACTATAATAAACTAGTCACCATAAGGAACTAGGCCTACTGTACTGATACATACATGTGGTACATGTCTGGTCTATGAAAATCAGGCCAACTGAAGGCAGGGAGGTGGCCAACTGTAGGGAGGTGGTCAGCTATGGAGGTTCTACTGCATATGAAAACACTGTATGTCATCTATCCAGACCTTTACTAATGGGCATGTGGGTTGCTACTTTCATTATTAAAAAAGACACTGCAGTGACCACTCCTGTACCCAGTAACTTGTACACATGCACAGAGGCTTTCTGGTGTTGATACCTGGACGGGAAACCATGGTGCTATGGGATGCATTTTCAGTCTTACTGGGTTTGTTGAGTGTCCTCCACAGTGGCTACACCTCCATCAACAGTCCAAGAAAAGGCCTCTTTCCCAACCCTCACTAGCACATGATGCTGTAGGCTTTTTATTTTTGGCCAGTCTGACAAGACAAGGCAAAGTGGCCCACTGCAGTCTTAATTTATGTTTTCCAATTACTAGGACAAGTTCCTCCTAGAAGGAGCTCACTGGAGTTTCCACAGCCTCTAGTCTGTCCCACCCCCAATTCCTGGGGTGCCTCACCTGTTGTGTGAGCCAGGTGCTCAGCTGATGTCTTCCTGAGCCCCGTAGCTCTTAAAAAAGCAATGTACTTGAGAAGGGAAGGGGTAAGGGGAGCAGGGGCCTGACATCACCTCCCCCACTACCTGGCTTTCCTCCTGGGCCAGGCCTGGGTACCATGCCAAGAAATGCATTCCTGGCAGCCCTTGAGACACTGCCCCTCCCATTGGCCTGTCTTCTTCATCCCAGAGCCCCTCCACAGGATGGGGAGCTGTGCTGCTGACTGGAGGTGGGATCTCTTCCATGCAAAAATCTCATCAGGCCTCAGACAAAAAACCAATTGTCCACTGGGAAGGGAGCCAGGGAAATCAGTTTCCAGGAATTCCTGCCTAGCCATGAGAAAGGCTGCTCAGAGACCCCGCACACACCCAAGGATCAGAGATGGGCAGGTGCTGCATCTGTCTGTGCTCATCCTTACCCCCATGTGCCCAGGCCTAGCTCAGCTCCTAATCGTCAGGCGGGTCCTCTGGACATAGGGAAGCTAATGTTACCTAGGGCCCCATGGGAACGCCCTTCCCCCACCCACTCTCCCCACCCCTTCTGACTCCCTATACCCTACAAAACCCTACTCACCTCTTAGCACCTGATCTAGAGTCTGGGCAGAGTCTGGGCAGCCTGGTATTCCTCACAGCACTATCCCTCAGCATAATCTCCGGTCGGTGATTGTGTGTTCAGTTGATTTCTGGGGTTTCCTGTGCCTGGTGGACAGACCCTGGGGGCAGCTGGGTTTGTTTTATTCACTGCTGATCTCCAGCACAATGCCTGCCACACAGTGGGCACTCGGGGAGGAAGGGAGCAGATTTGGTTTTCTACTACACAGCCCAAGGAGGCCCCTACCCCTCCACAGTGACCCCACAAACAAACCCTTGTTATTAACCTCCCAGTTGCTGCAACAATGAAAAACTGTAAAAGTGATGAGGGGCCTGCCAGGAAGCTTTATGCTCCTCCTCCCAGCCACCCTCTGTGTATTTGTCATCTCATAAAACTTTAAAATGAATTACACCAACATTGGATTTTTCTGTTTTCAATACAACTGAAACTTTAATTGTTCTGACATCTCTGAGCTTTAAGGGGGTAAGGAATTCTTGGGAGGCAAGCCAGGGAAGCCAGCTCTGTCTTCAGGGGGCTGCACAGACAGGAACAGGACCACACTTGTGGGCTCTGGGCCTGAGCAAAGAACCCAGGGGGTCTGGATCTTACAGGAAGAGGTCTGGAGTGGACAGAAAGATCCTTATGTTTCAAGGGCTTATCCTTATGAAAGCCCAGCAATGACCATGTCAACCCTCACGAGAGCCCTCCCCCAGCTCCCTGTTCCTCAGAGGACACATCAGGTCTTGCACTGGCCCTGGGGCACTCCATAGTAGTACCTCAGCATCCTATGCTTGGGCCATGTCAAGACTATGGCCTAGATGCCCAGCAATGTCTCCCAGCCCTGTGCCTGGGTCACCCTCTCTCTATCCCACCATACCCTTCCTTGTGCCTCCAGCCTTACTCCAGCTCAAGCTGGCCATGTGCTCGACCACCTCAGCACTCACAGTCCCTGTCACTCAACCCCTGGCTCCACTTTAGGCCATGATGTGTAACCATCCTTTCAGCACTGGTCTCCCCATCCAGACTGGGAATACCAGGCAATGGTAGGCTTGGGTGGGACCTGTCCCTGGCAGGGGGGAAGGTGCTCAGGAACATCCACCGGACTCCAATGATGATGCTTCCCCGCCAGTGCAGCCATGCAGAAACGGCAATGTCCATGCTCACACTCTCAGCCGTAGCAGGCCAGGCCGGGGGTGATTCACCTGCCTCCGTAGGCCCTAAAGGGCAGCAGTCAAGGGCATATGACAATGACAGTAACAAGGAGGAGGAAGCATGAAGGTAATGACAGTGATGAGTGAGGAGAAGGCTAGACAGGAGCCTGAGGGCACTCTGGAAGTTCTTCATCCAGTTAGAGCTGTCACTACCAGACCTCCTGGGACACAAAGGACCTGTTCCGTGCCCGCATCTCAGGCACTGGACTGCTATAATATGGGATTTCTAGGCCTGGGATGTATTTTCAAACTCAGCCTCACACTATTCCTCAAGGTAGATCAAAGAAAAACAAAGTGCCATCTACATTCTTAATTTCTGCAGATCTGGGAGACACTTTCAACCTGGCAAAGTACTATGGGGACTCAGACAATGAATATACAATGTAGAGCCCTCCACATGGCCAACCTTTCCCCCAAGAGGCAGCTCCCTGCAGGACACCAATATGGCACCGAAGTCCCTATAATTTAGAGGAATATAGAGCAGTGGTGACCCAAGAATTGACTTTCTCTGTAAGTTTATCCTCTTTTGCTCATAATTTCTATTTATTACAACTTTAGCCTTATGGTCAGGAAACTAAAATAGCTTTATGACATTCTACTGTTACTTTTACAACCCAGTGGAAGGGCAGTCATCCAGAGGGCTCGCGGATGGCTCCTCTGTCCTACGGTGCCCCAGGGCATCTGTTTAGCACTCTACCCCACAGCCCAGACCTGGCCCACCTGCATTCTGGGTAGTACGTGTGGTTTAAGGCTTAGGCTCTTTCCATCCCATGAAATGGCTCTAGACATATTCAGAGCCAGATTCATCCTGTCCCCTGACCCTGCACCTCTTTGGGCCTACCCTGCTCCTATGGGCCTCGTTCCTCTCAGTAGTGAACACACCATACTTGGGGCCAGACCTATGGCAGCTGTAACTGTGACCCAAGCTCTGAGTTTTGGGCAAATTCTGTAACTTTTCCAAGCTCAGTGTCCTTACTAGTAGAATGGGAACACTAAGTGCTGGCAGAGGGGTCCATGAAGGTTTAAGGAGGCAGCAAGTACCTAGAGTCCCGCTGAGCCCTTGTAAAGACAAGGTCCTCAGTGAACTATGGTGGTCCCAGCCCTTCTCATGGTTCAAACCTCAGCCTCTGGCTCCTTCCTCATCTGCCTCGTCACCATAGCCTGTGAGCAAGTCCTGGAGTTTGCCTGCTTTGTACCCATAGCCTCTCCTGGGCTTTGTTTCTCACTCAGATGTCGCCAGTGGCCACACCTTCCTCCATGTACTGCCAGGCCCTTGCTGCAAGAGGGGGACAGTCCAGGGCTCCAAGTGCTCTGGTGTTCACTGCCCAGCCAGGGCTCATCTCTCCTTCCTCTCCAGCCTGGCCTCCTCCTGGACCTGGGCAGGCCCTTCAGAGCCAGACCTGGCACACCCTGCCCCTCCCTGCACTTGTTTCCTCCAGTAGCACACACACTTCAAGGCCTATCTCCCGTGCCATCACCCTCCACAAGCACTCACACAGCACCTGCCATGCAGCAGCCAGTGCTGGTCTCTGGGACACGGCAGGAGCCACAGCCCCTACCCACCATACTCACTGAGGAGATAGACAAAGTGTGTTCAGAACATCATGTGCTGAGTGCTGGGGTGGGGGGGACTGGGGTGTGGTAGGCAGGAGGCAATATCCGAATTGGGTCTTAAAGGGCAATGCCATGAAAATGAGATTGGGAGGGAGCACATAAGGGGATAGAGAGAAAGTGCAAGGAGGTGCCATGCAGGTCTGGAGTGGAGTTCTGCGGAGTGGGGCTTGAAATAAGATGCTGCTGACTCTGAGGCAGGAGCCCCCTCATGTCCTCTGTGCATGTCATTCTGACAATTCAGGGCCTCCAACGCAGAAAGGCTTCAGGAGCAATCTGTGGAATGGAATTCTGGGAAGAACAAGGCTAGGATTCCCACTTCCTGATGCCTCCCAAAAGAACCCTGTACAGCTATGCATGAGAAGATGGCCAGTGTAGCACACAATAATCACCAGAACTGGGCAATGGTCTGAGCCCATCAGTGGTGTGCAACACAAGGTGTCTACACGGCAAAGCGTGCACAGTGGGCAGGCAGCATGGTGGTTGTGTGTGCAGAGTGGTGTGCAACACAAGGTGTCTACACGGCAAAGCGTGCACAGTGGGCGGACAGCATAGTGGCTGTGTGTGCAGAGTGGTGTGCAACACAAGGTGTCTACACGGCAAAGCGTGTACAGTGGGCAGGCAGCATGGTGGCTGTGTATGCAGGGACAAGGCAGGACCTCCAAGACCAGAGTGGGCACAGACAGAAAAGTGCACACACTGAACAGAGTACGCTGCCACACATTTACATAATGGTGCTGTGCATTTCTCTGGGCATAATACACAGAGAAACATTTAGAATGATAAACTCAAAAGAATTAACAAGGTCTCCAAGTCTCCTCTGGACCAGAGGCCAGGATGAGGTGTGATACAATGGGCCTGTTTCCCTTAACTGAAAGCTTTCACTCTTGTTACAAGAAGATATTCATGAATTAAATGCAGTTGTACAATTAAGAATTAATTATTTAAAAATACAGACCTGCCAGTCAATTAAATGTAATAGGATCAGGTTCCAATCCATTTACTCAGTGAACACAAGCTACTGTGAGGCAGGCTCGGTGGGGCTGGCACAGCTGGGGCAGGGAACAGAGGAGGGCGATGCTGGAAGGAGCAGCAGCATTTCCACGACTCCCAGCTGGCTCTGCCACACTGCTGGCTCGAGGCCCACCTTCCCCAGCAACCCCTGGTAGCCACCTTCACAGATGAAGAGTCAGAAAGAAGGTCTCTGACCAAAGTCTGACCCAGACCACGCACCTAGGCATCACTCTGCTAAGACCAAGGGCACAGGGTGGGAGACTCTCTTGCTCTTCCTGAAACCTATAGAAGGCATGTCACCTGCTAAGACAGGGTGAGCAAATAGGATGGCACAAGTCTCTGGGCTCCCTGCGATACAAAAAGGGGCAAGATGCAAAGCTCTGTGTGGTGACTGACCCAGCAGCCAGTGTAGAGGGGCAGCCCTAGACCAGGCTTGAGAGTCAGGCCCTCTGAAGACACCAAGATGTTTCATTTCAAACTTGAGTGGACCAGCCCTCACATCACCAAGTACCCATGGAAAGTGTCTGTTCCTCACTGAAGTCACTGGGAACGCCCCCTCCTCCCCCTGCACCAACTTCCACCGACTCACTATCCCCTACAGACATTCCATTAGAGATCACACTGGTGTAGCCTTTGTGCTAAGTTCTCATGATTTCTACATGCCCAAGAATTCCACCTTTAGGAAACTCTCCAAAAACAAAGATGCATCACTAAAATATCACCTCAGTATTATTTATGTAGG
>NW_003852496.1:2332369-2351745 GCF_000181295.1 Otolemur garnettii | reverse complement strand
GTTTGTTTTGAGATAGAATCTCACACTATTGCCCAGGCTAGAGTGCTGTGGTGTCAGCCTAGCTCACAGAATCGCTCAAGCGATTCTCTTGCCTTAGCCTCCTGAGTAGCTGGGAAGTTATGTGCCTGCCACAACACCTGGCTAATTCGTCTACTTGTTATCAGAGACAGGGTCTCACTCTTACTCAGGCTGGTCTTGAATTCCTGAGCACAAGGGATCCTCCCCTCTCAGTCTTCCTGAGTGCTGGATTACCGGGTGAGCCACTGTGAGACAGACTATATTATGGTCCATGTTTTCCTTTCTCACAGTCGACAGTGTCCCTTCTGAATTAATTATGCAAGTTTCAACTTGCTTGACTTATCAGTGTTGCTGGGAGGGCTTTGTTTTTTCTATCCATTCAGATTTTGTTTCTTAATTTTTGCATATCTCAAAACTTCTGTAATAACCCCAGGTATAACCAAAAGACAGAAACAACCTAGCTGCCCAATAATAAAGGAATGGCTAAATAAAATAATGGGTGAGCTATCACGTAATAAAATATATAAATTTTGAATCAAGGTATAAAATACACAGGGTGCCAAAAATAAGTATAAACATTTTAAGAAATGTTACCTGTTTACTTTTCAAAGCTGAATTTGAGTTACAGTAGTGGTGTGTAGTATGACATTCGCTCAAGAGATGGCATTAATCAAATGAATGCTAATCACCATGAGATAGGCAGGACAGTCAAAGGAAATGGCAGAAGCAGCTGTCATTCCAGGAGCACAAGACCATTTTAAAGTGGTATTTAAAATTCAAGAACTTTGTGGAAATGCAACAGTGGAGTTGTGAGTATGTAAAAGAACCTCCGACAAGGGCATGCCTGGGAGTGTGAGTAGATGAGCACAAGGGAAGGTCCAGGAAGCCTCGCAATGTTGTCAAGCATTAGTTCATTGTAATCACTAGTGTCTGGACGCTGATGACGGCCACTCTGGGCACCTCTGGTAACTGCAGAAGGCAGACGTGACTTGTGTTCATCTTTCGCTATTGGTACATATTAAGTGTTACAATATTAATAATTTCTTCCTTTCTTAAAATTTGTATACATATTTTGGTACCCTCTGTCTATTTAAAATAGTCTAATCTTAACTATACATAGTAGTTTCCTCCAGGTGATAGGCATCTTGGTGAGGTTTTTCAATTTCTTTATACTTCATAAAAATTTCTGAAGCAACCATGCATTGTTTCAAAATAAGGGGGGAGAGTTCAAGAAAAATTCTTAAATTAAAAGAAAAAAAAGACCGCCCCACCTGGCTGTAGCACCAAGTCCATCATAGGCGTCCTGAGCCCACAGAGAGCCTCGTAAGAATGCGTTTCCCAGAGTCTGCTTCAGGCCAGGCTTCTGCAGGGCATTAGGGAACATTCTCTCTAATTGTGGCAACTGCCCCTCGAGGTAAGTACCCTTACTACCATTTGACAGATGAGGAAACCAAGAGTCAGTAACCTGCCCAAGGCCACTCAATTGGTAAATGGTTAAACTAGGACTCAAACTTAGCAGTGCCTGACTCTGAAATTAGAGCTTGCTTGCCTCTAGCACTGGCTATGAATAAAGCATAGAGGCTTGGTCTAAATCCAGAAGAAGTTGTTGTAAAAAGCAGCTTAGGCTCGGCGCCTATAGCTCAACCGGCTAAGGCGCCAGCCACATACACCTAAGGTGGCGGGTTCGAATCCCCAGCCCGGACCCGCCAAACAACAATGACAGCTGCAACCAAAAAATAGCCGGGCGCTGTGGCGGGTGCCTGTGGTCCCAGCTACTTGGGAGGCAGAGGCAGGAGACTCGCTTGAGCCCAGGAGTTGGAGGTTGCTGTGAGCTGTAATGCCACGGCACTCTGCCCAGGGGGACAGCTTGAGGCTCTGTCTCAAAAAAAAAAAAAAAAAAAAAAAAGCAGCTTAAATCTTGTCAACAGTGTTCACAAATTCTGTCCCTGGAAAAAAGAAAAGGGGTGCCACTTCTCCCTTCCCCAGGAATAAAGCCTGGCTGGGTTGGCGGAGACTGCAGTAGCCAGCAGCAGCAGCAGCTCTGCCCCAGGCCCCCTGTGGGCTACTGAATCCTGCCCTAGGCAGAAAGCAGAGCCAGCCAGGAATGGCAGGGGCTCAGCCTTTATGTGAGAGGAACAAATGTATCTGACTAGCCTTTGTCTCTTTTTGTTATGAAGCTTCTAATTACAAAACAAATATAAAATAAGGCCTGGCTAGGGAGAAGAGGCAGCCTCTAGTCTGAGGTCTTAGAACAGCGACAGGAAGGGTACCCTGTGCAAATGAGTTTTCTTCCTTTCTATCTTTCTATTTATTTTTCTATATTTCCCTAGTTCAGGCTTTAGTACTAGAATAAAAAAACTTTTAAGGAAAATGTACAATGTCTCAATTTATATTCAAAAAATCACCTGGAATTAATTCCATCAACAATAACTGAGGGCTTGCCATGTGCCAGGCTATCTGTGGCCCTTCCTATAGGGCAGGAGGAGTAGCTGGCAAGGAGCACTTTCCTGGGGGTGGGATGGAATGGGTCTGAAAATGGGCATCAGAAAACAAAAAAGCAACTTTTCCCTTCTAGGCCTCTCTTCCCTCCTCCCTGGGACCTTTTAGAGAAAGCTCTCTGTTCCTCAGTGGGGTAAGGAAGCCACTGAATCACACAAACCCTGCGTTTTCCACTGGAGCTTGTGTCTTCAAGGGCAGATGATATGCTGAGACCCCAGCACTTGGGGGTGCCATGAACTCCCAAAAGACATCATGTGTTTCTGTTTTCCAGAAAGAGAAGCCTCCCAATGGCAGAGAATAAATGCAGAATGTTGCCTGAAACTGCCTGCTAGAAACACAGTTCTTTCAAGTCCCAAGTATGGATTTTGGATTTTAAGATACAAGGAATTTTGCATTCTGTGCCCTAATAGATCCATGTTTGTTTTTACATAAAAATAAAGTTTGGAATTAACTGCACTTGGGAAAACTGACACTGCAGGAAACTAATCTGATTCCCAGCCCTAGACTCAGGCAGGCCCATTCAAATGTGGGACACAGCCCACTGAAGGGACAAGAGCATCCATGGGCCTGGGGATAGACCCGGGCAGGGAAAGGCCCAGAGCACAGGAAAGTGGAGCAGGGAGCCCACTGCCCTTCCAGTGCCTCATTTCAGCAGTAAGCCCTGCTGAGGGGGCCCGAGCCTGGGCTCTCCCATCCCTCAGCCCCCATACCTCCTACTTCACTGAAGGGCCAGAGCAGCCCTGCTCTGCAGGCTACAGCCCTGAGCTTCCCCACAGCTCCCACTGCTCCTCTGGCCTGGCTGCCCCACCCTAGCTCCAAAACCTCACAGGGCCTGGGGCAGGTGACCACCGGTGAAGGTCCACTCGTGAGTCTCTGCCCCATCAGCTCAGCTGCTGCTGTTTGAATGGCTCATGATCTGCACATGTTCTCGTCACACATTAGCCAATGAGACCATGGGCCAAGGTGGGCCCATTCAGGCCACTGATGTCCTGCCACATGAATTGGATGAGTGGCCTTACTGTATTTAGGTCCCCCAGGCCCAACAATAAAACCTGGACACCAGGCTGTCAGCCTTGATTCCTTTGGAGACAGTTGGTGACAATTACACAACAGTAATGGTGATGTCAGCTGCAGTAACAGCAGCAACAGCAACTAACACTGCCCAAGCCCTGGCCTGGAGCCCAGCTCTGGGAGGCTTCCACACAGGACGCACAGCCCTTCCAGGCTGTAAAGCGGGGGAAGGCAGCCACAGTGGCTCTAGTCACTTGCTTGCAGTCACCCAGCCAGCAGGTGGCAGGGCTGGCACTTGAACCCAGGCCTGCCATCATGGTTCCGGACCAGGACAAAGGGAGACAGCTCATTCCTCACGTGCCCCAAGCTGGGCAGAGGGGCAAGTCTGTTGTTTCCCAACTGACAGGAGGGGTCTGGGGAGGGGTTAAGGCAGCTCAGAGGGGAGCAGGGTAGAGACTCAGTGGGGAGGGCAGAGAGCAGAGATGCCAAGTATGGCTGTGAGATGGCTCCTATCCATGGCTCTGCACTCTGTCCCCTGTCCATGCCAGCCCCTCTGCCCATCTGGATGCCTTCAGGGCTCAGCTCGCTACCTCAGGAGATGCCCCCATCCCTCCCACGAACTGACCCTGCTGTCCTCCCACAGATGCTCCTCCTTCACAGCACCCTCATCATTCTCAGTAACAGGTACCCACAGGCAGGTTGTGTGCTTAGTCTGTCTTTCACATGACACTGGACACTCCATCAAGGTAGTAGCTCCACAGCACCCAGTGCCCACACCTTGGAGGTAGCCTCCAAGTTCCCACCTCATGGAATAAATGCTACTGGGAAGGCCCTCCCTGAGGTGCACAGCAGGTGGGGGAAAGCAGTGCACTCACCAGCAGCTGGCACTGCAGGCCAGTGGTTCTGGAACCTCAGGCAGCATAGCTGAAGGAGGAACTACAGGGACAGGCTGGAGCCGACAGCAAAGTCTGAAGTGCTGCGGTCCAGGTGGACAGTGTCCTAACTAGCAGGGTGAACTCAGGGTAACCTACCCACAGAGGCTGTCCCAGGAATGAATAATGGGACTGAGGCCTGAAAAGGAAGGGAGAGGCAGGTGACTGAGTTCTTGCCTGGGTCCTTTCCCCTTCCACCCACTGTGCTGCCTGCTGACTGCCAGCCTGTGGAGGCAGAACTTAAGAGTTGCCCAGATTTTCTTCCCAGCCAGAAAGAAAAAAATGTGGGATAAGTGCATTAGAGCAGCTTTATCTCCAGAGACCCACAAGGAGATAGCCAGACTCCAAGCAGTTCTGCCAGCACACCTGCCACAGCATAGCACCCTCCCCCACTTCCCACCAGCCTCCCCTCTGTCTGCTGACCCTGTCCCAGCCTCCTCCCTGCCTGCAGACTCCTCTCACCTGTTACTTCTACTCCACCCGCTGCCTGCTGACCTCACTCCGGCCTCCCTCTGCCTACACACCCCGCTCCAGCTTCCCTCTGCCTACAGACCCCTCTTCCCCTCTCCCAACTTCCCCTCTCCCAGCTAACCCCACTCCAGCCTCCTTCTGCTTGCACACTCCTCTCCCAGCTTTCCATGTCTGCCTAGTGCTCCTAGGGCCTCCTTTGCCTATTCTTGTCACATTCATTGTTACCACCTACATTCGCCCCAACACTTCACTGCCGACACAGCATCAAGCAGTGTTCTAATGAGGTCACACATATCAACCCACTCAATCCTCACAAAAACCCTAAGGGGTAGGTCCAGTTAGGTCCCGTATTGTAAAGGGAACCAAACTAGGGCCCAGCGAGGCTGGGTGGCTGCCCTGAGCTCAGCAGTGGTGGAATCAGGGTGTAAGCCCAGGCAACCTGGCTCCAGACCCTGCTGACAGAAGTGCTGGCTGGTCTCTTCCTGCATGTGCATAGGAGGAGTGGCTGCTGCCTCACCTGCTGATCCCACATGGAGTTCCTTGAGAGAGAATGGTTGCTGTGTTTTTGTATTTGCACACCCAGAAGGGAGCCTGGTAAATTGTTGGTACTGAGTAACGGTTTGACAAATCCTTATGAAATTGATGGCAAGTGATCTACTCTCCTCATCCTCCTCATCTACTCTCTACTCACACAGAGGCTAAGAAAGCAGGTCCGAGTCAGACTTCCTGGGCTCAGATCCTACGTGACCCTAGGCAAGGGATTTCACCTAAGTTTCCATGAGCAGAAAATGTACCTAGCTCACTGGGTGAGTTAACGCTGAGATAATCCACATGAAATGATTAGCATGGTGTTTTTTAGAAACAGAAATTATTCAATATAAATTAGCAATGAAAACTATTACTAGTAATATTTTGCCACTGACAACATGGAGATGAGCACCCTAACTTCATCTGGATTATGGTGCAAGGAGATTAAAACAGAGAAACCACGTGGGGCGCCCAGTGCAGCAGCTGCTGTGAAGAAGGACTCAGAGGAGCGGCACCGATGAGGATACCCTGCCTCAGTGCCCTTAAAGCCCATGGACGAAACTCTTTTATAAAAGGTGACAATAACCAGTTCTGGCTTTGTGCGCCACACAGCCTCTGATGCCACTACTCAACTCTGCCACTGCAGTGCTCGGTTAACAAACAGGCAGCAGGCTGCGGTGTGCTGACTCTGCTGTGCACGGAGCATTTACAACAGAAACACCAAGCTCCCCCACTGCAGCCAGACACGCCTCAGTCTGACTGACCAGTCCACAGGGCTAGGCTGGGGCTGCAGCTGCTGCCCACAGCCCAGATGCCAGCCCAGGGCTGGGCACGTCTACAGAGCAGGCCTGCAAGGGGTGCTACTCACTCAACAACTATTTACTGAGCACCTACTACCTTCTGGGCACACAAAACAGAATCAGACATCGTCCCTGCAGTGGAAGGGACAGCCATACAACCAAACATGGTGGGACAGTGTGATTCAGTCTCCTCATCTGTAATATGGACATAAGAGTAACACCCACATCTTTTAAAGGAGGAAGAGAAAAATGTATGAGAAGCCCCCGGTTAGCTGCTGGTGTGATTATTATTCCAACCTGTTTCCTAGGAGGCAGGAGGCAGGGGCAATCCGCTGAGATGACTTTTATTAGAAGCTTAAGGGCATGAGCTTTGTGCAAAGTCTGTTTGGGGTAGAACGCGTAACACACAGGCCAACGTGAGTCATGTTATATCGCAAATAAAAATCGGCCCATGAATATACATAATCCCCCAGGTAATTCTCCCAATCTCAGAACGGTAATGGAACCACCCTTGCTCACTGAGGCATGAATATTTACCATCCTCTGGCTTTACTGCTCTCGATCTGGGTTCAATTTTGCAAATTAAAATGAGGGCTGTGGGGATAGAGAGATTACAGGAGAGCCTCAGGAGCCTGCTGTCCCCTGGTAAGGCCGTGGGCAGGGTGAGTGGCTCCTGCCTACTGGCCTAGTACTTTTGCCTCGAAGGTTAGGAGCCACAGAAAATGGCAAGAGGGATTGGAGGGGGACAGGACCTCAGAAAACACACAGTGGGGACAGGAATAACAGTTGATATGGAAACATGTTCCAATTTGGAAGGGTGTGAAAATCACTAAGCTTGTTCTTTTTGATGCTGAGTTTCTGAGTAGTCAAAAGAGCAAGAACTTTACACCCAGATAAATCTATGTTCAGACCCTGTCCAGGACTTGCATCTGGGGCATGTCATTTCACCTTGCTGGGCCTCCATTTCTTTATCCATAAAATGGGGATAAATCCTGCCTTCCTCCACAGTTGATGTGAGAATCATGGAGACACTGTAGATGCAGGTGCCTGGCCCAGAGTGCTCGTTCACAAGTGGAGACAGTGCACTGACCATCTCTCATCTACACGCCCAACAACTGCTACCTGTCAGTACACATGCCACATGGGAAGGACCCCACAGGCAGGGACCACAATGGTTTGCCAGGAGCTGAGTTGCTGGCCAAAGGGGATGCTGACTTGTACAAAGGGAGTTGCTCTCAACCAGGGCCACCCTGGACAGTATCCAGCAGTCCAGCTGGACTCACTAGATCCTTGGGATAAGGCCACGGAAGGGCTCAGCATTTCTAACTGGATCTCTGCTAGCAGGAGAGAAGACAAAGTGCCTCGTCCTTTCTGCTGTCCTGGGTGAGAGGACAAGGGGATGAAAACATGCCAGGCAGGGATAAGACGCCTGGACGGGCAGGCCCAACAGAACCAGGACAGCTGTCTGCCCACCACACAACCCAGCTCCCTATAACCCAAAGAAAGGGGTGACCTGTGGTCACTTCATCTGGTCAGCTAAAAAACCAATTAGAACAAAATCTGCGAGAAATTTGGTCCAAAAACTTTTGCAAAGGACAGCACTTGCCACTAGTTGAGCGTGAATTATGTTCCAGGCACCAGCCACGGCCCTGGCTAAGCACCCCTGACTCATAGCAGTGCACTGTGGAGGAGTTCACACCAGCTCCACATAGTCATCCAGACAGCAGGTGCTAGGCCAGGCTAGATGCCAGCCATTCTCCCCACCATACCAGGAGGCCTCCTGCCCACAGAGCCTGTGGCAGCCCTGCATTACGCTACCATGTCTAAGGAGATGAGGAGGAATCAGACATGGCCCTACTCTACCCTGCCTGGAGCTTCCAGCCACATAACAATCAACTCTCCTGCCCCACATAGCAAAGGCCATCCCAAGCAGACAAGGAGAGCAGGGGAGCCCCACGGAAGGAACTACAGTACCACTTGGCAGGGAACTTAGAAGAAATCTCAGAGAAGAGGGGACTTCTGAGGGGCAGTTTGGACAGAAGGCAGAAGAGGGGCACAGGCCCAGAGACCCAGGAACAGCACACACTAGGTCAGCAGACGGTGAGAGCAGGTACGTAGGTGTATGAGCACCTGTGGTCACGGCTGAAGCATGCTGGGTGGCACAAGCCCCAAAGGTCAGGTTGAGGATCTAGAACTCTCCCTGCTGGCAAAAGCCACAGTCACATCACAGGGGTGAGGTGTGATGAAGCACCAGGGTCAGGAGGATTCCAGCAATAGCCAGTAGAGAAAGGAATGATGGGGGAAAGATTCTGGACAAGCAAATAGGAGAAGACTGTTAACAAGCAAAAAGAGGATGCTGGCCCAGGGGGGCTTTGTTTGTTCGCTGAGTGTGCCCAGTCTGCTCACTGAGCATGCCCACGGTGCTGGCAGCATGCTCGCACACAGCAGGCGCCAACCCAGTAAACACTCAGTAAACACTGAGCCAAGGAGAGAGAAGAATGAGCATGTGAGCTCCAGCAACAGGGCTAGTGAACAAGCAAGATCATCAGCCTGGGGAACCTCGCTGCATCTAAGCAGGGCACACTGTGTGTGGAGGGAGAAACAGACAGCCACAGACGACCACTCAGTCGCCTGGCCACTGCACCCAAGCCAGCAGCAAGCTCTATTTCCACCAAGTTCTCATGATCCGTGGGGCCTGGTACCGAAGGGTTACTGGCTGCACTTGGAAAACCCTAACCCTGAGCCTGATGAAATGTCTTCTATTTTGCTTTCTGCTTTCTTTAAGACCCCAGATGTGTTCTTGCACATCAAAAGAGAGCAACTTATAAAGTTAAACTAAATCAAGGGCTTTTGTTCTGAGGCATCGTTGCTGAACTAATTATTCCTGCATGTTGTTTAATGAAATAGTGGTGCCATATATTAAACCAGTTAACAGGATGAGCACATGAGTTACAAGGAAGGTCGGGGCTGGGATTATAAATTTAACTTTTTCTTAAGAAGAGATGAAACAAACCGCTCGACTCCCCACCGCTGTATGTCACGGGGAGAGAATGATGGCACAGAGCAGCACTGAGGAGGGCTGTGCCCTGGTTCACGGTGCTGGCGGCACTGAGCCTGGAGGCCCCGGCCTGCTGGCTCACTACCCCAGGTCCTCCACGTCTGTGCTGCAGGCGGGTTCAAGGCTTGCCCCTCATCCCCCACATGCCCTTGGTCCCCAGACCCCCAACCTATGTAGCAACAGCCCTCCAAGAAGTCAGAAACAGCCTTAAACTGCATAACACACTCAGAAGAGGCCGTGCAAAACCTTCCTACCACCACCAAGAGGAACAATCTGAGTGCACATCACGCGGGGACTGGCCAGTATGCAGACACTTGCTGCTACGGCACAGAACGCAGGACATGAAGACAGGAGCAAGCGCATGGATTCCAGAGTATGACAACCCCCAACACACTGAGTAGACAGTGACACAGTGACTGCTGTGCGGTCTTACTCTGGAGTGTGTATGCTACACCTCTGAGCACAAGGAGGGTCTGGAAGGGAATGTCGCATGCTCCAGACACTGCCTTTCTCTGGGGAACGCAAGTTTAGGGAACTTTTAACTTCTAACTTCAGCCAATAGGGCATTAACTTTTTACCATAAGCATGCATTTCTGTTGTAATTAAATAAAGCAATAAATAAACATCATACTCTTTGAAAAATAAATCCACAAACAAGCAGTAATACCCTTGTGTCACAGACTAGAATTAAGAGGGTGATCAAAAAGGACACGGCCTTTCTTGGCAATGCATGAAGTATCACAACAAGAATGTATTTTATGTATTACTTGCATAATTAAAAGTAATTCAGAAAATTTTAATTAAAAAAAAGTAACATAAAAAAATAAAACTGCAACTAGCTAAGACCTTTCAAAGATAGGAGGATATATAAAATACCGGTGGCAAAATACTTCAGAAAGAGTGATATGATATTTAGTAAAAATTAAATATAGCAATCTCCACTGTGCAAACACGTAACAAACAGTCACAGGATAGTGAAGTAGAGAGCTCACACGAATGCGGCCCCTGGAACCATAGCCAACTTTGTTCCTTACATTTTGCTGTACTTTCCCCATCAGGTAGGTACATACTGCTTTCATAGTCAGAAAAAAGATATCATTGAATAAGAAAAGTTTCTGAGAAAGTGTGTGAAAGTTGGAGCCTACAATTACAGGGCCCCCAGGTCACAGGAGAGGACTAGGCCCCCACCCTACAAGCTGAGGACAACTGGCCCCTGGTGAGTATGCAGGTTTCAAGAAATGGACCTTTACCCTCCACACCACTAACACTGTAGGGACCTTGCGCCCAAGGATTTCAGACAAATGGTTAATTGGATACAATACAAGGTACCAACCACCGACTCCCTCTCTCCCCAGGAGTACAGTCCTGCCTTCTGGATGTACACAGGCACAGGGCTACAGTAGCCTGGGCGTGGCCCTCAGGCTCTGGCTCTGTACCCTAAAACTTACCGGGGTAACCTTCAGCATGGGCCTTGTCCTCTCTGAGGCCCCATTTCTTGAATGGTCAAGGGATGAAGATTCCTACTACCTAAGATTATAGGCAAATTTAACTGCAGTCCCTCAATTTGAAGATCCTGGCATACGAGAGGACTCAGCAGTCACTTGTTTTTTTGTAGATAGTCAGTGTGGTATGTGACACTTACAAAGCACACAGCACATGCCCGGACCTGTGCCCGAGCTCTTTCTATGCATTAACTCACACATCACCAAGCCAGGGAGGTGGGCACTATCATTATTCCCACTTTACAGCTGAGAAATGTGAGTACCCCAAGTCATTCAGCTCCTAGGACACCGCAGCGATGAGAAGACTGGCTTCGCTACGTGCCGCCCTCCACTGCCTCTTTGACATAAGCATGAGATTCTGTGTGTGTGTGTAGAAGTGATAGAGGTCAGTCTCCCCAAGGCTCTGCAGTGAGTGGCCCTTGAAGGGCACCCACTAGAGTGGGTGTGATGGCTTCAAGTGACTCCCAACCCACAGATTTGCTCTATGACAAAACTCCAGAGCCACACATTTGTGCCCTGCCCAGCAATTTTGACTCCCACAACAGTTTCCAACCTGGCAATGTCTGCACTTAAACCCATTTTTGGTTATCACAACAGGGGATGTGAGGTGTGGTGGGGGTTACTGACATCTGTACAGCCAGGGGATGCTTCTATATCCTACAGTGCCCAAGATAGCCCTTACAAAAGCCCCAATAAAAGATTATCAGGTCCAAAACATCAACAGTATTAAGCTTAAGAAGAGAGAGAAAAAGGAAGAATTCTGGTGAGACTAGCCTGCATGACATAGCAATATTCTGTCTCTAAAAAAAAAAAAAATTGGCTGGGTGTGGTGGTGCTCGCCTGTAGAGTCCCTCCTACTTGGGAGGCTGCGGTGGAAGCATTGCTGGAGTCCAGGAGTTCAAGGCTACAGTGAGCTTGTGCCACTGCATTCCAGCCTGGGTGCCAGGGAGAGACCCCATCTGGTGGGGTGTGGCGGGCAAGGTGAAGAAAAGAAAGAAAAAAAAAGAGTTCCTTATTTCCTAAGCGTTTTCTGGATAACTCCCTAAAAACTGCTCTCAGGAAACTTGAGCCACGGTTTCTCAAGGTAGACAGGATATACACAACCGTAATCAATACCTGGTCACCAAGCACCTCCTCCATGGCCCAGGAGGAGCAGGGGGTGGGGAGAGGAAGAGAGAACACCATGTCCTAGCAGAGTTCTAAGCAGCGCTAAAGGTATGGAACAGCCTCGAATCCAGACTAGAAGGTAGAAAAGGAGGAGGTGGCAAAGTGGGCAGGGCCTGGTGGGAGAAGGGGGTAGAGATATATGGGAGCTGTCACCAGCACAGAGGGGCTCTGGGGGGGCTGCCAGAGCAGCAGCAGTACAGTCCACCTGGGTGCCCAGGACCTGGGGGAGGAGAGCGTTATGGAGTCTTACTGTATCACTGCATAAACTCTGGTATCTTTTGCATTTTGACCCATCTGCAAGTATGACCTTTTCAAAACAATAAACAAATGAGCATATACATTCACCTGTGTCCCTGCCAGGGGCTTTCTTACGTTGCATCTCACATAAGCCCATAACAGTTCTCTGCTGTGGTTCTTACGATGCCCAGATTAAAATTCTCCGTTAAAAACAGACGCTGCAGGAGGCTGACTTGTTAGAGCCCCATTACCAGTGGTAAAGTCAGACCTTCACACACCAAGTCCTGGGTGGGACCACATGGACTCTGCCCAAGTTGGACCATTGACAAACTAGCTCAGAAGGTGACAGGGATACCTGGGCTCTGAAGACACAGCTGGTCACCAACTGAACGCAAGATTCTACCTAGGGTTCCAACGTGGTGTGGAAAGGCAAGCTGCAGGGCACGAAGCTGTCTTCTGTGGCGTTCCCTGCTGGCAAAGCCTGCTCACAGCCCTGCTGCCAGGAGAATAATCTCTTTGCTGCATCTCCACCTTGCCCAACTGTTGGCTGTCATAGATACTGAGAAGAGACTAAACTCAGACAGCCCTGGTCCTGGACTTCCCCATATGAGTGGACACTGGAGACAGCAATCTCCCTTTCAGGAAAAGATACGTACCATCTGGCTGGGACAGCCACAATGTCAAGAGCTGGTCAGAACAGGAAGGTGCTGGGTGCTCACCATGGTAATGCTTGTAACAGCCATGGTAATGCTGTAGTGTAGTAATAATTTACAGACAAGGGGACTGAGACCTACAGGGGCTACTTGATTCGACCAAGCTCAGACAACCAAAAAATGGTAACCTGAGATTTCAACCAAAGATTGTAGGAGTTCAAAGCTAATGCTCACCCCCAAACCAGGCCATCTTC
The DNA here is from genome assembly GCF_000181295.1 of Otolemur garnettii. Taxonomy (NCBI): domain Eukaryota; kingdom Metazoa; phylum Chordata; class Mammalia; order Primates; family Galagidae; genus Otolemur; species Otolemur garnettii. Next base: position 2,338,615 of record NW_003852496.1, on the reverse strand, counting down.
CCAGGGAACTATCTCTGCAGACAGATTTAGAACTTTCAATGTGTGGCAGTGCAGGAAAACTTCTGAGTGTTCTTTTACAAAAAGATACAGCTAAATGGTTGGGAGAGAAAAGAAGGGAAGAAAAGGGAAGTTGAAGAGGCCCTTTCCCTCTCCCACAGCCTGGCCCAGCCGGCTGCCTCTCTGCCATGGTATCTAGTTGAGGAAGCCACACCTGCTACACCTCTGTCATCTGCAACTTGACAAGCAGGTCAGGACACCAGGCCTGCCACAAGGAGGGTGGCCCACCCATCTCTCAACTGTTTCTCATTAGCTGGAACATTCCACTTTTCAACAACCAAGGATGCCTCTGTCCTTCCTTGGAAGGTGAGGGCGGACCCTATTCTGAACACTGGTGGGTGCTCATACCAAACAAAGGCTCCCCTATTTCAGCGCAGTCTGGTGATACAAAGGCAGTGGGATCTCACTACTCCGTCCTCTGTATGTGCAAATGGCCAGCAGTTGGATAGGGCCGAACTCCAGAGAAAAGGAAACTGGCCTGAATCCAGGCACTTGGGGCCAGCTGGGCAGCCCTGCCTGTCTGAAGCCTGGTGCTGGCCACTCTGTGTAACTCAGAAGATCTGGTTCCTTCATCTCAGAGACAGGTTATAATAGCACCTATTTCACAGGGTTGTCCAGGGTTAAACAGGAAAAAAAAGCATATGAAATGCTTGGTTTCATAACTGCCGTATGGGGTCTTCCTTCTTTCTCCAGCTCTGTCTCAGAATCTTCTCAGCACAGTCTCTGCATGGCGCCAGCCAACCCATCAGAGGTGGAAGTGGAAGAAACCTTTCTGCATCCTTCGTGTGAATCCCTGAGAGCAAATCAACACTGGTAGATGCTAACTATGGGCCAGGCACTGTGCTCAGGAGGCTTCTCCTAAGAAGCACAGCCAAGCAGGAGAGGAAACACTGGGTTAGGATAAGGAGCAGGGCCCAACTCCATTCTTCAGACAGACATAGCCCCCAGAAGCAGCAAAACATTAAGAACTGGATTTTGAAGGATTTCCAGGGGTGTTTCAAATGGTCAGGGCTGGAAAGGGCAACCCAAGCAAACAATCGACACTCCCAGATGCCTAATGTAAGCATGAGAATAATCAGCCTGTTCTCAGGACCATTCTAAAGAGATGGAGGAACCAGAAAGTCAAGTCCCTGCCTAAGGTCATAGAAGGAAAGTGCTAGCAATATGCAGAGAGATGGGGCAGCCACTAGACAGGGAACCAGTCTAGTGCCGTGTGCCTGGAACTCCCCACGTGTGGTACAGCTACTCATATGCTTGAGGCTTTGGCCTGCAGTCCCCAGGGCACGTGGCCATGTGGGGCTTTAAGTGGCATACAGCAGGCTCACTACAGTGGCCAGCACTCAGCACACACAAGGAGCTAAACCCTCCCTCCTTCCCTGTAGGAATATGGTCTCCAGGGCTTAACACACCCACATCTCTTTTGACCTCCTTTCAAATTCTTCACTCTGTGGTGAAATAGCAGACCCAGAGCAGAGCTCTGGGTAACCAAGAGGAAGGTGACTGCTTCAGAAGGAGAATTCCTTACATTTACCACAGGTCTACTTTTGAAAACAGCAAAAAGATCAAATTTCTATAAAAACAGCTACATTTTCAATGAATAAAGGGATACACAATTAGAGGGAATCTCAGGGCCAGTCCTTTCTAAAACACATTATTACCATCTTCTCGTGAGACTTTGGTCTAAATCCAAATTCTAATTTTTAAAATCTTCTTAGAGGGATATCTTCTGCATTATAAGTAATCTCTTTTTAACTTATTTGTCTGTTAGTTCACATTGTTGTGTAGTTTATTTCCCTACTTAGACTCCTTTTTAAAAACCAAGTAGCTTTATCAAGCGGGCCTCTCCCCATCCACAGAAGGCACCCAGCCCTGTGTTGTGATAGCCCCCACAGGGGCACTACAGAGACCTGCAGAGGGAAAGTGGCCTTTCCAGATCCGCCTGTGGGTGGACAAGGCAGACAGGCTGCATCTAATGCCAGTTTCCAAACTGTGAGTGTGACCACAACAGAACCAACTAGAGTAAAATGCAACGGGGAAGGTAAGTGTGGTTCTATAACACCACCTCCATTCTCTATTTGTATGTGTATTGGGTCATCCTATAAAGTCTATTCTACTGTGGATTATAAGGAAAAGGTTGCACAACACTGTTCTGTTGTGTGCTTGCAAAGAAAATAGCTGCATTCCTTTCCCTCTAGGCCTCCCATCAGTGTGGGGGAGCTGGTCAGGCAAGGCGATCAGCAAGAGATTGCTAAAAGGCAGTCTACTGGCAGTGACCTTATACAATTTCAGACACTCTCAAGAGAAAGTAGAACTCACAACCCCCAGGGGTCAAGGGTGCAGGGCAGCACCAGCCCTCCACAGGAGGACTGGCATCTTTGAGCACAGGAGGGGGCTTCAGAGCTGTCAGACGCAGGAGACAGTTCTACATAGCAGGCAGCACTCTAAAGCCTCTTGCTTCCAAGGGAAAGGAGAGAAAACAGGAAATCCTGCAATGTTCCCCCCAGGTTTAATTAAATACACAACTACGGTGGGTCCTAATTTTCTAACCTTGCCAAAGGCTCATAGTATACTAAGCCATGAGAATATTCTCGGCTGTGGTCTAAAAACACTGTGGCCAAAGGGCCTCCAGATGATAATGGTGACATCTGCTTTTCTTCCTGAAAAATGCAGATATGGTGCCTGCCTTTGGTTCTGTCATGACTTCATTAAGCTGCACAAGGTGTATGTGATCGGAAAAACAACTGCTCCTTTGTGTTGCTTTTCGATTTCCTTCCCTAAATGTGTCTATTTTAAATGGGTCAATGGATGTTAAAGCCAGGAAAAGATGACATTTGAGTAAGATCCCAGCACGTGGCATCTAGCACCTCAGCAGGCCAAGCCAGGCCAGGCCAGGAAGCTGGAAACTCTGGAGACCCCAGAGCAGGTACCAAGCACTAGTGTGCCCAGTCCCTTCCTGGGAAGCATCTCTGCCCCTCTCAGGTGGCAAAGCCTTCCAGAGGCCCCACACCTGAAGAAAGAGGGACTTCCTTGGCTGGGCACAAAGCTCTCAGGTGATTCTGAGCTACACCTCACTCCTTAGGCAATTAGCTTTCCGCAGCCTTTTCCAGCCTCTGACATAGATCCTCTAGTTTGAACCTTCACAGCTAAAATCACAATGACTTATGGCCAGAACTGATGGTCTCTGGCAGCTTTAAAACTCTGAATTTCAATTCTGGTCCTGACACTTACTAGTGCAATGATGGAGGGTTAAATTTCTTCTTTGAACCTCAGTTTCAAATGGAAGCTAGGCCCTATGCAGTGGGTGCTGGTTATCTGTGTGGCCCCAGTCAGCTCTCAGGCCCCCACCCACATCCCAAGGCCTCTCCTCTGGAAGGGCCTTGTCCTTGACTTCCCTGCCTCTAGGCTTTCTCCTTTCCTATCCTTCTCTTCCATGTCCTCCTCTCAACTCTGAACTCAAGATGGACTCTCTTTGGCTCTCTCCTCCCCACTGCCCTCTTCATGCCTGCTCAGTCTCCCCCAGGTGCTGACAACTCTTAGCCACTCTGCCAGCTCTTCCTCTCCATTTCCACAGGCATTCCCCCAAATTCAGGTCCTCTCCAAAACATGTGTCAGGACTACAGCAAATGTAAGCAATGAGGTACTCCACCATCCTTCTGTGAGCAGTCCACATTCAATCCTCAGCAAAAGTTTGAGAAGGAACTTAAGTGAACAAACAAATGTTCACTTTCATACTCTCGCTCATGGCAAAGGCAGTCTATCCCAGTGAGGTCATGTGTACAAGCATTTAGCTAACTATTTGGCGGATGATAGGAAGTACCTCCACTTCCAGCTCAAAAGAACAACATATAAAAACCGTGCCTCATTGACGGTAGGGTGACCGTACCTTCACCCTACCAGTCTGTAACACAGACAGTAACTCCACTTCATAGATGGGAAAATGAAAGCTCTGGTCCTGTGCACCTACAGACGGCAGGGGCCATGTCCCGCACATGGTGTGAGAGCAGAGGAATGCCCCTTCCAAACTGGATTCTAAGGAGCCCTGTGTTCTTAGGCAGAGTCCTGGGGCCGCCACAAGGGTGAAGAGGGGCAGGGTCCAAGTCACTCATCTGCTTTTCAATCAGATTGGCTCCCGTTTTTATAGACTGTACTTATAGGGGTTCTAAATAAAATGTCAATTGATATTCAAGTTATTCAGCTAACATGGTTCAAAGCCATTGGCATGAGGGGCAAAGCATAGGTTTGGGGGATACTGGTTCTAGTGGCTCTGATACCAAGTAGCTATGTAACTAAATGGCATCTGGCTTCAGCTTTTCCATCTACAAAGAGAGGATAAGACTCCAAGCCTCAGAAGAGTCCCGTGAGGATTACAGAGCCTAGCTCAGCAGCTGGCACATAGGAGGCACACAAGAAGAGCTACGTCTTCTCCCAGTTCAGCCCCTTGTCCTGTACAGTGCCCACCTAGCCTGGCAGACACACTGAGCTGGCCCTTGGAAGGACTGAGAGCTCTGGCCTCCTCCAATATGGCCTGGCTCTTCCAGCCTTAATGGATAGGAGCCTGGGCCCTGGGCACCATGTGACAAGAGCAGACCCATAACCACGCTTGGCCTACAGTCCTCTTCTCCTGAGGCCAGCCCCCGGGTTTGAAGGGCAGGGTCTTGGTCTCACTGTGGGGGGCCTCACTCTCACAACTGTACTTATCTATGCACACAGAGCACGTGTGAAGGCCCATTCACCCTTAGCTGCACAGCTCAATCAGAGAGACAGCCTACTGTTAGGCTCAGGGTACCCCTGGGAACCACGTGCTGTCTGGGTCCACAATTTGGGGACTGAAGATTACTGCTGGTCTCACTAAGTACCAAGAAGCATGTGCCCCTTCCTGCCACATACCCAAAAGATGTATGCAGGGAAAGAGTCCAACTGAAACCATCTTTATCATCCCTAAAAACAGAACAAGGTCAGGGCCTAGTCCCAGAGTCAGCATCACAAATGTAATGCTTTACAGAAAAAACTCTAAGCAACTGAGCAGGGGCCAGGCTCAAACAACTGAACGTGGCTACCTGAGGTGAACACAGGCTGAGCACTACTCTTCTTGATGTCCAGTGCCAGTTGCTCCAGGGCTCAATCTATATACACCTTCCTGTCTGTTCCTACTGCAAATAAAGCAGCTCAATCAGTACCTTGCCCAGTTCTTCCAGCCAACATTCACTGAATGTCTAATGGAATCAGGCCCTGGAGTAACAAAGTGAACACTGGCTATGCCTTCAGACATTTGGTAAAGGCCCATCAGCACCAATTCAGAGATGTGGAAGCCAGGCCTTAACTGCCAAGCACGGCTTGTCTATTTGGCCCCCCAAGTCCCTTCTCACTCACATCCTCAGACACAATCATCACAAAGTGGGTAATCTAAGAGAAGCCCCCTCTGATTCCTGCCCCTGCCCAGTGAAACAAGCCTTCTCTTCCACATTCAACACTGGGATTTTGGCTTCAGGAAATATGGACTCTGAATTGGGTGTCATTTTCTCTAAGTCTCTGGCTCCATCTGCTGTCTCTGAATGTCACAGGGATCTATGGCTGGAAACAGTGTCCAGAGGGTGCCTGTCAGCCTCGAGGAAAGCTTGGGGAGGGCAGGAGCAGGAAAGGCCCTTTGTGTGGTCAGGACCCCACACCCAGCAGCAAAGCTGCTCTCATTTGGGAAGGATGGGGCGAGTAAGGAGGGTGCTGGCAAGAAGATTATTTTGCTTGACCCTTTAGCCCACTATAGTCTGGTTCCAATTAAGTATAAAAGTAAGCCTAGTTACTAGGTTACCCTACTTGCCACAACTTACCTTAAAAGCCAGAAATCATTTCACACAGGATGATCTCCATGGTACTATAAATGCTGTATGCACTAAGTTAGAAAGAATGAGGATTTTGGAATTAGAAAGCCCTCGATTGGGGATGAATCCATTGAATGACCTTGGAAAAGTCACCTTCCTAAGTCTTCCTTTTCTAATCTGGCAAGGAGAATAAGGGTGCTCCTTTGAAAGGGGAGCATTATGTGAATTAAGTGAAATAACACAGGGAAAGTAAGTAGCACAAACCTTGTCTTAGTCAACAGGTTTTTAACTACCCATTTTACAGAGGGGAAACTAAGGTTCAAATTCATTTCAGGCTCGGCGCCTATAGCTCAACCGGCTAAGGCGCCAGCCA
>NW_003852496.1:2328576-2330938 GCF_000181295.1 Otolemur garnettii | reverse complement strand
TGGGCGTTATGGTGGGTGCCTGCAGTCCCAGCTACTCGGGAGGCTGAGGCAAAAGAATTGCTTAAGGCCAAGAGTTTGAGGTGGCTGTGAGCTGTGATGCCACAGCGCTCTACCCAGGGTAACATAGTGAGACTCTGTCTCAAAAAAATAAAAATAAGTAATTAGTTTGAACTAAGATCTACATTATAAGAAGTGTGTGTGGTGTATGTGTGTATAATCTCAAACTTATATCCTTATAACAGAGTCACTCTTCTTTTTAAGAGCTCTGGAACACTTACAAAATTGTATATTAGGCCACAAGAAAACTCAATAAACTCGAAACAGCTAACATGATGCAGACCACATTCTCCCTTCCATGCAATAAAAACTCTAAATGCATAGCAAGACTAAAAGGGGAGAAAACCCCAGCAACTTAGAAATGAAGATGATTTCCTCATTAATTAACTCTCGAGTCAAAGAAGGACTCAAAACAGAAGTTGCAGAATGTCCAAAACGTAACCGTATATATGTGTGGTTACTTAAACAGCATTCAAAGCACCTTAAACATTCAGATAACTATCCACGCATACATAACCAGTACATTTAGCATCTAAGTCAGGAAGCTAGAAAAAACACCAAATCACCCAATGAAATAAACAGCAAAGAAAAAAGCACAAATTATTCAATTAGAAAATTGGAAATAATAATAGAATTGATAGATAAATGCAAATAGTGAGTTCTTTAAAAATAGTAAAGCACACATACACAAAATCAGAAATAAAAAATAGAAAATGACTACATATAAAAACATTTAACTTGCAAAACTCAATGCAAATAAGTTTCAAAATATGACTTAATACACGATTTTCTGGGCAAATGTTACCAAAATCGTTCTGGCAGAGACTAAAAACAAAAAGACTAAAATACTTTTTAAAAAGGTTATCAAAGTGGTATCCCCCCCAAATTACCAAATTTAGATGGCTTCAAAGATAAATTCCTTTAACCTTCTAAGGTATAGGTCGCTAGTTTAATTGTTTAAAAAGAATAAAGAAGGAAAATTTCCAAATACTTTCTATGAAGCTAGTTGCTAATAGCAAAATTTGACATGACAAAATCATCAACCAGACATTTTAATCATGAATGTTAATGTAAAAATCTTAACTATTAGTCTAGGAAAAAAACACATATTGCTCCAAAAGATATCATAAAGGTTGTTGACAAAATTTAATATCAATTCCTGACTTAAAACAAAGTATAAATGGATATTTTCTCCTTATATGAAAAAAGAGAAATGAGACCAAAAGCTTAATGATAACACAATAGCCACAGTGTCGTTAAAATTACAAAGAACAAAAAGACACCTGCCATTGAACATTGTTCTGGAATTACTACACAATGTAATAAGACAAGAGAAAGAAACTGGAGATCTAAATAGTTAAAAGGAAGGTTAAAAATTATCACCATTTGCAAAGGATATAACTATATACCTACAAAATTCAAGGGAATCAACACAAAAGACAAGAGAAACAGTACTGAAGTGTATTTGGATAAGGTGGTGGGTTACAGAATTATATTTAAAAGTCAATAGCTTTTCTGAACAAAGACAAATTAAAAATTATAATGGAAGTAATGATACCATTTATAATAGCAACCGAAAATATAAAATGCCCAGGTAAAACTTAAGAAATGTGCAGGATCTATCTGAGGAAAATTCAAAAACTCTTAAGTAAATATAGACATACTATGTTCTCAGATAGGAAAACCAGATATTATAAAGATGGAAACTCTCTTTGAATTATATCTATATTCAACTCAATTCCAACTATAATCAAAAAACTATTTTTTGGCAATTGAAAAAAATATTAAAGTTCATCTGAAAAATAAAAGCACAACAATAGCCTCAAAGATACTTTTTTACAAAAGGAGAAATGGTGTTTGAGAGGTAGGGATTAGTCTTTCCAGAAAGGAAAAAAAAAACAATAAAGCTATAATAATCAAAAGAAAAGAAAACAAACACTTTGGCATGGCAGAAAAAACATGAACAGATCAATGAAACACCAGTAAATAAGCTCAGAAATGGATTTAAATAGTTCTTAACAAATCAGGGGTAAAAGAAGGATTACCAACAAAACTGATGGGAAAATAAAGTTAGACACCTACTATAGTAAAAATAAAGGTAAAGATGAAATGCAAAAGCATAAAAGAGTAAAACACATTTCAGAAGAAAGTGGATGAATTTACAATCTTGGAGGCCATTTTAAGCACGACAGACGGCTCGGCGCCTATAGCTCAGCCGGCTAAGGCGCCAGCCACGTACACCTAAGGTGGCGGGTTTGAATCCCCAGCCCGGACCCGCCAAACAACAATGATGGCTGCAACCAAG
>NW_003852496.1:2327393-2328515 GCF_000181295.1 Otolemur garnettii | reverse complement strand
TGAGCCCAGGAGTTGGAGGTTGCTGTGAGCTGTAATGCCACGGCACTCTGCCCAGGGGGACAGCTTGAGGCTCTGTCAAAAAAAAAAAAAAAAAGCACGACAGACAACACAGAAATCATAAAAGAATGACAAATTAGACTACATAAAAATGTACAACTTCTAAATGGAAAAAAAAATCAACCAAGCCAAAAGATTAATGAAAGAAGGGATTGTAGTCATTTATAACACAACCAAAGACACTGGGCTAATTTCTTCATTTTACAGAGTTTATACTAATTAATGAGAAAGAAACAGCCCAGTACAAGAAAAAAAAAAAAAAAAGGCAAAGACTATAAACAGGTAATTTATAGATAATGAAATACAAGTGCCAATAAACATATGTAAACATAACCCCATTCATAAATTAAAGAAAGTAGGTGAAGGAGCAAATACAATCTTCCTTAACCTGTCAGGTCAGGTAAAAATTAAAATGACTGATAATATATAATTCAGGCAGAAGTCCGGGACATGGGCAATCTCGCATATTACTGTAGGAATGTAACTTGACACCACCTTTCTGGAGGGAAATTGGGCAATAATTATCAAAACTATAAATGGAAACCCCCAGATTTGACCCAGTAATCAATCACATTTCAAAGGATTTACTCATGGATTTACTCACGTAAGTCCATAAAGATAAATAAAATAGGCTTATATACTATCAACTATAATGTTTTTTAAAATGCAACAGTCAATGAACAAGGCTAGTTAAATACTGCTTAAATAAAACATGGTACAGCCCTATAACAGAGTATTTATGAAACATTTAAAAGTGAGACAGGGTGGCGCCTGTGGCTCAGTGAGCAGGGCACCGGCCCTATATACTGAGGGTTGCTGGTTCGAACCCGGCCCCAGCCAAACTGCAACAAAAAAATAGCCAGGCATTGGAAGGCGCCTATGGCTCAGTGGGTAGGGCACTGGCCCCATGTGCCAAGGGTGGCAGGTTCAAACTCAGCCTCAGTCAAACTACAACCAAAAAACATAGCCAGGTGTTATGGCGGGTGCCTATAGTCCCAGCTGCTCGGGAGGCTGAGGCAAGAGAATCACCTGAGCCCAAGGAGTTGGAAGTTGCTGTGAGCTGTG
>NW_003852496.1:2293563-2327373 GCF_000181295.1 Otolemur garnettii | reverse complement strand
ATGCACGGAAGGCAAGGGGAGGAATAGAAACCACAAATTTGGTGGTGCCCATAGCTCAGTGAGTAAGGCACCAGCCATATATACACCCAGGCTGGCAGGTTTGAACCTGGCCCAGACCAACTAAACAACAATAACAACTACAACAACAAAACAAAACAAAAAAAGCCAGGCGTTGTGGTGGGCGCCTGTAGTCCCAGCTACTCGGAAAGCTGAGGCAAGAGAATCGCCTAAGCCCAAGAGCTGGAGGTTGCTTTGAGCTGTGTGACACCATGGCAGTCTACTGAGGGAAACAAAATGAACAAAATGAGACTCTGTCTCTAAAAAAAAAGTGAGACAGATGCAAATACACATGCTGATAAATATTTGTAAAATTGCACTAATTAAAAAGCATTTCCTGTGGGTATAATTTTTAAAATAATTTTACAAATATATACAGTTATATGAGCGCATGCATAAAATTGTTTCTGGGATAATGTAGGAAAACTGTTAACAATGCTTATAAGGAATAATGGGTTTGGGTGGAGGGGAGGGGCTTTCCATTCTGTAAGTTTCGTGCTTGAATTTTCTAACCATGTGCATGATTTATTTCAATAAAAAAAGAATCATTGAGGAATGAGGTTTTATACCATTTTTTCTCTTCTGTATGACAACTAATAAATGTTTTAGATATTTGGCATATAAGCCAAACATTTTTAGGTTATTTAATAATTATTTTAGGATACCTTCTTTTTATTCCATGACTAGGATATAATCTAGACTGGAAATCAAGGCAATGAATTAGTCTGCTGTATGGTCAGCAAACAAGGGGCACTAGCCCCACTCATACTTTTACTCTCCTTCATGATATGGCTACCGGTGTGTCCTGCTTTGAAGCCAGGCACAGTTACAGCTACATGTACATTAGTACTACAAGTCATAATAAAAAGTAAACTTTATTAAAATAGCATCTTTCTAGTACAAAGGGAACAGTCATATCATTCTGTGTATTACCTTCCTGCCCTCTCCCACTCCTACCACCCACCCACCCCACCCCACCCCCGCCTTTGCAGGACCCAGATGATAAATATCATGCCAAGAAAGTTATCATTGTAACAATCCACTAGGAAATGGAAGAAAATGATTTAATTTTGACAACTAAATGAGTTTTGACAAATGACTTAACTAACACTCTAACCAACTTGCTCTGATAAAAATCAGGCCGTTTTCCCACTTGGATGAGAAAAATTCATCTTCATTCTATTATGTAACTGAGCAGCCACCCCGGCCCCTTCGGCAGGCCAAGCGTGCAGGTCTGCAGGACACCTTTCCAACGGGGTTTTCTGCTCACCCTCATTTCCACCCCTGTGGTCCTTTCTCCCAGAGACCACTTTGGCCTCTCTGTTCAACCTCTCCCCATTAAATGATCAAACAAAAGTCTCTTTTGCGGACCAGTCCCTCTTCCTGTCCCATTTACAATCCCACCAGGTCCTTTTCTTCTCTGGCCTGCCAACAGTAAGTAGCTCCATAGCCGAAGGGGAGAAACAAAGCTGCCATGGGGGAATGAGGAAAGAGAGAGAGGGGACAGGGCCTAAAGTGGACATTGGACAGGTGTGTGTGGGTATGAACGGATGAGGGAAGAGAGCGTTCTGAATCTAAGAGCAGGTCCAGCAGGCCTGAAGTCCTATTATAACTATTATGTATCAATTTTAAAAAAAGAAAAGAAAAAAAATAAAACATTAGCGATCCAAACTGGCACAAGGGAGCCAGGCCTGCGCACCAACTGTCCTGGGAAAGGTGATTTAGGGAAGTGTACGTGAGCACATCCAGCAAGACCCTGCTGGACACATGTGGTTCCCACTCAGCATGCAGGCACAGATGATGTCCCTCCCCAGCTGTCCCAGACCTACTGATCAGCTGCAGCTCCTAGATCCCAGCAACACCTGCTCCACAGGATCCAGGAAGTGCTTAGAGAAATTAGCAGCACTGGACAGAATTAATGGACTACGGTTTTCAGCAAAATTGAGACAACCACCTGGTTTGAACCTAAGATTTAGGAATGTGGTGGGAGTAGCCTCACATTGCTGGCTAGGAAGGGCCTAATTTTATAACTTAGCATGTTAATAATTTCACTTTTTCAAAAATGCATCATTTAAAGTATGGGAGAGCTGCAGGGCACAAGGCTCGCAACCTGACCCTAGAACTTAGGGCAGTCAGTATGAGATTCAGGATTCTGAGGACCCTATGAAGCCTCGGAGGAATCAGAGCAAGGCAGGAAGCTCCAGGACACATTGAGAACTGCAAACCCTGGGTTGCTGGGGGTCTGGAGTCGGGCAGTTCTATAGTTCCAACCAGACCTTCCTCATGGCCACTGTCAGGATGAGCTTCCTAGCACAAGCTCCTTCCCTCCCAATGGAATCTCGACCCACAAGAAGTTTGGAAGGCTCTTTAATCTCTCCTCCCACAAAAGAAATTAGAACAGTGAGATTCAGGGGCTCAGTCAGAATTAAATATAGGGGTACTATAGAGTGAATTCTCCAAGTTATGATCTAGCACAACAGAAATCAAGAGAAGGGAAGGCCTACGTCCTGCACAGCCACTCTACGCTAGACTTCCTGTGTTGCTCTGAGCCCCCACAGCAGCCTTCCCGTGGGGACTAGAGGCTTTCACTGTGTTTCTCCTACACAATTCCCTGACTGTTCCTCCGTGTCAGGCCTGAGCTGGCATCCCTGACCCTGACCAGCTGTTAATCCCTGGGCTGTAATTCTGATTTCCCAGGAGGACAGAGGCCAGTGCTATGCTGCTTATGCACCAGTGGGTCACCAGCACCTCAGGTATTGGGCTTCTGTATCTACCCTTAACAGAAAAGACTGTGGGGCCTTTCCCACACCCTTGGTGCTCTGGGAGGCCTTCCCGCTGTGTGGAGAGCATGAGGTGCAGCTTTGGTGATGGGTGGCCCTGGTGAGCCTACAATTCCCCCACCCTACTCCAAGGTCATGACTGTTTCTCCACCATTGGGGGCCTGTCAGCCAACACACAGTTACAGAGTGCTTACTGCAAGCTAGGGCCTCTGCAGACTGGGACAAATCCAAACCATCTTACAAGGCCAGTGGATAATGACAGCAGGTTACAGTGGTAGTCAGATGGCAGAGGGACAGAACAGGAGGCATTTGTGTAGTGGTGGGGTCAGGAAACTGCTTCCTGAAGTACCTGTGCAATGCACCCTGCCGTGAAGAAGAGGGAGGCTCAAGCCACGCAGGTCAGGTTATGGCCACAGAGGCCTGTGTGCCAAGAAAGCAGGGAAACTGTGGTCTGCTCTGCCAGTGAAGGGCAGGAAGAGTCGAGGCTACAGAGGAAGATAGGGACCCAGCAGGATGGCCTGCAATGCTAGACTGTGGGGAAGGCGAGAGGAGACAGAAGGCTATGGAGGGCCAGGCCGAGGCCAGAGTGGTATTCTGTAGTACTGGCTGCATGGGACTCCTTCTTTTCTCCTGCCAGCCTCCCTACTGAGGAGCAGGAAGCCACATCCTGCTGGTATGTCCCGAGATCCAATGTGGACGACATTTTTCAGGGGTGGAGGTTTTGGGCGTTCCAACACTGGGATATCCCAGCGTGACCTGCCAGCCCTGTGCTCAGAACTCTGCCAGGAACCTGTCACACACAACAGAAGCAGCCAGGCTAGTTCAGCTCCAGGTATCGGGGCTGACATAACCCCTCAGTCTGTGTCCTTCTATCTTTTCTGGGATGCGGGGGTGATGTATGGACCATGGCAGTATATGCCCCCAGTGAAAGAAAAGTCTACCCCACAGGTCCCTCCAGGAGCTGAGGTAGGGCCTGCGGTCACACTGAGCCCCGTGCTGTGATGTGCTTCGAGGGGCTTGCTTTCCTCCCCGCTCCAGGCATATCCTTCCCCTGGGGATTCTGTGAGGAAGAGGACAGACAGACTGAGGGGAGTTCAACCATCTCTGGAGTCCCCAATACCCCACTGAGACTGTCACGCAAGTGGGGAGGGCAGGGTCCAGAGACGCACTTCCTACCACATGCAGGAATACCAGGTGAACACTGTGACAGTGACCTTTCCCAAGTGTGGGTCATTCTCCCTCTTCCTACCCCAACCCAGCCCCAAGGAAGCCTAATAAAAAAAAAAGCCTCAACTGTTGGAAGGCCCAGTTATACAGTTTAAAATTTGTTTACTTTGTAAACAAACCAACAGCAATAAATTATGCTGAACTTTTAATAAGACACACATCATACTAGGCCTGTATTTTTGCCAATAAAAAAAAGGTAGGAGGAAATAAAGAGAGAGAAAAATGCCTTGAAGTAAACATCACAAAAGGGGTTTCCTGTTATGAGATACGGATGCATTTCCTTGACCAAAAACAGACTGATCAAAATGCCAAATCAAAAATTATGAAAACTACAAACAGGTGACAGATTTGAACTTGCTTCCTTTGCTGCCCAGACCCCAGGGGGCCACCAGGCACCACCCCAGCACCTGTAGTTGGCCTCACTGCAGACAGGACTGAGAAGGAATCACACCACTGCCAGTGCAGAGTAGAAGGCGTCCCAGGAGGGCCTGGCACCAGCTGCAGCTTTCAGAATTGGTCCTCTTTTGTTTCACTTGAGTGTGGATGACTAAATGAAACAAATCTCCCTGACTGAGCACATTCCAGCGCTGGTCGCAAACAACAGACATGGTGGTAAAGCCAGCAAAAGGTCCTGTCCTGGTCTAGGGTTGGCACAAACTCAGCCATCCTCCCAGGCATGACGGGGACAGTGCTCCCTCGGGAGTACGGCAGAAGACTGGAGGTACATGCAAGAGGCTGATTCCTCGTCAAAATGAAGCGGCATACTTTGGAGGGACTGTGTGTTTCTGTTTTTGTTTTCTAGCAATTACGATTCAAACAAAAAGGCCCAATATCTGAGAACATTTGCTACTCCAATCTTTGGGGCCTTTACATATACTCTTCCCACTAATGAAAATGCCATTCCCTCAACTTTTCCACTTGGTAAGACTGTTTGTCTTTATATGTCTCCTTTCTCTCACAGACTTCTGTGTCTCCAAAGCAGCTAACCAGTCTTCCCTGAGGGGTCCCTCCTACCTCAGGTACCCGCAACGTCCAGGTGCTCTACTTCCCTGGCGCCCTCTGTCCCATAAGGTCATGAGCTCTTTTGGCACAGCCAGAATCTGACTTTGGCCTGAGTCCCTGCCACTCAGTCCAGGAACACTCAGTGCAACTGCTAGAGGCTCTTCCTCTCCCACTGTGCCTAGCAGAGAATTTCTATGCCATTTCTAGCAGTCCAATAGTTGGCATTTTTTAACTGTTCAGATATGACAAGAAAAATGTTCATTTTTCCCCTGTGAGTTCTCTTTCCTAGAATGAACCTTCAGGAAGATGCAGGTCTTCCTGTATACCCTACAAATGTTAGGTGAGCCTCTAACAAGGTCAGTAAACTTTATTCCTGGCAATCTTCAGAGGTGGGAAGGACAGAAGGTCCTGCAACCAGGCTGTGGAGGACCCCCTGGGAAGGAGGGAGGTCTGGGCATCACAAAGTATCTGGGCTGAGGCACCTCAGCAGGGGTCCCTAATGGCTCCCACTCACAGCACCCCTGTATTAGCTTAGCATGCCAGCCTACCAGAGCCCTGGTTCTAGGCTTGATCTCTAGATCCCTGGGGCCAGAGCACAGCGACGGACAAGGAGTAGCCTTCTCACCAAGAGTAGAACACATGTCTCAGGCTACAATCCACATGGGAGAAGCAGCTACCTGCTTTGTATATAAGCTTCCCTCAACTCTTGAGGACTGCTACTAAAAATACCTACAATTTTTCCTGAACTCTTTGAGGACTGCTACTAAAAATATCTAGAATTTTCAAAGCCAAGAACTGTGAAAGCCATCTTATACATATATATATATATATATATACATATATAAAATTTAATTTTCCTGATTACCCCACAGAGAATTTATTCTCATCACCCTTTTAGAACTATTAACTGACGCTCAGAAAGGTGAAGTCACTCACCCAAAGTCACAAGTCAGAAGCGACAGAGGTAGCATTCTAAACAGCATTCTCTTGACTCTGAGGCTCTGCTTGTTGATGTGATCCTATAAAGGAAGTTTTAAAAGGCAGTGGCACGTATAGATGTCCAGAAGCAGAAAGACAGAGTTAGTGAAGAAGACAGTCTGCACTGGCTCTCTATGCAGCCGCACCCCTCCTCATCTAGGCCATCAACACCTAGGCTGCCACCCGCCCATACACACTTTCCAAGTCATCCTACTGGTCTGCATTTTTGCCAAAATCCATAGGCTGGACCATGAAATAATTACCAACAACTTCAAAGGACTGAAAGCATAAAAAGTTTGTTCTCTGACCACAGTGGAATGAGACCATAAATCAACAACAAAAGTTAATTAGAACATCCTCAAATGTTTGCAAATTAAGCAATATATTTACAAATAACCCATGAAAGAAACCATACTAAAAAAACTTGAGGGGGGTCTTCATAAACTGTCACATAACAGGCACAATGTAGGGGTGTTTGGCATATCGCCTGAGTGAAGGGCTCAACTACAACCTGAACTCTACCAAACGCAAACAGTGTAACCTAATTGTATATACCCTTATATTAATCTTAAACAATAAAAGAAGTTTTCTGAAATACTTTTAAACAAATGATAAAAAATAAGACATATCAATGAAATGAAGCTAAAGCAATACCTACAAGAAAATTTACAGTTCTAATTGTATGTGTTAGTTAGTAAAGAAGAAAGGATAATTAATGATCTAAGTTTTCATCTCAAAAAGGTACATAAAGAAGAGCACAGTCAATCCTAGTAAGTCCTGATAGAATGGGAAAAAAAGGAAATAATGAAGAGGAGAAATCAACAGAATAGAAAACAAATGTACAACTGAAAAACATGAACCAAACCCAAAGTCAATTATTTGGAAACAGTATTAAAATTGATAAACACCTACCAAGACTGATCAAAAAAGAGAGAGCAAAAACATAAATAATCAATATTAGAAATAAGATGGGGATACTGCTATAGATTCCAAAAACATAAAGGGATAACAAGAAGATATTATAATTAATTTATATCAATAAATAAAAATAGACTAATTCCTTGTAAAAATAAAACTGACACAAGAAAAAAGAAATATCTGAACAACCAGCTATATATTGAGGAAATTAAATCCATAACTTAAAGCCTCCTCTTGAAGAAATCTATAGGCCCTCACAGCTTCTTCATTAGTGAATTATTCTAAATTTTTTAAGCAAGAAATGATAGCAACTTTAAACAAATTCTTTCAGAGAATAAGAAAACTTCTCAATGCTGGCCAGAATAATGTTGATACTAAAACATACCCCAAGCCTCACAGGAAAGGACAATTATAGAACCACATATCTCACAAACATAGATAAAGAAACACTAAATAAAATGTTAACAAATCAAATCCAGAAATACAGTATTTCACACCCAACCAGAATTAATCCTAGTAGTATAAGGTGGGTCTGAAATTGAGAAAGAAAAAAAATCAATAAATGTAACTTTCCACATTAACAAAATAAAGGAGAAAAACTATACGATCATTTTAATAGAAGCTGAACAAACATTTCAAAAAAAATCAAACATCCATTTATGATAAAAGCTTTGCGCAAATTAGAAACAGAAATAAACTTCCTCAATTTGATAATATGTACCCCCAAATCCATAGCTAACATCATATTTAATGGGGAGACAGTAACTACTGTCCCTCTAACATCAGGAACAAGGTAAAAATGGCTGTTCTCACCACTCACATTGAACACTGTACTGAAGTTCCTAACGAGTAAGTTAAAGAAAGGAAAAAGGACAGAAAAGACTTGTTTCCAAATGACAGAGTATCCTAAGGAATCCAAAAAGTAACCACCAGTCTAGTCACTGACATTCGGAAGGCTGCAGGATGCATGTCTTAGTGTGCTTTGCACATTAGTATTCTAATTTGCTAAAATAGAATACTAATACTAAAGGACTGATACTAATACTAATACAAATACATATTTGCTAAAATAGAATACCTGAGACTGGGTAATTTATAATGAGAAAAAATTTACTGGCTCCTAGTTCTGGAGCCTGAGAAGCCCAATATCAAGGTACCCATGTCTGTCAAGGGCCTTCCTACTATGTCATAGAGGACAAAGGCAAGGAGAAAAGAGGGTGAGAGAGAGAAAGCAAGAGAGAAAATCCACTCCTGCGATGGGAAACCCACTCTCACAATAGCAATGTGTTCCCTCATGAGGGTGAAGTCTTCTGACCTAAACACTTGGGAAAGGTCCTACCTCTTACTAGCATTACAATGCCAACTAAATTTCCACATGAGTTTGAGAGGGCATATATATTCAAACCATAGCAGTATATAATGGAAATGAACAAATCAATTGTATATACATTATAATAAATAACTGTAAAAAATATTTTCAATAACATCAAATAAAATACATAAAAATAAATGTAATAAAAGATGTCAAAGCTATACTTAAAACTACAAAACATTACTGAGAACTAAAAACCTAAATTGAGAAAAAGATATACCATGTTCATAGATTGGAATACTTAACACTGATAAAATGTCAATTGTCCCCTAAGTGTTCTACAATGTTTACACATAATGCCAATCAAAATTCAACACACTTAAACAAAAATAAGTTGATTTGAAAACTTATACAGATGCAAATGACCCAGAATAGCCAAAACAACATTTTAAAAGAACAAAGTTGAAAGAATACTACTACTTCATTTCCAAATTTACTAAAAAGCCGTAGAAATTAAGACAGCATGGGGGCTGGACTGCAATTCCAGCATTCTAGGAGGCTGAGTTGCTTGAACAGGCATTTGAGACCAACCTGAGCAAGAATGAGACCCTGTCTCTAAAAACAGCTGAGCGTTGTGACAGGCACCTGTCATCCCAGCTACTTGGGGAGCTGAGGTAAGAGAATCACTTGAGCCCAGGAGTTTGAGGTTAAGGTGAGCTATGACACCAGGGTACTCACCAGGGTAACCCCAGGGTGACTAAGTGAGACCCTGTCACCTCCACCCTCCCCCAAAAAAAGGGAAAAAAGGAAGAAGAAATTAAGACAGTATGGGACTAGAATAAAAGTAAACACATAAATAACACAGAAATAGACCCACACATATTCAGTCACTTGTTTTTTTCCTTAATTTTACAAAGATGCCAAGGCTATTCAAAGGGGAAAGGCAAATGCTTTCAATGAATAGTGCCGGAACAACTGCATAAACATACAGAAAACTTCAATGCTTTCTTCACACCGTCTAAAAAGTTAATTTGGGATAGAACACAGACCTCTAAGTTAAAACGTTAAAGGGTAGAGAAGAAAACACAGGACAGTATCTTCAACCCTGGGGTGAGCAACGGCAAGGGCTTCTTAGAGAGGACACAGAAAGCATAAGCCATAAAAGGAAATAAATGGTAAACTTAAATTTGTCATAATTAAAAACTTTCAAAAGACACCACTAACAAAATGAAAAGGCAAGTTCCAGACTGGGACATGTTGTCTGTCAAAAGACTTGTGCCCCCAATGTAAAAGAACTCCTATAAATTAGCAAATAGCAGTTTGCAGTTCCTTTACATGTTTTTATATTAGGTGGCCTTTTTTTTTTTTTTTTAATTTTGACAGAGAGAGCTTAAGCAATTCTTTTGCCTCAGCCTCCCAAGTAGCTGGGACTACAGGCACCCACCACAATGCCCAGCCATATTTTTTTTGTTGTTGTTGCAGTTGTCATTGTTGTTTAACAGGCCCGAGCTGAGCTCAAACCTGCCAACCTCAGTGTACGTGGCCGGTGCCCTACTCAGTGAGCTATGGGCGCCACCCAAGGTTGTCTGTCTCACTGTTAACTCCATCTTTTGCTGTGGCATATATGGCCACATCCTTTCTCCCTCAGGTCCAGAATGCAGTGAAAAGGGACTGGAAGTAGAGTGAGAAGACCCAGATGCAAGTTCCCTTTGCACCCCTTATGACCTTGACCAAAACACAGCATTAAAGACTCAATTTTTGTCTTTGGAATATCTGCCAAAACCTCCACCTGGGGATCCTGTGAAAATGTTTTTACAAACCAAAAATCACTTACCCAAAAGGACTGAAAAGCACCTGTCCCACAAATTTACACTTGAAGCCAAGAAACAGAGAAGTCAAGCAAAAGACTAGAGGCAAAAGAAGTGTTTGTCACTAGAAGACCAGGGTAAATGAATGAAGGTGCATCTCGACTATCACTGCTGCAAGGGTAAAGAAAAAGAAAAAAAGAAGGCAGATCCATATTCACATGTGGTAGTACCTTCCAAGAAGGAGTTTTGTGGGGGAAAAAACAAGGTACAAAACAGTATGAGGCCAGGTGTGGCAGCTCACACCTGTAATCCTAGCCCTCTGGGAGGCCGAGGTGAGTGGATCACTTGAGCTCAATAGTTCAAGACCAGCCTCTGTAAGAGAGA
This sequence comes from Otolemur garnettii, assembly GCF_000181295.1. NCBI lineage: Eukaryota > Metazoa > Chordata > Mammalia > Primates > Galagidae > Otolemur > Otolemur garnettii. The sequence goes on along the minus strand of NW_003852496.1, from coordinate 2,316,907 downwards.
AACCCCGGGCTCGGCTCCAGTAGCACAGTGGTTACAGCACCGGCCACATACACTGAGGCTGGAAGGTTCAAACCCAGCCCAGGCCAACTAAACAACAATGACAACTGCAACAACAACAAAAAAATAGCTAGGCAGTGTGGTAGGTGCCTATAGTCCCAGCTACTCAGGAGGCTGAGACAAGAGAATCGCTTAAGCCCAAGAGTTTGAGGTTGCTGTGAGCTGTGACACCAAGGTACTCTACTGAGGGCGACAAGTAAGATTCTGTCTCAAAAAAAAAAAAAAAAAAAGGAAAGAAACCCCATTTCTTCTAAAAGAAAGAAAAATTAGCCAGGCATTGTGGCAGGCTAGTAGTCCCAGCTACTCAGGAAGCTTAAGCAGGGGGATCCCTTGAACCCAGGAGTTCGAGGTTGCTGTGAGATAGGCTGAGGCCATGGCCTTCTAGCCTGAGTGACAGAATGAGACTCTGTCTCAGAAAAAAAAAGAAAGAAAACAAAAAAGAAAAAACAATGTCTCCATGTGTATAGTATGGTATTATTAACATAAAGCAAAAATTGGGAGCGAGGATGTACCTGTATGTGCTTCAACGTGCACAGATCATTTCTGGAAAGAAACCAGCAATGGTACCAGGATAAGGAACATCCTTTACATCTTTTACATGGTTTGAATTTTTTCCCTATCATGAGAATGCATTACCTATTTTTTTCAACAGTTAGAAATTCGAGTTAAAGTTAAGTGCTATAGCTGCTGCGTCTCTATCTTGCTGTAACCCAGGAGGAACCCTGCTCTCACTGGCCCTTTGGTGTCTCTGACTAAGGGCTTTCCCAGAGGGTGACTCTCCGGCCTAACCCCCGGAGACCTCTGAGGTTTTCTCAAACTACAGCTCTGCACGTCACCATGCCATTCTTCCCTCCTTTTGTCTACAGCTCACCTGGCTTTCCACTTTAATAATTCCAGTGCATGTTGAGACCTTAAGGAATCCAAGGCTAGTAGGAAAAGAGGTGTAGCTATTAAATGATTTCCATTCCCTTTCTAGCCTCCTCCTTGCCTCCTAATTAACACAGCCTGTCATATTGGGACCCCACCCTCCCAATACTTCCAGAGTCCATTTCTGATCTCATGCCTTTCCCACCTGTGCACTGCCTCTGGGCAACCTTTCCCCATGGTGGCCGTAGGCTGCACAAGCCCACTGCTCCATAGGAGCTGCATCACTGTGTACTCCTCCTTCTGAGGCCACCTCCTCCTCAGCCTGCTGGCAGGAAGGGCCATCGGTTCATACTCCAGGCAAAAGGGGGACACTTCATCATTTTACTTGCCAAATTAGCTCTTAGGGTTCACTCTTCCAAATGTCTGCCTGAACAGCAGTATTCCTGCTCCCATAAATCAGAAACTCAGGGGCCTGTGGGCACCCACAGTTAAAAAAAAAAAAATCACCCTGTTCACAGGATTAACAATCCGACAACAGTGGTAAAGTACTGAAATGGGACACTTAAGTAAATGGATGGTAGTGACAGGAGGGAGGCCTTAATATTGGAGAGAGTCACAGACAAGCTAGGAGGCAAGGCTAGAATGAACCATGTGGTACTTGATTAGAGTCAGAGACAGAGTGCAAACTCACATTCAGCTTGATATAAAGGCAGATATAACTGTATCTGTAATTACAGAAATATATGAAGTCTGACAATCAGGTTTGTGAACTTGCCACCAGGTGCTGACGTTGGTAGCGGTGGTTTCATCACCTTGGTGTATCAGTGTCTCACAGTTGTGTTCATGCTGACGTGTGGCAGTGTCGTGCAGAGTGGCATTCACTGTTGTTGTGTATTTTTGTACACTGTTGCAGAATGTCAGAGCTTGAATTAGAGTAATCAGCAAAAATTTCTTATTAAATTTTGCAAGAGTAGAACTGAATTCAGGGACATGTTAGTCCAAGTCCATGAGGATAATAATGCCATGAAGAAAACGGCAGTACAAATGGATTAAATGTTTTTCTAAGGGGAGAGAACGTGTCACTGATGAAGAGCAGTCAGGGCGGGCAGTAATGGGCAGACTGATGAAAACATTGCAAAAATCCATCTAATTGTGCATCCAAACTTTAGGCTGACTATAAGAAGCACAGCAGACCAAACTGATCAAGAAACAGGAAGGAAAATCTTGGCATGAGAAGGTATGTGCAATAACGGCCCTGAAGGGCTCAGTGCCTGTAGCTCAAGCGGCTAAGGAGCTAGCAGGTTCAAATCCAGCCCAGCCTGCCAAACAACAATGACAACCACAACCAAAAAATAGCTGGGCATTGGGACCAGAGCCTGTAGTCCCAGCTACTTGGGAGGCTGAGGCAAGAGATTCACTTAAGCCCAAGAGTTTGCGGTTGCTATGAGCTGTGATGCCACGGCGCTCTACCAAGGTCAACCTAGTAAGACTCTGTATCCAAACAAAAAAACAAAGCAAAGGCTCTAAAGGAGCTCACTGATGAGCACTGCCTGGGAAGGAGCTTTTAGCCAGTAAACAAGTAACTATATTGGAACACCCTCCCTACTCACCTGATCGGGCCCCCAATGACTTTTTCCTTTACCTGACGATAAAGGAAATATTGAAAGGAAGACATTCTGATGACATTCAAGGCATCAAGGGTAAAATGACAATAGCTCTGATGGCCATTCCAGAAAAAGAACTCCAAAGTTGCTTTGAAGGGTGGACCAGGTGCAGGCATCAGTGCACAGCTTTCCAAGGGGAGGACTTTGAAGGTGACTGTAGTGATACTCAGCAATGAGGTATGTAGCACTTTTTCTAGGATGAGTCTGCAAATTTAATTGTCAGGTCTCACTATATGGGTTACTATACATACATATATTTCACAGCTCTGTCTGCTAAAAGCACCTAGGAGCAATGATGTTCTAGACCAAGGGGCACATCCAGTAACCATGACTTGGTTTCTAATACTGTTCTCCAATAAAAGGAACCACTCTCCTTAGAGAAATGGCTGATTTCAAGTCTAGGCCAAGGAAAAACGGATTAAGTCTAGAATGCCTGGTAATGCCAGAAAGATAGAAAGTGCTCAAAAAACAAAGGGATGGGTCATGTCAAAAGGACACAGGAGCCAGCTTGACAGAACTCCATAGTTAAGGTTGGAAGCATCTGAGTACCAAAATAATGTCATACTGGATCATAAGCCAAAGTATAAAATAAATATCCATGTCCACGCTGCTAAAAAGTCATGATTGGATTAATAAATTGGGAGAAGAGGCAGATATCCTATAGAGAATTCCAAACAGTTTATATAGATACTCCTCTCTGAAGGAGGGAACTGTGTGTGCATGGAGTGCGTGGAGACTCCAGAAAAGGGGGCAGGGTGAAGGCAGACACCAAAGAGATGGTCCACGAGTCCAAGAGCCACCAAAGGAAGGGGGCAAAACGCTCTGGGAATGTCCACCCTCAAGAAAGGAATGGATGGGTGAACCGCAGCCAGGCCTATCACAGAATACCACGCAGCAGGAACAACTCATGCACTAAGACCACAAATACCAGCAAAGATAACTCACGAAGCATGAATGAAAAGAGCAGGCTTGGCATAGGGCATCCACAGAATGTGCTATTTATGAATATCTTTAAGACATAAAACAACATTTGATATTTATGACTACAAATTTATACCTGAGAAGCACTTATATAACAAATTCTAGATTAAAAAAAAATATATAACCAGCAAAACAGACTCGTGAGTTCACAGATATTATCAGTTCCCTTTTGAATGAATTTAAAATTTAATGATAACATGACGCACCCGCACAGGAGTGCGGCACAAATGTGGCAACAGCCAGGAAAGTGCAGGCGAGCACCACGGTGCCCGTGGCTACAGGTCATGAGGACGGCCTTGGGGCTGGACAGAAACGGGCTAAGGGAGCTAGGTTGCTGCCTGCTATGATTGCAAGGCAAGAAACTTTTGGAACTGCTGATTAGGAAGGAATGGGTAAGCACGGAGAGTGGAACCAAACGCAGATGACCCTGAAGGCCAGAGGAAGCAGACGTGAAGCAGGTGATGAGGAGGAGGAGACGTAGCAGTGTCCCAGCCCTGGTTCTCCTCGCTCCTCTCCACCTCTCTGGCCAGTCCTTCTCTTTCAGAGGCTCGTCCCCCTCTGCCCAGTCATTACATGCTACGATTCTTCAAAAAGCAACGTCTTCCCCCTCACTGATGTTCTCCTGCACAACATGTCAGTGACCAAAGAGCCTGATTCCTCTGACTCTGGCAGTGGCTGAGCTCTGTGCTCTGCACCCCACCCCTCCCAGGACAAAAACAGTCCTAACAGGCTTCAAGCCCCAGACTGCTGGGCTTGGAGCAGGAGTACCCTGTCTTTCCAGTTACAGAAGCAAACAAATTCCCCTTACTCATGCTCATCTGAGTTGGATTCTAGCGCTAGTAATCAAACACAAACTAGCTGACATAATCGCCCTCTGGACACTGTGCTATTCTTCTGGTAAGACCTGTGGCTGAATCCATGCCCTAAGCTTCCTGCTAGGCTGTCCTGGGATAGACAGAAAAGGGGATAAGCCTTAACCACCCAGCTCCTCTGGATGCCTCCAGGCGCCATGGAACCCCCAAGGGCAAGGGAGCAATGAGCAGAGTCAACCCCAGAAAGGCTCCCCTGAGCAGCCTGCTTACACACACCCTGATGAGCAGAGAGGAGTGTGCTTTCAGAAGGTCTTCTGCCAGGAAGCACCAACTGCGTCCCCGAGAAAAGGCCACTCACAAGGAAAGCTCAGCTATAGGAGCCCAGCATTCCGTTCCCTCACCCTCGGCAGACTGCCAGCCAGCCCTGCTTCTTCCCAAAGGCTGCCAGCCACAACCTAGCACAGTCCCACAGGGGGCCTGTGAAATGGAAGGGGCCTGGTGTCACAGCCATCCTGATCCCAAAGCTCATTAAATTCACCAGGTTGCTGCTCCCAATAGGTTAATAGTCCCTAGTTTCCCCTACCTCAAAATGTGCCACTAGCTAGCACACAGACAAAAATCTTTCAGCACCAAGTCCCCAGTGAACAGGGCACTTCCCAGACCCTACCCTAAGCTGTGTACATTCTAGGGCTCCAGATGATTCTCTTCACATATTCTGCATGTGCGCGTGCCCTGGCGAGCGGCTCTAGTGCGTGTCAACATATGGGTCTGCTTTCAATTGCGCTGGAACAATTCTACCTGATAAACAAAAACAGATCCAAAATAACCTTTGGCAAGCAGTATATTTTTAAAAGAAAGAGAAGGTCCGAATGAACTGGCAAGAGTAATGCTTAAGCAAACAAACTTGGTCAAGCCAAACATCCATGGTGCACATCAAAAAGCCCCTCAAAGGGCTCCCTGTGAACCGAGGCCGGCAGCATGGAAGGAGTCTGGAGCTGATGTACTCCTAGCTTGGAACGGAAGGGCCACCCGCTTCCAGCCACTGGTTGCTGAAGTTTCATGTAGGTCACAAGGTTAGACCATGAATTGGGGCCAAGAAGCCAGAACTCTGCTCACAGCAGGAAAGGACAGAGATCCTGGTTAGGTGCCCTTGCTCCAGACAGCTCTGGGCCCTGGTGAGCAGGTGACAGCGAGGGCACAGGAGCAGCACAAGGCCCCATGGGAGAGTCTGAGTCCTTACCTGGGAAGACAGCCAAGGCAAGCTGGGCGGCCTAAGCTTCCCCTGCCAGGAATCCATTCAGGCAACAGGGCCAGGACAGAATCAAGGCTGCAACTGCTTGCTTCAGATCCCATGGCCACCACTAACTCCATGTTAATGCCCCAGCTTCTCCCCTCCCCGAATGACAAAACAGCTGAGGACCAGAGAATACAAGTCACTGGCCTCAGATCCCATCGCCAGCAATGAAGCACAGAGCCCCAGAACAGGGCTCATAGGAGGACACCTGCCTGCCTGCCTCAGAGCACCTCACCTGTCCTTGGAATGCAGTGTTAACAGCCAGGCTCCAGCAGAGATCCCAGATGGGGCACACCCATTCTGCCCTTCCCAGTCCCATCAGTAAGACACGGTCAGCCCTAACCCAAACATTGCTCTCCATCATAGGGTTTCCATGATGAAATTCTCTAGGTACTTCCTGGTGTCAGGCCCAAACCCCTTAAGGCCTAGCTTTCTGGGTCATAAAACCTTTAGGAGAAATGAAGAGGTCGATCATTTCATTTCTCACGTCCTTATCCACCTCACCCCCAACATACACAGATACAAAGTCTACCTTCTGGAACACACTCTTAATAGAAGTGAGCTGGAGGCAGCCACACCACACCCCTCCTCTCTTAGGACCCCAAGGCTTGGCTAAGACCAAAGGTGACCCTGGAGGCCACGTACCACTAGCAAGGCAAGAAGGTCACTCCCAGGGACCCTCACAGCAGCTGGAGAAAGCTGGGACATGGGCCAAAACGGGGCACAGCTGCAGGATTGTCACAAGCCATCCCACAGTTATAGGAGAGACACAAAGGCCAGGTGGAGGGTACACAAATATTGGAGCCAGATCCATCCTTAAAATATGTCACTTAATCTGCGTGGGCCTTTGTCTCTCCTCACCTGTTAAGTAGGGTTGGGGGATGCTTGAGAGAACATCCTGGGTGGTACTGGAGGGAGAGCAGGCTTTTGACAGGTAAAAGCTCATAACTGCCACCATGCACCCAGTGTAGACCCATTTGCTGAGGCTGAGCAAAGGGTGATGGCAGTGTCTTATATCTGGTCTTCACGGAGTGCTGGCAGGAAAGGAGGCAGCCTCTGCAAAAGGGACAGAAGTGTACGTATACCCAAAGGTGCAGAAGGCAGTGGCGAGCAGGGAATAAAGGTCACCAAATGACAAGGCCTGTCATGTTTCTCTGAGGAGAGGAGTGTGGAAAGAGAAGAAAAGAGTGAATTGGAGAAAAAGGGCTGAAAACCTGAAAGAAATGAGTGAAAATAGCTGAAGAATCCAAGGCAGTGAGGCTGATGAAGGAGAAGGGGGTGAGGGACTATGCCTGCAGCCCCTAAGAGAGGGGAGGCTACCACTAGCTGAGCCAGCCCAGCACAGCCGGCCCAGAGGGAACACTGGGCAGAGACAAGGAGGTGTTAACAGCAGCCACTTGAAGGCCGGCAAAGGCCAAGTAGTGCTGAAGAGCCATGCAGAGGCCGGACCAGCCAGGGACAGCCGGACAGCGCACCCTTGCACAGGGGCCTTTTGAAAAGAAGCTGGCCTCAGGCAGAATGGTGCCAGACCAGCCCTTGGCACTCCCCATGCAGAGAAAGCCTTTCCAGGACACAGTGGGTGAGGGCACATGGGAGGTGAGACAGAAACAGACAGAAACAGGGAAGAGCAGACAAAAGTTGCTCTCTCTCTGGCTCTTTGTATTTTTTCTTTCATAAAAACCACATAAGAAACAGATGAATACCAGCTCGTTGTAAAAGATCTGAACACCAATTACTTAGACTAACACATAAAAGCTCCCTTTCAGCCCCTAAATTCCACTTTCCCTCCCTCCCTGAGAGTAGCCGCTGTTCACAATTTGCTGTGTCTTCTTCCAGATCTTTCTTGATGCACGTATATACAAACATCTGTACACAGTTTTCCTATAGAAATGGAACCCAATCATACATACTGTTCAGAGACTTGTTTCTGCACTTAGCATTACATTGTTTCTATTTTTCATAAACTACTTACTAAGGACCTAGGAACAAGACTGACAAGTCTACGTCCTCACAGGTGTGAAAATTCTAACAGTGGTCTTTCCACATGACTTTTTGTCATTATGTTCCATGCATGTGGCACTGCAGCTAACATAACCTGGCCCCTGTCATGAGACATTGGGCCCATTCCATCTACTCACAATAGAAACCACACTGTGAACACACCCATGTGTGTTTCCTTGGGCACTGCACTTTGAATTGGCAGAGGAAACAGGCAGAGTAATTAGTACCCCAGGAAGCATGTGAGGGGCAGACTGTACCTCCCCACTGACAAGCAGAGAAACTGAGGAGGGTAGTGCAGGGGTGCAAAGGGTAAAGGAAGGTGCAGAGGGCAAGGGAAGGGAGGGAACAACACTGCCTGCAGGTTCTGGCTCCTACTGGCCGTACTGCTCTGGGCAAACCCCATCTCCCCTGACTCTACGGCCTTCTGCATCTTAAGAACATGCGCCTCACATGCTTAGCCCTGGGCAGCACTCCATACACGGACACAGGGCCCCTGAAGGGTATAGGTGGGTCAGGGCCCAGGCAGGGCCAGGCAGCTGATACCTCTGCGTAGGGCACTGGTTCCCCACTGGGGGGTAATTTCTCCCCATCAGGACTTTACAGTGTCTGGTTATCAAGACTAGGGGGAAAGTACCATCAGCATCTCAAGGGTATGTGCCAGGGACACTGCTGAACACCCTACATTGTCCCAGTACAGAAAATTACCAGCCAAAATGTCAACATACTGAGGCGAAGAAGCCCGCCTGCTGGCTCAGCCTCTGAAGGGTTAAGCAGCCCCCAGCCTGGGCTGCCTTCCTGGCCGCCTTCCTGCCTGTCTGCCTGCGTCCCTGCCCGTCCCTGCCCGCAGCAAGGACTGTATTAAGCTGGGCCAAGAGATGGGCCGTGGCTGCCCGACCGCCGCCGTATGGTTTGCATTAGCGGTGCTCTGCTTGGCAATGCTCCCACTGGCGGCCTGCCTTCCCTCCCTGCCCCACCACTCTCCGCCCTGACACAAAAGAAAATACCAGGATCCACATATAAAACCAGCTCATTCTCGTCCTGTCTCTTACCCCAGTCTTGAATCAAACAAGCTCTTAAACTCCTGACCTTCCGCCCAGTCACCCTGGTTCATTTTGCAGCAGCAAAAGCAGCAGTGCTGGAGGCTGAGGAGCTGGGCTGCCCTCTCCGCTGCCCAGAGGCTTTTGCAGGCTGGTACCATGGAGCCAAGGCAGTTTCTACCAGAGTGTCCCCAGAAATACCTTCCCCTCCATCCTAAAATGACACAGCCGAAGCCACTCTATCCCTCACCTTTCAGAAGTAAGAAGGCTCCAAAGCCAAGAAGCAGAAGAGGGCTGGGAGCCTTGAAGCGTCAGAATATAATCTAGACGAAACAGCTTAAGTTTCCTTTTTAACTTATCTTTTCTACCCAGAGGCTCCAATTGCAAAGGCTGGTTCTACCAGCAGTGCACAAATTCACATCTTACCCCAAACTTCTCTAAGCCCCCTATGCCTTCTCTCCAAGTGGATGCTCCCCAGATACGTCCAACTTACGGAAACCCAAGCCACACTCCTGGCTCTGCATTCTCCCTCACTTCCAGATCTTTCTGGGTTCTCTCCCCCACCTGGCCTGTCACTCAGCCAGGGCCTTCTGTAACATGCCTGTGTCCTCCCTGTCCCCCTATCTAGCCCACCACCAGGCTTGTTAATTCTAAGAATCCTAAGAATCCTGAAAGCCCTGGGCATTGCCACCAGGGGGTCTATACCATCTCAGTCTGCCCAGACTACTGTAACTGCCTTCCCACCAGGCCCCAGAAAGGTCCTAGCTCCCTTCAAGTCCATTCTCCCCACCATGTCTCTCCCTCAAAAAACACTCAAAAACTTCAAACCATCTTACCCTTCAAAGCCACTGCGTTATGTAAACAGACGACCAGGCCCTGCAAAGTTTGGCCCCACCTGCCTCTCCAGCGCCCTCACCCACATCTATGCATGTCCTGGCTCCAGCCCAGATGCCTTCTTTCCAGTTTTTCAAACTCACCAAGCTGTCTCCCACCACAAAGCCTTTGCATTTGCCTAGAACATTCTCTAACCCATGCCTCACTCCCTTCTCCTAGTAAGGTCTCCTCCTCTCAGATGCAGACCCCAGAAGTCTGCTCTGATCTTAGCCTAGGCCTGTTTCCTTGACATCTGCTCTTAGAGAACTGTATTTGTCCTTGCTCAGGTTGCCTGTGCACATGTTCACTTATAATTCTGACTCAATCTGTACAAAGACAAATTATGTAACCAAAACATGATACCCTTAATATATATTCTGAAATTTTTTAAAAAAGACTTCCAGTATTGCCTCCTCCCAGGGAGCTCTCCAGATCTACAGAACCCCCTTTGCTCACCATTACCTCACCACAGGTGAACAAGGTATTTATTTACTCATACCCCTACTGTTGAAAGGTAAATTCTAAGCCAACAGAAGTGTGGGCTGCTTTTTCACCCTCCACTATCTCACCTGGCCTAGCACCTGGCGCATGTTACTTCCAGTGCAGACAGGTGGCAGTGGGCCTCCTCTGTGGACAGACGTGTCCACACTCGCAGTCAATACTTCCTAGTACCAGTCCGGTGCTTGCATTCTGTGCACCTTGCAAGGCCACCTCCAACCAGCATTCTGACCCTGCCCAGGCACCCACTTCCTGAGAAAGGAAACCTGCTTCAGCCCCCGCCCCCCTGTGTTCTAGGTCCTGCCAGTTCTCAGGTCACTGCCAGCTCATATTTTCCAGACCCCTTGATGACATGCATGTCATATTTCAAAGGAACTGTGGCCCACAGCTAAAGGGAGGAAATGACTGCACCCCCAGAGGGCTACTGGCACAAAAGTTTTGGTAAGCTGTCATTCACTTCATTCCCACTACTTCAGAATCTAACAATTCCCTAGGGCCTGAGTCAGAGTTTCCCCTCGAAACTCCATGAACCACTGAAGGTAAACAAGATTATGAAAGCAAACTGCCTGAAGGCCCCTTGGGAAAAGCCATTTCCACCTGAAGACTGCTCTTAAAGGTGGCCTGGCTGTACAGAGGAGTGGGCACACACATCACAATCACACACATTACCCCACAATCATACAACTGGGCACTCACACCTGGAACCCAACACCCAACCCTCCCGCAGGGCACAGCAGACAGGACCACTGCTGGCATGGTGCCCAGGCCACATCGTACATGTTTTTTGTTTGTTTGTTTGTTTTTTGAGACAGAATCTCACTTTGTTACCCTGGGTGGAATGTCATGGTGTTATAGCTCACAGTAACCTCACACTCTTAGGCTCAAATGATCCTCTTGCCTCAGCCTTCCAAGTAGCTGGGACTACAGGCAACTGCCACAATGCCTAGCTAGTTTTTTAGAGATGCGGTCTTACTCTTGCTCAGGCTGGTCTCAAATTCCTGAGCTCAGGCAATCTACTTGCTCAACCTCCCAGAATGCTAGGATTATAGGTGTGAGCCACCATGCCTGGCCTAGAGCCAGCATTTCTTTCTTTCTTTTTCTTTTCTTTTTTTTTTTTTGATACAGAGTCTCACTTTGTCACCCTTGGTAGAGGTACAGTGCCATGGCATCACCGCTCATAGCAACCTCAAACTCTTAAGCAATTCTCTTGCCTCAGCCTCTGAAGTAGCTGGGACAACAGGTGCCCGCTACAACGCCTGCCTATTTTTAGAGACGGGATCTTGATCTTGCTCTTGCTTAGGCTGGTCTCGAACTCCTCAGCTCAGGCAATCTACCCGCCTCAGCCTCCCAGAGTCCTAGGATTACAGGCATGAGCCACCCCAACTAGCCATACCTTGTTTGTTTTGAGAGAGAGTCTTACTTTGTAGCCCTAGGTGGAGTGCCATGGCATCATAGCTCACAGCAACCTCAAATTCTTAGGCTCAAGCAATTCTTTTGCCTCAGCCTCTCAAGTAGCTGGGACTACAGGCACCCACCACACCACCTGGCTATTTTTAGAGGTGGAGACTCCCTCTGGCTCATGCTGGTCTCAAACCTGTAAACTCAGGCAATCCACCCGCCTTGGCCATACATGTTATTTTTAGTCAAATCACAATCTTGTCCTAGAAACAATAAAAGTGATTTAATTCTACTTAAATGCTTTTCACACAATAACTTGCAGGGTGCAATGATACTTTCGGAGTCTCCTAAGCCAACAAGGACCAGGGCTCACAATGACCTGGGATCCCTCAATGTGTGGTTTCCACAGGCTATCCAGAGGCTGGCCACAGTCCTCCTGCCTGTTTGTCACCTCCTTGTCTGTTCTGCAAGGAGCTGGCTGACCACCAGGGCTCCACTCAAGAGGGTATAGATGGGGTAGGTAGGGACTGGGGCTTCCTTGGTGACAGGGATGGCAGCACTAAACTAACCGAGCACTGATGGAAGTGTGTACTCTAGACATGCTAACTCACCCCTTCATCCCTGAGGCTAGCCCTTGCTCTGAGGAAGGCAACGCTGTCATCACCACCTTCCAAGGTAAGGAAGTTATGTAAGTTGCTTGAGGTCACACAGCAGTATGTGGGGTGCAAACCCTAGTAGAGTGGCTCTTGAAGCCCTGCTCTTCACCTCCTTGTGACATTGCCCTGCAGCTGGAAAGGGCAGGGTACACCTGGGCAGTGGTGTGCCTGTGCACAAGCTTTGGGGCAAGCAGGGAAGACAATGGATCCTAAGCCAACAAGCCAGTCAGCCTAACAGTGGCTAGCCAGGAAGAAAGCCGTGCCTACTCAGGAAAGCTGTGGGTCCTGGCTAGGCTGCAGCATAGCTTTGCTTGCGGCCTTGGGCATGATAGTCCCATACAGAGTGGGGAGAGCTGCAGGTCACCCTGGACCCAAGTAGGACTCTAGGATTGGGCACAAGGCTCAAAACACACACCAAATACATGGACCAGACTGTTCTGTAAAGGGGCACCCCAGCAGGAGGGTCGGGTAGCATTGCTCCTGGCTATCCCCTTCTCTAAGAAGACACCACTTGCTGCCATTTCTCCCATGCTTTGACTTTGCCCAGGCCACGGAGGATAATCCTTGCAGAGGACTCTACGAAATGGTAAGGCCTTTCAGGAGCAGTGACAGACCCACTATTATAGAGCCCCTCAGCACAATAAGCTGGCTGTGCCCTCTGCCTGGACAGCTGGTCAGCCAGAACCTATTGGCCTCTCATACGAGGCACCCTAGAAACTACAAAGACACTTACTACAGAATGAAGCAGCACTTCCAAAAGTAGTTCCAGCAACTGTGCATTTGAGGGGCCCTCACTTTGACCATCTCCACAGAGGCTTCACTGCATATGAAGGACAGGTCCTGGGGTGACTGGTCTTCTCACACTCACCCAGGGCACTCAGCAGGATCAAGAGCATGTGCCTTAGACTCTGATTCTGAGTCTTCCACTGATCAGTGTGGAAAAAAATTTTAATGACCTTATGCCTCTGTTTCATCCCCTCAGAAGATTACTGAAAGCCCAGAAGAATAATGAAAGGGTCTGGGACAGGAAGAGCTGGCATGCAGCAGCGCAGTGAGCAAATACCTGACATGCATTCCTTCAGCCAATGTCCACTCTGGTGCTCTCTCCTCATGCCATGCAGTCCCCTACTCTACTTCAGAACTCACTACCCCTAAATGCCATCAAATGCTAAACTAAGAAGAGTGGACCTCAACTAAGACAGACACGAAACCCTTCATTTATCCACTAGCATCTGAGGATTCAGGTCCCTTTAGGTTCAAGGTGTGCAGCACCATCTTTGTGGATAGATGTCCCAGCATGAAAAACCCTTCCTGGAAATAAAGGGAACCAGGTCTTTTGGAAGTGCAGGCTGGTACTGCTGGCTACAGCAGACTTTCAGGGACCTGATGTGGAAGGGTATGACCTTCATGGGAGGTTAAGGGGTGAGAATAAGCCCAAGGAATTCCACAAGAAAGAGGCCTGCAAAGAGGCAGTATCCTATAACCAGCCAGATCATTAGGATGCTGGACACTGATCTCCGACCACACAGCAAGAAGCCATTCTGAGCTCGCTGCTTCCTCTGCAATCAATCTCCTGTCCTCACTGTTGACTGTTCTTCCTTAGCCATGTTCCGTTAGGAAGACAACAGGATATTACAACTTAGCTGCAGATGTGATTCAAATCTTCAAGGCAGAAGAAGGGCAAGACAGAGGCCAAGGTCTTGCAGAGTCTCAGTATCTCAGCATTCCTGGGGTGTACAGGGTGTGCAAGGCTTAGACTACCCCCCCTGAATCTCTGCACTCTACCGGCAAGTAAAGAGGCACCTAAATAAGGACAAGACAAGCCGCAGAGTTGCATATGATGACACCAACAGAGACAGGGTGGCCTATGTACAGGCCCCACTGCAAGCATGCCATGTGGACCTCATCAAATCCTCACAACTACCTTGGAGGAAACTAAGGCTCTGTGAAGTGAAGTCACCACCTCAGCAAGTAAGTGATAGAGCGGGACTCAAAGGCAGTCTGTCTGTGTTCAGCACCTGAGCAAGGAGGGCACTCACGCAGGCACACCAAGTCCGCAGACACCTCCCAATGCTGTCTACCCAGCATCTCTTCTGCATCATCCAGTGACAAGACCTTAGCTTTCTTAGAGAACCATCCCACCCTCCCTCCTACTCCCTCTCTAGCCTGTCCAAGCAGGGCCTTGTACTTGTCTTGCCCGCATGGATGAGCTCCTGATCCACCCAGGTCAAGGAGAACCTATTCCTTAATTAGGCTCATAAACACAGATGCTTTGGGCCATAGGTCACAGATAACTCTGGCTAAATGCAGTTTCTCACAAAACACCAAGTTCTAAGGCCAGGCAGACCTGACAGCAGCCCTCAGTGTGCAACGCTGCTTCTGGGCCACGCTGCCCTCACCTCTGCCCTCTTTGCTCCCCTCCCTTAAGGTGGGAATAAGATGGCTGCTTAGCCCCCAAGTCCAGATGGCACATCCTTCCTCCCTTCAATGTCTAGTAAAAGGAGAAAGATGGCCTTTTTCTGGGTTGAGTTCTTAGAAGCAAGGAAACCTTTCCCCAAACTCCTAGAAGACTTCCTTTATATCTCTTTGCCCAGAATTAAGCAACAAGTCACAATCAGGAGACAAGTGTTCCACAGACTGAATTGACCCTCTGGGATAGAGCAAGGCCTAGTGGGTAATGACAAGGAACACTACATTGGGATCTGATGGAAGATGGAAATGCAGACATGCAGGTGACCTTGTGTGGCTCTGAAATAAAAAACTGAGACTGCAGAGGTGACAACAAAGAGCTCATGCTCTGTCTTCTAAGCCACATGAAGCACCTCAGGCTTTGTCCTGGAATGGACAGCACAGCAACAAGCCCCCTGTTGGTTGGGCTGGGCTAGAGAAGCCAACCCTGGAACCAGGGAGAGGAGCAGCATGCAGTGGCAGGGGTGTGGGTGGCCTAGGGAGTTTGACCTGAGCAGTGGCCATGGGGCTAAAGAAGAAGGGCTCCATCTGCAAGGCCGTTCCTGAAGCTGACCACCAAGGGAGCAGGGCTGATGTGCTCAGAAGATGACAGCATGGCTCCTTCCAGGTTTTCCCCTGCCCCTCACCCTGCCTGCTCCAGCTGTCCAGGGAGGGGCCCAAAGAGTCCGGCCTGTGGCCCCAACAAGATTTTCACCTTAGGAGAAGCAGGCATAAAGACAAATGCAGCAGCACACAGTACACAAGTGCCAACTAGTGTGTGCACGGGAGGACCTGAGCCCTGAGCTGGGAAGGTGGGAAGAGCATACCCTATAGCCAGGAAGGCCCCAGGTGAGAAACAGTTGATTCTGGAAGGGGAAGCAGAGCAGGGTTGCTGGAGGTGGGGGAAGGTCAGATCTGGAAGAGTTGTGGCTGCAGGCTTGTTGGGGCAAGAAAGTGGATTCTTTCCAGATGTCATAGTCTTACCTCATCCTTCAAAGAGCAGAGGCAAAGGTAAAAGCAACACCATGTAAATAGTATTTAAGATTTTCTTTTTATTTTCCAGGGATTATTAATAAAGAAAAAAATAAATCTGGACCCAGACTCAATTTGGAAGAATACGCAATCAACAACGAAGTAGGTATCCAAATACACCTAATGATGTTTGTCATTGTCAGGACATTAACTGATTCATAGCAGACCAGAGGGCGCTGCAAAGCTTATTTCCATGTCAATGACTCATTTAGTAGTCCTGAAAAGCCCTGTTTCCTTATAACAAGGAAAGTATTTTGCCACTTACTACTTCTGGAACCCACAATAAAAATCCCTCATGAAAATAATACTGACTGGCAAGAATAAAGCTCCTCGGGGCCAGGAGCTTCACATTTGTCACTTGGAGACCCCCCACACCCCTCTGCCCATCTTCCAGAGGACCCAGAGTCAAACATCTAGGGTCATCCTGAATTGGGGATGAATTAGTGAAACACAGAGAGGTTCAATGACTTTCCTGTGGCCACATGGCTGGTCAATGCCCAAGCCTGTGGCCCTCTGCAGTCCTAGCCCTTGCCTTTCTCTTTGTCCACGATCTGGCTTCAACAGTTTCTTATGTTACAAGCCTGACAGCCAATCACCACCAGAGATTTCATTAGCCTGAAATCCCAAAATCAAGTCTTAACAGAGAGATTTCTCAGGATGAGGATCAAAAAAGTAAAAAGCAGAAAGTTGGCCAATTTGAGGATATTTGATGTTTAAACCATGCTGGGATCTAAATAAGATTTTTTTTTTTTTTTGTCACAACCTGTTCCCCAACATTTCCTTGCTCAGCTAATTATCCCCAGCTGGGAATGAATTTGGGCAGCAGAAACTGGGGCCAGCACATGGCAGGCTCCATAGGCCAGCCCAGACCCGGAGGGAATGTGACTGTTTATTTGGAATGGCTGAACCCCGCCTCCAAGGGAGTTCAAGCGGTCAGATGTGTCCAAGTCTATTAGCAAAATCTAACAAGGATGTCACTATGTCTGGGAAGAGGGCCACATCCTGCAATGCCCCAGTGCCCGACAGCTACCAGCCACCAATCATGGCTAGTGGAAGGCAGGGGTGAGAGGGGCCAGGAATTCTGAATCTCAGGCTCTTCCAAAACGGGCTTTTATACACACCATGGCCTGGGAAAGGTTGCAGCAGAGTACACCAGCCTGCATACAAGCTGCTCTGGAACTTGCAGGCTTGCCCCCCAAAGCAGGAAACACTACCAGCCCAAGAGTCTCCTCCAAGGGCTCTAGAGATAGCAGGGTACATGGCCAGGGCCCAGTCTTTGGAGCTGGATGAATGACTCAAATCCTGGCTCTGCTGTCTCACTGCTTAAGGTCCTGGGGCCTAAATTCTTGTACTTGTCAGATAGGAAATGCAGTAAAGACAGGAATGAGCACACCTGTCCTGGGTGTGTAAAGTGTCTGGTGCCACTGTAGTCTCAGCCACTTGGGAGGCTGGGGTGGGAATAGCACTTAAACCCAGGGGTTCAAGGATGTAGTAAGCTTTGATCACTCTCATCACCCTCACAGCAACCAGAGACGGTGAGCTGGGGGCAGCCATTCCCCCAGAGAAAGCCAAAGCTCAGAGGAGTTAAGGGCTTGCCCAAGATCATAATGAACTTTAGGCTTTCTCTGACTTCAAAATGTCTGTGTTTCCTAGGGCTGCTGTAACAAATGACCACAGACCTGATGTCTTAAAATAGGACAAATTTCCTCTCTCACAAATCTGAGGCCAGAAATCCAAATCAGCCAGTCAGCAGGGCTGAGTCCTCTGGTGGCTCTAATGGGGAATCAATTCCACGCCTCTCCGCTACTTTCTTGCAGCTGCCAGCAACCACGGGTGCTCCTTGGCTTGGGGCTACATAGCTCCAGTCCCTGCCCTGGTCTTCATATGGACATCCCTCTGTCAAACCCTGAGTCTTCCCCTTTTCTGTCTCTTAGAGAGACACTGGTCACTGGATTTAGAGCACACTGTAATCCAGGGTAACCTCTTCCTGAGAGCCTTACCTTAATTACATCTACAAAGATGGAAGGAAGGGAGGGAAGGAGGAGGCAAGGATAGATAGATAATTTTTTTTTTCTAATAGAGACAGGGTCTTATTCTGTTGCCAGGCTGGAATGCAGTGGCCCAATCAAAGCTTACTACATCCTTGAACCCCTGGGTTTAAGTGCTATTCCCACCCCAGCCTCCCAAGTGGCTGAGACTACAGGTGCACACCACCACACCTGGCCCTCAAAAGATCATATTCTGAGGTTCTGGGTGGACATATCTGTTGCAGACCAAAATTCCACAAACTACAGTCTGCCCTCCGGTCCCCAAAAGTTCCTATTCGGCCCATGCATGAAATATATTCACCTTCCCCCAACATCCCCAAAGTCTCACCCCGTTTAATTATTAACTCCAAGTCCAAAATCTCTTCTAAATATTATCACCTGAAAAAGTCTCTAATCTTGGGCAGCACCTATAGCTCAAGGAGTAGGGCACCGGACCCATATGCCAAGGGTGGCGGGTTCAAGCCCAGCCTCAGCCAAAAACTGCAATAACAACAACAACAACAACAAAAGTCTCTGATCTCATCAGGTAAGTCACCTAACCAAGTATGGATGAAACCCTGGGTATGATTTATCCTGGGGCAAAATGTATCTCCATCTATGGGTCAAGAAAACAAGTTATCTTCTTCCAACATTCCAAAAGGGATAAAGTGGAAGGAATCCAGGGTCACTGGTCCCAAATAAGTTTGAAACTCAGCAGGGAAAATTCCATTAAGTTTGAGTACCTGAGTGAGACCAACCTCCTGGGTCTTGACCCTCTGCCCTCTGTGCACACAGAGCCTCTGGGGCCATACCCTTGGGCTCACTTGTCCAGCCTCTGCTCTGTGTCCACAGCTCTGACCTGACAGTCACATGGCTTGGCAGGACGGCAAGTGTTTGCAGTGCAGTGCTTCTGTCAGCCTCAGAAACTGAAGAGCTATCTTCTCCCTCATTTTGTCAAGTCTCGGTCCCTCTCATGCCAGTGTCTTTGCTAGTACGACATTCTCATCTTGCGAGTCTCCCATATCCATCAGGAGGACCCATGCCATAAAACAAGAGGGTTTTCCATATATCCTATGGAAGTCTATCTTTATTCCTGGCTTTTGCTAACGTTGGATCCATGAATCACATACCTGATCTCTTCCAACAAGTTTTCCAGCCTGACCCTTGGCCTTCTCTCCCTGGCTGGCTTTCTCAGCAGTGAATTTCCTAACTTTAGCATCCTTTGCAACCTGGACAGGCTTAGAACCTCCCAAGTCATCAAGCACCGGATGGATCCCTTTTCCTAAAAGTTCCTTCCTCTATTCATTTCTTTCCTTTCACATTTTGCAGTTTCTTCTACATTTTGCTTGGAAATCTCCCCAGGCAAGTACACTGCCTGCAAGTTCTGCTTTTGCTGACTTGTAAATTAAATAATCAGGCAATAGTAGACATTGAGAGGGCTGAAAAGTAGGCTGAAGGAAGACAGGTACACAGTGAGAGGAGAATTAAAGTCCTATCTGCCAGGCACCAAGTACTACAGACTAGTAACTGGGATTCTGACAGACAAGTTCCACCTTTAAAAGGACAAAAAGAGGGGCCAGAGACCTCAGACCATGTCCCCACTCAAATAGCCCTTCCTCCTCACCATGGCTGACTATCTCTGCCTCTGTCCTCTACCATGCCCTTGGTCCCAACATTGCAACCACTGACCCTGTTAGTAAAAAACTTTTCCTCCCTTCAACTCAAAGTCTACCCCCACCCAGACCTTCCTCTGACCCCACCCAGCTCCTCTCCCAAGCTAAAAACATGTCTTCTCCTAGGGTGGAAAGGATGCCAGGTCAGAGTGGTCCTAGAAAGAAATTTAGTACTGATATATTTTCTGTTCCAGCTAAGAATCTGCACACAGTCACAAATGTAATCTTAATTTTGTTAAATATAAATTTAGTTTATTTTCATAATTTTGTGCTTTATTTTTTAAGATTTATGCTTTTAGTCCCTGGCTTAAAGTGGATTTTATTCAAGCAGTCTTTTTTGGGACTGATATTTCTTCAGAGAAGACTCTGCAACAGCAGGCAGAGGAAGGAATTATTACCCACACTGTCCAGGGGAGGTCCTGGCACTCAGGGAAGGGCTTGGCCTTGCTGTCTGACTCCTACTGCCAGATCCAAGGAGCCCCAGAACATGGCCAAACCTGAGTCTTTCTAATCAGGAGACTCTTCCCAACACCCCCAGCCCCAGTAGAAAGAAGCAATAGCCATAGCACCACAAAGACGAGGTGGGTTTGAAAACTAGGGGAGCCCTGTTCATTCCTGTTCCACATGAAATGCTCCTTCCACATGGCCAACCATGCAGCTCTATCCTAGAGAGAGCTATGGCACTTAAGCCATAGGTGCCAGAAGAGCCTCTTCTCTTTCTCGTGCTATCATGGTCCATGTCTACCTAGTGATACGGTTCAGTTCATATGTCAATTTGGCTGGGCCACAATGCCCCGATATGTACTCAAACGTTATTCTGGGTGTTTCTGTGAAGGTATTTTTGGAGTTTTGGGTGTGTACAGACAGAGAGAGAGAAAAAAAGAGAGAGTCTCACTTTGCTGCCTAGGTCATAGCTCACTGCAACCTCAAACTTCTGGGTTCAAGTGGTCTTTCTACCTCTGCCTCCTAAGTAGCTGGGACTATAGGTGCCTACCACAACATGCTGCTAATTTTTCTCTTTCTTTTTTTTTGTTAGAAATGGGGTCTTGCTATATTGCCCAGGCTAACCTCAAACTCTTGGTCTCAAGCAATCCTCCCACCTTGGTCTCCCAAAGTGCTACAATTACAGGCATGAGCCATTGCAACTGGCCTGTGAAGATGTTTTTGGATGAGATTAACATTTAAATTGGTGGATTTTGACTAAAGCAGATTTTCCCCCATAATGTGGGTGGACCTCATCCAATCAGTTAAAGGCAATAAGAGAAAAAAGATTAACCTTTCCTAAAGAGGAAATTCTGCAAGTAGGTCTTCGTCCTGCTGGCCTACCCTATACATTTTAGATATGCTAGGCTTTACAACTGCACGAGCCAATTCCTTAAAATACATCTCTCTCTATATATGTGTATCTATATATGTCTAATACTAGGTTTATTAGTCACAGTTCTCTGGAAAAACAGAACCTATGGGACACACACACAGGTATCTAGATATCCAAAGATATACAAGTATAGATACATAGATATCTAGGTATCTGTATCTCCTATTCTTTTTATTTGTAGAAACCTGACTAATGTAACTAGGAAGCCAAATAATCTTAAAAATGCCTTGACACAGCATTCCAAGTAGCCCTTCCCAATCAGCACACACACTAAACTCACGCACCAGAGCCGTGAGCACTTGCGAGTATGTCCAGCTGGAGTTCAGTCCACAGGGCTGTGTGTGCACCTCCAGTCCCCAAGTGCCAGCTTCCTTTGACTCCAGCATGCCTACCTCTAACTAGTCCTTGGCCCCCACCTATATTCCTGAAGGTAAAGGATGATCAGGCAGGCTGTCTTTCTTGTCTAGTAAAGTCATGCTATCAGAAACACCCTCTGTCTAAGGGGAATACCAAAGCCATAGGACACCTTGTGAATCAGTGCCAGACCATGGTACCAGCAGAGAGGGCGGCAGGGGGACACTCAGGGGTCCATTCTTATTCTCACAGGTCTACAGAAGGGTAATATGGCATTTGCCAGTGGCCACCAGGAATGTGAAACTCATCTGAATTTCCTCCAGATTGAATGACTCTGAGGGCTACAAAATTCAAATTGTGTATTTTAAATTCTTGTAAGAAAACGGTACCCAGAAATAACTCCACATGCACTTGCCACCCTGATATACATATGGCATGCACAAAGGAAGGGCTCACCTCCAGCACCCTCACTTGCTGACCACATTATCTCAGGCACACTTCACTCTGGAGCCTCAGTGTGTTTATCTACAAAGAACATCAACTTGGGGACACCTCATCATGGCATTCCATAGGCTTCCAAGAAACAGGTGTTGTTATAAGAATTATGAAAAGCAGTAGTTCTAGAACCTGAGGTGAGAAAAGTGTGGAGCCAGACAGGGCAGGGCAGGGAAGCCAGAGGGTAGGAGTGGCAGGAGAAAGGATACGGGCAGTGGGCATCAGTAGTAACTCTAGGCAGGCCCCATAAGCTCAGCAGCTGAAGAGGCAAACGGACCATCCCCCTGGTTGGCTGCTGGAGAGAGAGGCCAAAAGGAAAGCCAAGGTGAGACTGACCTTGAGAGCAGGAATCTCCACACTGTCACCGAGGCTGATGGAGCCTGAGAGGATGGTCCCTGTCATCACAGTGCCTTGGCCTTTGATGGAGAAACAGTGGTCCACAGACATGAGAAATGGTCCTGAGGGGTCTCTCGTTGGGATGGAAATCTGGGACTTCAGGAGCTAGAAAAGAGAAGCTGGTGCCACAGGATATCTGGGAGAGGGCCTAAAGGGGCAGGGCAGGGAGGGCAGAGGACACGGCCAACCGTCAGTCCACCAAGCCAGCCACAGTAGGACCCAAATGAAAGACCCATGCCCTGGCAAGATGGCCTGAAAGAACAGAATTTCTGATTCCCTGACTGCACTGTAAGCTTCTGTCATGCTCTTGGCTCTTTCTGTTTGGCTCCAAGGAGGGCACTTGGAGAAACTTCCTTTGTCCTCTCCCACTGAGACTGCTGCAGGAGTCTCCTAAGAGGCCTGGCCTCCAGCCCCTCACCCCCAGGCCCTCTTCCTCTCTGCAGCAGAGCAGCCCACTAAGGACACCCATCCCATTGCTCCTGTTGCTCGCTAGTCTCATGTGCTTTTCCAGCTTCCTGATCCCTGCAGAATGCAAGAGTCCTCATCATCTAGCTCCCAGGCACCATTTAGGTCTCATCTCCCAGCATTCCCCATTTAAGTCAGCAGCTGGCAGGCCAGGAATTTCTCCAGTTTGGCCTTTCCCCCTTCCCCGGTGACACCTCCTTTGGAAAGACTTTTCGGTGTGGCTGCATTGCCCTCTCTCCACCACAGTTCACACACTAACACAATAATTTATTTACTGTCTCTCCCCATAGGGCTAAAAGGACTTCCAAGGATCTCCAGGAGCTGGCATGGTGCCTAAGAGAATGACAAGCGAAAGAAGGAAAAACAAAGGGACATGCGGAGAAGGGACAGGGGAGGGTTGTCCTCAGGGGCAGCCACCTGTGTTGGGTGTGGGCAGGCGAGGGGCTGGACTCTCAGAAGAGTTATATGGAACTATTCTTCCTGCCAAAACCACACGCCAGCCACTTCTCTAAGCCCCAGTAGAGACACGGCCTGGTCTAATGTCTAGCAAAGGCCCAGTGCTACCCTCATAGCCTAAGTTTCTGCTTTTCCTCATTGGCTTACTATTTCCGTATGTTTCAACCTCAAACAACCAATTTTCCTCATGCCATCTATGTGCTCAGAGATGTTGTCAGACCTAATTACCAATAAAAATAAAGATTGCAATATTCCTTTTATTTTGCTACTTTCTGATTTTGTAAGGGAATAGGCTGTTAAAAAAGTATTTGGAGGCTCGGCGCCTGTGGCTCAAGTGGCTAAGGTGCCAGCCACATAAACCTACGGTGGCAGGTGCGAATCCAGCCCGGGCCCTCCAACAACAATGACAGCTGCAACCAAAAAATAGCCAGGCGTTGTGGCAGGCGCCTGTGGTCCCAGCTACTTGGGAGGCGGAGGCAGGA
>NW_003852496.1:2253231-2293484 GCF_000181295.1 Otolemur garnettii | reverse complement strand
AAAAAAAAAAAAAAAAAAGTATTTGGTAGTGAATGCTCCAAAGTCTTAGTCATGTGATAACAATTCTTTTAGAAAAAGACTAGAGATTCAAAAACAGAGTTAGCCTGAGATTTATGTAGATGCTTCTTAAAGGAATATATAAATATCTTTCATAACAGCCTTTTTGTAGATTTTGCTTTAGCTAAAACAACTGTCCCAGGCCCTTAGACCAATGCTCTGTGGAGCCTGATGGAACAGTAACAAAATCCTTATCCAAAAACCATATGTTTTGCTAAGTTGGCAAGACCATCACAGTGTAAATCACAAAAGTGGTGGCAGGGCACGGTCACACCTGATCCAATAGGCCCCCAGGACAGAACCTGCACTGCTCATGCTGCTGGGCCCATGGACTTCACCTCTGCCTGGCTGGCTCAGCCCAGGGTGGGGTACACTGCAGGGGCTAGAACAGTCTGAAGGACTGGGATGGATAACATGGGGGTCCAGAGTGGCTTGAACTGCTTTGTTGAGCGAAGTTACCACTCACCAGGGTATAAAGAGCTTTGCAGAGTCCTGGGCTGGAGAGTGAGTTGGATGCCCCTGGGTCTAAGTGGCCTTAGGGATTCCAGTTTGGGTTTATGTTTTTGAGGGAGGTAGTGGGGAATTGTTCTGAGATGTGAGCAGAGGGGTTAGTGGGGAGCTCAGAGCCCCTTTGCCAGGAATGCCTTTCCTTCTCTCTCAGGGTGGAAGGACACAAAGGGGCCTCCCCAAACAGGCCGGGGCCCAGGCCAACCTGCATTCAGGCTCACAGTACCTCAATGAGCTCCGAGATGCCCTGTGGGGCTTCAGTTTCAGGGGCCTCTGGTCCCCCAGGCTTGGCTGCCACGGGTATAATTGGTGCACCTCGGAATCTGAAATGGAAAATCAAGTCCCATCACAGTTACAGAGATTGCTGACATGGAAACAAAGCATGTCTGCGCAGCATCTGCAAACTATTAAGCGTGACGGGGGTCTTCTCCTTTCACCCTTTCAACCACACCTAGAAAGACAGCACCATATTACTCCCATTTGGCAGGTGGTGAAACCGACACCCAAAAGGGAACTGTTTTGTACTGGACATCAAAATGGGCCCTCCTAGGTTTTAAACTCCACCTTCATAACCTAAGGAGGCAATAGTGACCCCAGCCCCAAGGCCTCTGACTAAAAGATTCCCTTCAGGAAAACCAGCCTCCTAAGAGAGAGACTCGAGAAATACTAGTGACCAGAAAGTCCCCGAAGATGACCTGGAAGCACACTCCATAGTCCAGTGTCTCCTGCAGAGCACCCCCATCCAGACCCACCTCCTTAGGAAGGCACACTTACTATGAATATTTACTTATCTTTCCCCCTTAAAAAATACAAAGGAGCACAATTAGGAAAAGAAGAGGAAAGAGAAAATAACCCACAATGCCAACATCGTGACAAGTGGTTTTTCCGTACTTTGCCAAAGGGTTATATTTTTTCATATTTCATTACAGTATATACACACTTTCGTATCTTGCTAATTTACTTTCTACTTACCATTGTATCATAGAGAACTTTAAAAAGGGGGAACTTTTTGTTGAATAACAGTGACAACAACAATAACAATCTATTTGCCTGAGCCTAGAATCTAACATAAATGCTTCCGCTTAAAACTCACACCAGCACTGAGGAGTGGTCACCATTTTATAGGTAAGAAAATAAGGCTTAGAAAGGCTAACTAATTTGCTCCCAGACATTGGGTATACACCTCAGAGCCAAATTAGCACCTCACCCTTCGAGTGCAGAGCCAGGGCCCTCAGCCTGCATCGCACTGCTCCCTCGGCAGGCCTGCTCTTTCATCTTGGACAGCTGCACAAGGGCACCCAGAATTCGCAGGCCCTTCCTTCAGTCAGTCAGCACTGATAAACGTATCGGTAGATGTCACTGGTACTTTTCTCCCCTTGGCTTTAGGATAAACTCATAAGGTACACATCTAAGACTAAATACACATTGAAAAACCTGGGAAATTGTAGCATTTTAGAACATCTGAAAAAACTTTCCTCCAGAAAAGCAACAAGAACACTGGCAAAAATGATCAGAATCAACTTGTTCAAAACTCTGGAAACTACCCAAAAACTTGTGGGGTGTTTATTCAAGAAAAGTGACTGAGTCTCGCTAAGAACAAGTAAGCTTTGTGATGTTGTAACTCACCCTATTCCTATCTAACCTTCCCCAACTCTGCAGCAGCCTTGAAAACCAACAGTGGCAATCACGATGAAAACCAGCAGGCTGCCAGGCACCGAAAGGGGCTGAATGACTTTGACTTCTTTCAAAGTCCCTATTAGAAAATTATCATCACTTTCCCTGTCTTGGTGGTTCCCTGAAAGAGACCTACACAAGTCTATCTTTATCTGACCTGCTTTGGAGCTTGCCCAGTGCAAACAACATTTTCCCTCGGGGCATTTGTTGAAAATAATCAGAGGCAACCATTTAATACTACAGCTCCCCGAGGCAGAGGACAACAGTTTAGGCAAACAAAAGGCTGACCAGAAAGCTTAGAAAGAAAAGCTAGGGAATGAGATGTCCACAGGGCATCTGGGAAGCTCTGATGGATCCCTGTAAATCTACTGGGCCACACTCCCCCACAAGGCTCTGGGTAGGCCCAGTGCTATTATGCACTGCTCACAAAAGGCCTGATAAGAGCTGGCTCTCACCTGCTGGTTGAACTTGAGGCTCAGTGCAAGCAGGAAGTGAAGGCTAAGGCAGAATCTCAGCAAGTGTGGCCCAACTGTGTAAACAGAGATTTAGGGCAGAGATTTGGGAGACTCCTTGATTCCAGGCATTTAAGGAAACCCCTGTATAACTGAGGCAGGAGGATCGCTTGAGCCCAAGAGTTTGAGGTTGCTGTGAGCTATGACGCCACTGTAATCTACCAAGGGCAACGAAAAAAATAAAATCCCTGTCCAATCACTAGCTGACCGTTAAGCTGAGCCTAACCTTCATGGGCCACACATGACAAAGAATATAGACTTTACAGGAGCAGATCACAAAAGACACTAAACAATAACAGTGTGCATCAAAGGCCTCCAGAACTGCCATATACTAATCTAAGCAACTAGTTTTCAACAAAAATTTGTAATACATGTGAAGAAACAAGAGTACGACCCACACATAAAAATACTAATAGAAACTGTCCCCAAGGAAGCCTTATTCAACAAAGACTTTAAATCAGTTATTTTAAGTATGTTTAAAAAAAAAAAAGAAAGAAAATCATGTCTAAGGAACCAAAGGAGGCCAGGCACAGTGACCCACACCTATGATCCCAGCACCCTGAGAAGCCAAGGCAGGAGGATCACATGAGCCCAAGAGTGTGAGGTTGCAGTGAGCTACCATGACACTACTGCACTAGCCTGAGGTAACAGAGCAAGACCCTGCTTTGCAGAATAAAAAAGAAAAAAAAAAAAAAGAATATGAGGATAATGTTTTACCAAATACAGAAAATCAAAAAAGAAATTAGAAATTAGAAAAAGAGGCTGAGCACGGTAACCGAGGCCTATAATCTGAGGAGATCAAGGAGGGAGGATCACTTGAGGCCAGGAGTTTGAGACTCAGTCTCTACAAAAAAGTCAAAAAAATTAGCCAGGCACAGTGGCAGATGCTGGGATTCCCAGCTACTTGGGAGACTGAGGCAGGAAGATCACTTAAGTCCAGGAGTTTGAGGTTGCTATGAGCTGTGATGACACTACTGCACTCCAGCCCAGGAGAGAGCAAGACTGTCACACACACACCCCCAAAAACAAAAAAGAAAAAAAAAAAAGAAATTAGGAAAAGAACCAAAAAGAAATTCTTGCATTGAAAAGTACAAAAATTGGGCTCAGCACCCGTAGCTCAGTGGTTAGCACACTAGCCATATACACAGAGGCAGGCAGGTTGGAACCCAGCCAGGCCTTCTAAACCATGACAAGTGGCAACAAAAAAATAGTCAGGCATTGTCAGGCACCCATAGTCCCAGCTATTTTGGAGGCTGAGGCAAAAGAATTGCTTGGCCCCAAAATTTGAGATTGCTGTGAGCTGTGATGCCATGGCACTCTACCGAGGGCAACATAGTAAGACTCTGTCTCACAAAAAAAAAAAAGAAAGAAAGAAAGAAAGAAAAAGAAAAGTACAATAATTGAAATGGAATATCACTAGAGGAGCTTGATAGCTTATTTGAGTAGGTAAAAGAAAGAAGCTACAGAGTTCAAAACAAGTCAGTTGAGATTATCCAGTCTGAAGAAAAGAAAAACCAGAATACAGTCCCCAAAGGCACCTGAAACCCCACCACGCATCACAACATTCAGGAAAACCAGAATACAGTCCCCACCACGCGTAACAAACTCTGAGTTTAGCTTCCACCTTGAGATGATCATGAGAACGGTGCTTCATCAGCCAGAGTTGGAGGTAAGGGTGTGTGTCTCTTTCAAATCCATTCAATAATTTGGGAAGCGGCTGATTTTCAAAAATCAAGGAACATATCATATATTTAAGTCCTATAGCCAGATTAACAACACCCTGGCCTTCTAACAATTAGTTCTCAAACCAGTAAATAATAATATGGTAGCTATATTTATTGTACCCAAACGTTATTAGAGTTTGTTATCACTTTCAAATTACAAATGTAAATGTACTCAATCGTACCAAGTACAATGTACACCATTCTGATGATAGGTCCAGGGAAAGCTCAGACATCAGCACAACAAAATTCACTGGTGAAGCAAAAAACATGTGTACTCCCTAAATTTTCTAAATTAAAAAAAATTTACTGGATCCTTAACAACTCTCTGAATTAGGAAGAATAGTTGCTATCATTCCCATACTTAGAGTCATTTGTGTGTTCACCAAATACTGGTAAAGCAAACCACCATGCACACAGCGCCTGGCTAGGTACTTTAACACAAAGCACCCCATTTAATCCTCACAGCAATGACATCAAGGATTACACCATCATTTTAGAGATGAGGAAATGGAGGCACAGAAAGGTTAAATGACTGCCAATGGTCCACGTGGGCAGCAAATGGCAGAAGCAGGAAGGAATTCGAAGGTCACTACTCTGCTCCCCAAAGCCCCATTCCAGAGCCTTGTTCTTCCCACTGCTGGAATGCTCAGGATGACCTCCAACCTACTCTCCCCGGGACACTGACCACTCTGATAGATGGCACCAAGACTAGGAGACAGAGCCCAGTGCCAGCCCAGGTACAGAGAGGGGAGGACACAGTGACAGAGTTTAATCTTCACAGCAATGACATCAGAGATTACATCACCCCTGCTCTGCTGCCTGCCCCCCGCCCCTCAATGGTACCTGCACACAGTCCATTTATCCCACATCCTTATTACAGGCTTGGTCAAATCTGTGCACCACTTGAGCTATTATTTGCTCAATTTTTATTCTTAAAAGAATTCACAGTCTTACCTAAATATATTTGAAAACACAATTTTATATCACTCTCTAAATGGAAAATCACAAATAAAAGGTAGAGTGGAAGCCTTCCCACCACTAGCCACTTCAAGGATTAGGCAACGCTCTCCACACCCACACAGCACTCCTGCCTGGCACCTGACATGCCCCTCCCACTCCACCCTAGAAGACAACCTGAGGCGCGCAGGCCACACTCAGGAGGCCAGTGCTTCCTGCACATCTGCTCCACTAGCTGACCTTTATGCTAAACATGAGACATGCTGGGTGTGTCATAAATTTGGTAATGCCACTTCTGAGTGTCACTATAACAAGATAATTTAATTTAGTATCATAAAATAGCTTTTTCTGTGAAAGCTGAGTGCTAGTTCTCTTGGAAAGCGTGATAAAGATAAATCCCTTTGAAATCTGGCATTAAATTAGGTTTGGATGAGAAAACCATAAAAGACTTGAGAGGAGGTTGTGTGAAAACTTAGAAAAATTCTATACTCAGATGGGTTGGCAAATCTTCTTTTCCTTTAAAGAAACCGAAACTGTGAACAATGCATTACATTAGGGAGTGGTTTACACACATTAGACAACTCAGAGCCCGCCTCAGTGGGCTCTCACCAGAAGAAAAGGTGGCCTAGGCAGAACATTTCCCAGCAAGTGACAAATAGGACAAAGCTGTGGAGTCCCTGTGGGAACTACCAGAGCAGAGTCTGCTGTTCAAAAATTCACAACAGACTTAAAGTCATTCCCTGAGGGTTTCTCCAGCAAATGTAACCGAGAGCCCTCTACAGCCCTGGTGAAACCTACCAACTGAGGCACCAGTAAGAGACGCAATCACACAGAAAAGAGAGCCTGTCACATTGGGATAGAAAAAAGGCCAAATGCTGACTGGCTGCCCAAGGTGATGCGACTGAAGCTTGAACATTCTAACTTTTAAAAATGTAAATTCTGACTAAGAAGAAAATGCAGATTATAGCTTATTTTACTACACTTAGGCCAAATGAATTAAAGATAACATATGGATTATGAGAGATCATTTATGAGAAATTAAAATGTAAGGCCGGGTATGGCAGCTCATGCCTGTAATCCCAGCAGTTTGGGAGGCCAAGGTGGACAGATGGCTTAAGCTCAGGAGTTCAAGACCAGTCTGAGCCCAGTCTCTAAAAGTAGCCCTGCATTGTGGTAGACACTTGTAGTCTAAGCTACTTGGGAGGCTAAGGCAAGAGAATCACTTGAGCTCAAGGGTTTAAGACTGTTGTGAGCTATGACGCCACAGCACTCAATCCCAGAGTGAAACTGTCTCAAAAAAAAAAAAAATTGAAATGTACACAATGCAGCAACCATGCATGCTTCCAAAGCTCAGCATGAAGCAGAGGGGTCAGGCTGAAGCTCGGAATGCAAACGTGCCCACACAGCCAAGTGCTCGCCCAGCCTGGACCAGCTGTCACAACGCAGTGCAGCAGGAGAGCACAGCACAGCCAAGGCTGTTTCCATCGTAACAACTTACACTGCTGGTTTCATTCAATAAACATCAGTGCATATATTTTAAGCTTAAATATTATTTTTCAGGCATGAATGTGTATCTTTTCTTATGATTCTCTGATTTAAGCAACTTTTTGATTAACCAACTACAGTCCAATCTCAGGGAACAAGAAATCTACTACTATAGCTACAAAAATAAACACAAAGAAAATAAAACAAAGCTATTAAATTCTAGCTAGATAATATTACCTGCTGAAGGCACTGAGCCTGGTTAAAAAGTGAGGGAAACCTTTAAGACACAATTGCATCAATTTGAGATATTTTTTCTAAATTTAATAAAAGAGATTTAAAGATAAAGAAGATCACCTTTCTTCAATGATTCACTGCTTTTTGCCATATCCAAGTACAGCCTTAGAGAGCTGGTGCCCGCCCTGTGAGGTGGTTCCTCTCTTGAGTGACACCACCTTCTTCTTTCTCACATTGTCCCACCATGGCACCCAAAGGAAAGCTGGCCAAAGGGGCCAGCTGAAAAACAGGTAACTGAAGGGAAGAGTTCAAGAGGAACTTGGCTGCTGCCAGCCCTCAACCCCAGGTCCGAAGGAGCCTCCAGGAGGCCAGGTTGACTGCCCCAGCCCAGCTGTCACCAGCCCCTCCACCTTCGCCTCTGGACTTGTGCCACTGCCTTTATACAACCCCAGATTTCTCTTTTCTTGGGGGATAAGCCCTTTTGCTTGACAGCCCCCTACCTGGCCACTTTCATTCATACCCAGTTTCTCCTTCCACTCATATTTCAAAATGAACTCCTTCTTCATACTCACCAGAGCTTATGCCTGATTTTTTTCACATCATCATTTCTGTCTCCCCTTTCACACGGAGGGGCACTAATTAAGCACCTCCTCTATGCCAGGCTCCAAAGAGGGCACACAACAAACAGGGGCCAGGCTGGGGAGATGCAAGAGGGAACCAAGTTCCTGAAGGTCAACAGCAACTCTCTGGTGATCAAGTTAATGCCCTTCAAGGCAATTACTTCCCTCTGTAGCTTCTGACCAGATGACCGCCCACCAGCTAACTCCCTACGCGCCTCATCTCCAGCTCTTCCTCTGTCTACCACTCCTCCCGCACCACGGTTCCCTCGTGGATCACTCCCAAATCTGCATCCTCAGCCAAGACGCCCTGCCAGCAAGCTAGTCCTATCTTGCCTTCTGCCACCAAGTTGCCTCTCAACCCCTCCTTCTTGGTTTCTACCATGAGGTGGCATTGCCCTGGTCTCTGAATTGGTCATCTGACTGCATGGTCACCAATATCTTTCATCAGTCACTGCATCCTACTAATTCTTCTTTTGGGACTGGGCTCCAATGCATCCTGATTTTCATTCTGAAATGAGTCCTATCCGGGGTCAGGCCCTTGTCACCCCAGGCTACCTAGCTGCTCTCCAAAGTGTGTACACGGCCCCACGCAGGCACCAACTACAGCCTGGAGAATCCTCTAGAGCAGCACTGCATAGAGGCACCGGCCTCCTCACCTCCCTGCACCCAGGAGCCCTGTGTGATTGCTCCATGAGGATGTCTGGACCCAGTCTGGTGCACAAGGTTCCCCATGCTCTGCCTTTGTCTCGCCACACTGGCTCACCTCCCCCAAACTCCTGACATCCAAGTAAAAAAAGTAAAGAACTCTAGCCTTACCCTGTCCAGACTCACCTCACACCAACTGCCCTCACCTCTTCCCCCTCCTCTGCCTATCCAAACCTCACCTGGGTGATGGGCAGTCTAAAGTAGGAGTCCAGCAAGAAACCCAGAACTAATTTCTCTGCCACAGACAGCTTAAGTGATTTCACCACTCTCAGCCAATGGGGAACATGACCTGCATTGCTCGGTTGTCTCCAGACCAAATGAGTTAACATAGGTAAAAGTACCACCAGGAGCTCATAAGCAGTCCTTAGATCTGGGGCAGCCACAGCTGCCTGCACCAGCACTCGCCAATCACAGGTGACACCATCCCTTCCCAGCAGTCACTGCCCTCACCTGCATTCTACATTTTGAACCTCAACCTTCTAGGCCAATTCACATTCCTGACTCCCTGAGCCAGAAGCAAATTTTCCTTCCCCAGAAGCTCCTGGAACCCCGTGCAGCTCTGAGGAGCCACTTCAGCTCTGCCTTCAACAGCCAAGCAAATCCCCTACAGTTATCGCCTCTGCTGCCCAGCCTTTTCTGCACAAGTGCACTATAATGTGAGTTTCTTACAGCAGGAGGGGCTCAGTTCAGCAGGTCTGGGAATCCTCACCACAGGTCCTGGCCTGGGTAGGAGCAAACCCTTAAAGAAAATCAGACTTTTTTTTTTGTTTTTTTAAAAGAGGAAACAATTCTGAGGGGCTTCAGTTC
Organism: Otolemur garnettii; assembly: GCF_000181295.1. Lineage (NCBI taxonomy): Eukaryota > Metazoa > Chordata > Mammalia > Primates > Galagidae > Otolemur > Otolemur garnettii. Next base: position 2,284,202 of record NW_003852496.1, on the reverse strand, counting down.
CCTAAAGAGCAACTTAGTCTTGAGCCACTTGTTGCCCCAAAGGTTAGTATGACAAGATAATGTGAGTTCAGGAGGGAGTTTCCAAACAGGGCCCGAGACCACTTGCCAATCATTCCGGAGCAACTCAGGCCATGCTGCCACTGCAAAAATGGCAGGACATCAAGGGAGAAAAGAGAGTTTGGAGAAGGAAGGCTGGAGAAAACTTAAAAAAATAAAAAGGAATAGTGAGAAGAGGGAAAAGGGAAGAGAAGAAATAAGAAATAAAAACATTGAAGAAGAGAGAGAAGAAAAGCAGCACGGGACAGAAAGCAATGAAATGGCAGGAAAAGAACACAGACATTTCTGTGGCCTGCCCCACGCCAGGCACAGGTTTGGCACTCTCCACGTGATCTCAGTGCCCCACAAGCAGGGACGGGCTCAGAGAAGACAAAGGACCTGCTCAGGCCTCCAGGGGGCCCAGGCAGTAACTGGCTGGTCTGCAGTGATCTGGAGACCAGTCCTTTCCCTTAGGAAAAAGAGAAGGGTCAGGGGAAAATCTATTCTTTTTTTTTTTTTTTTTGAGACAGAGCCTCAAGCTGTCCCCCTGGGCAGAGTGCCATGGCATTATAGCTCATAGCAACCTCCAACTCCTGGGCTCAAGCGAGTCTCCTGCCTCTGCCTCCCAAGTAGCTGGGACCACAGGCGCCCGCCACAGCGCCTGGCTATTTTTTGGTTGCAGCCGTCATTGTTGTTTGGTGGGTCCGGGCTGGGGATTCGAACCCGCCACCTTAGGTGTACGTGGCTGGCGCCTCAGCCGGTTGAGCTATAGGCGCCGAGCCGGAAAATCTATTCTTGAAGGAAGGGGGAGCACTCCAGCCACAAAGCCCCCTGAGCCAGAGCCCAGCCATGAGTCAGAACTGGCTCTGCTTCCACACCCCAAGCCCAAGGCTCAGAGGGACAGAGAAGAGAAAGAACGTGCACAGGGAATTCCAGCAATTAACCATAAAGCTCTCGGAAATTCAATTATTTTTATCCAAATCCTTTTGGGTAACACATAAGAAAATATAAAGGCAAGTTGGGCTGTGTGTCTGGACTTTTTCCAGGCTCAAGAGAAGCTGCCCTTCTTGATGTCCTGAACATGCCACACACTGGGGCATCCTGGCTTCTGGCCACAGAAGGGAGACTCAGCCCCTGGAGTCCAGGGAAATAAGAGTTCAGCAGCCCCCAGGCTGGCATCTGAGTTCCAGCAGCATGAGGAACTCCATCCAGAGGCAGTAGCCCCACAGCTCTGCAGGTCCGGCAGGAGCTGCCCAGACTGCATCCAGTGCTCACCCTGCCCCGTCACACCACTGCCACCTCCAGGGTCCCCTTGCAGCCATGGGAGGATATAGTGCCCACCACGGCCAGACATGCTAACTGTGCCAACACACAAAACCATTTCAAATAAGAAAAAAAAGAAGAAGAAACAAAGAAAAATATACTATGTAAGTTTATAAAAGACACATAAACAGAAAATAAGTTTTAGGTTTGGAATAGTAAACTCTAAATCAACAAACATTTATCAAGTCTTATTTTTCTCAGCATTTAAGCCAGATGCAGACCTAACTCTGGGTAACTATAAGGATCCAGCTGATTCAATGAACTATGCAGGGGAAACACTTAGCACAGTGATGAGCTCACAGTAGGTGCTTGCGTACTTCAGCTATTATTACTGAGCATCTAATTTCTACTGTGTGCCAGATCCGGTGTAAACTGCTTCCTCATAAGGCTGAACTAACAGCTCCTACTTTACAAGGGAAGAAACAGCAACTCAGAGAGAGAGAGAGAATGAGTTTCCCAAGCCCACACAGCTAGTCAGACACAAACGTAGTCCAGAATGTATACCTATAAGAGACCTTTCAATAGTAGAGAAACCCCTAGCGACTGCCATTGAACCCACTCCCAGGGAGGGAGGCAGAGGGAGGCCGCTCAATGGACCCCTGGGTAGGCCTCAGGCAGAGGGCCTCAGCCAAAACAGAAAGAAGGAAATATTATAAAAAAACATTTAAAAGGCTGGAGGAACCAGGAGGCTGGGTAAAAAATGTATCAAGGATGCTATCAGATGATAATATTTAGTGAAAAATAAACAGAAAAAACTAGAACACAGAACAGTATCAATGTTGTGATAACAACTACATCAAATTATGTACACATGGGAAAAACTGACAGGAATCCTAGAGGAAAACACTTTAATTTGATGTACTGGGAAGATTGTGGGTACATTTTTATCTTCTATTTTGATTTCTGTTAACACTGATAAATGTTTATGCAAGAGTAATTTTAAATGCTTCAGAGATAAAGAAATCACAAAAAAAGACAATCAAAGAATTTGACTACATAAAAATTAGACACTTCTGTATGCTAAAAAAACTAAAATGGAAAGAGAATAAATGACTAAGACTTACTTTTAGCAAATATAATAGGCAAACAGTTAACAGTAATATTTCTATTAATATTAAACACTCCTGAAAATCAAAAAGAAAGCATTAAAACCGCAAGAGGCAAATAGACAAAATATATGGGCATAATTCACACATATAAAAGCACAACTGTTTAATACACTTAAGGAAAAATGTTCAATTTCACCAGTAATTAAAGAACCACATAATAAAATTTAAAAATATTGGGGTGGTGCTGTGACTCAAAGGAGTAGGGCACTGGCCCCGTATGCCAGAGGTGGTGGGTTCAGGCCCAGCACTGGCCAAAAACTGCAAAAACCAACCAACCAACCAACCAACCAAACAAACCCTTAAAATATATCATTTCTATTCTATTAAGTTTGAAATATATTTTAAAATTATAAAGTTAGCTGTTGATACCTGTATAAAATGGTAGAATATTTCTGAAAAATAACATGACAATGTACGACAAAGGGTTAATAAAACAGTCAGGTTCTTTGATCAGTTATCTCACAGCTGGGCTCTATCAGGAGGTAAAAACTGAAAATACAAAGTTTAGCTGGGCACAGTGACCCACACCTGTAATTCTAGCACTCTGGGAGGCTGAGGTGGGTGGATTGCTTGAACTCAGAAGTTCCACAGCAGCCTGAGCAAGAGCGAAACCCCCTCTCTACTAAAAATAGAAAAAACTAGGTGGATGTTGTGGTGGGCACCTACAATCCCAGATACTTGGGAGACTGAGGCAAGAGGATCACTTCAGCCCAAGAGTCTGAGGTTGCTGTGAGCTCTGACACTGTGGCACTCTCCCAGGGCAACAGAGTGAGTTTCAGCCTCAAAAAAACCCCCCAAAACAAAAAACCCAAAGTTTAATGACATACGAAAATGCTATATAAAATGTTAAGTAATAAAAGGCAGAAATCAAAAATGTAAACACCTCATGATTACAATTAGGGGGAGGCTGTATTCAGCAAAGTTGCTCTATGTAAGATTAACAGAGATCAGTTGTGTTTCTACACATCAGCAATGAAAACCCAAAAAGGAAATGAAGAAAATAATTCTATTACAATAACATCTAAAAGAAGTAAATACTTGGGAATAAATACAACCAGTGAAGTTTATTTTTAGCGAAACACTGCAGAAAGAAATTAAAGAAGACCTAAATAAATGGAGAGACATACCATGTTCATGAATTACAAGATTTAATACTGTTAACATGTCAATACTTCCCAAAGAACCTACAGATTTTTTTTTTTTTTTTTTTTGAGACAGAGCCTCAAGCTGTCCCCCTGGGTAGAGTGCTGTGGCATTACAGCTCACAGCAACCTCCAACTCCTGGGCTCAAGTAGTCTCCTGCCTCTGCCTCCCAAGTAGCTGGGACCACAGGCGCCCGCCACAACGTCCGGCTGGTTTTTTTGGTTGCAGCCGTCATTGTTGTTTGGCAGGTCTGGGCTGGGGATTCAAACCCGCCACCTTAGGTGTACGTGGCTGGCGCCTTAGCCGGTTGAGCTATAGGCGCCGAGCCGAACCTACAGATTCAATGCAATCCCTATCAAAATTCCAACAACATTTTTGTAAGAACGGACCTGCAGATCCTCCCAATTCACATGTAATGGCAAGAGGCCCTAAGAAGCCAAAACAGTCTTGAAAAAACAACCAAGCAAACAAAGATGGAGGACTCATACCTCTTGACTTGGAGACTTACTACAAAGCTACAGTCATCAAAGCCATGTGGTACTGGCCTAAGGACAGACATATAGACCAGGGTAATAAAATTGAAAGCCTAGAAATAAACCTGCATATATGTGGTCATGAGATTTTTGACAAGGGTAAAAGAGGAAAGGACAATCTTTTCAACAAATAGTGCTAGAACAACTGGATATCCACACACAAAAGAATGAAGTTGAACCCTTACCTCATATCACAAACAAAAATTAAGTCAAAATGGGTCAAAAACCTAAATATAAAAGCTAAAACTATGAAATACTTAAAAAAAGAAAAAACAACCTCTGGAGAAAATCTTCATGACACTGCGTTTGACAATGATATCATAGACAGGACTCCAAAAGCACAGGCAACAAAAAGAAAAAACAGATAAATTAGATTTCATCAAATGTACTCTAGTACATCAAAGAACACTATTAAGAAAGTAAAAAGACAACCTAGATAACAGGAGGAAATATCTGCAAATCATTATCTCTGGTAAGAGATTAATGTCTAGAATAGATAAAGAACTCATCAACAATAAATAACCCAATTTAAAAATGGACAAAGGATTTGAACAGATTTTTCTCCAAAGACACACAAATGGCCAAAATACACGACAAGATGTTCAACATCATCAGGAAAATGAAAATGAAAACCACAATGAGATGCCACTTCATACCCACTAAGATGGTTATTAAAACAACAACAAAAAATAGCAAGAGGAGGCGATGGAGAAACTGGAACTTTCATGCAATTGCTGGTATAACTACAAATGTGAAATGTGCAGCTGCTGTAAAGTATGACAATTCCTCAAAAAGTTAAACACAGAACTACCCCGTGACCCAGCAGTGCCTCTTCTAAGTGTACAGGAGTATAAATGAAGGGGGTTGAAAGGGAGACTCGAACAGACTCTGTATGTCCATGCTCACAGCAGCATCATTCACAACAGTCAGGAAGCAACCCAAGTGACTCCAAAATGCAGCACAGACACATAACAGAACCCTGTTCAGCCATAAAAAGGAGTAAACTTCTGACAAGCTACAATAGCAACAGACCTTGAAACACACTATGCTAAGTGAAATAATTTGGATATAGAAGGCCAAATATTGTATAATTCTACTTATATAAGGTACCTAGAATAGGCAAATTCGAGGAGACAAAAGGCAGAATAGAGTCTGGGGAGTAGGGAAGGAAGGGGAGTTATTGCTTCACGGCTAGAGAGTTTATGTTGGGGGATCATGGAAAAGTTTGGGTATAGACTGTGGGGGTGATCAGACAGCATTGTGAATATACTTATTTGTAGCACTGAGTTTTATACTTATTAAATGGTTACAATGATAAATACTATGTATGTTTTACAATAAAAAATGTAGAGGAAAGGGGGGTGCAAGATTATGCATATTAAAAAGACAGAAACGAAAACACCCAAAATGTCAGCCACTGCTATTTTGAGAAAAAAATTCTCTAGATGTTCTCCTCTTTCTTTTAACTACTTTGCTCTGTTTTCCAAGTAGTTTTTTCAATTACTCTTCAGATAGAAAAAAATAAGCGTTATGTGTTAAACACTTTTCAGGTTTTGATATGTGCATAATTCACCAATCTAAAGTTTTCCTTTATAAATATAAAGTTTCTTTGCATTTGGACCAGCATTTCCAAAGGATTTATTTAATGAGGAACCATAAGAACAGGAAATAATCATTTTAAATGATTTATAGCCATTTTTTGCTGCATGGAGGTAGGTCATGTTTTCTTACAAGATGATGCAGCCCAGCCTGGACACAGGCGCAATGACCATAATCCATCAGGGCCACAGTCGGTTCCCTTCTCCAACAGCCCTCTAGGTGCTGGGTAAGGGGAGGAGGGACTTAAAAGGCCCCTCAGATGAACAATTGCCCCTGGAGGTGTGATAAAGTCCGTAATTTTGACCTTCAACTAATAAAACAGCAATAGTTATTTAAACAAGCAAATAAGAATTTTCCTTAAATTTAATTAATGAAAACTATCACTATTGATTTACCCTAGGTCATTCCCAGAAAGCCCCATTTATGTAGTGAATGATACTGATGCCGTATTGGGTTTTTATACAGGAGTCCAAGACCCATTCTCCCATTTCTAACAAGTAAATAAAACAGCAGGGAGATCAAAAAATTCACTAAAAAGAAGATATAATTTTTTATCTTCCTTTTTACAGTCTCATACCCACTTCCGTTGGGAATAACAAAGTCTGAATTCTTATGCAACACTTATCTAAATGTGTCGATTTTATCGGATTGATGAATTTTGCTAACAAAAGGCAGCGCTAGGAAATCTTTTATGACATATTTGGACCATTCACAGGGCTGGAGCTTTAATTTAACCAACTTAAGAATTCTGAGGGAGAGCTGCAGGTGTTGGATCTGAAAAAAAAATCATAAATGGAAAGGCATATCAATCTTTATGACAGGGAAACAAAACACTCTACTTGCTTGCCCTCCACAGGCAAGAGGAGAGGTGGAAGTATTGTCTCAGGCTGCATAGCAAAGAGGAAGCGTCCCTGTCTCCCAGTGACCGCTGTTTAGTATTGATCAAAAGGGACTGGCCCAGAGAGGAAGAGAGAAATTGATAAAACAATGATGTTTGCCAACAAGGACATTTTCTCAACCATGCCAGAATTAGTCACTCCTGTGGCTGTCTGTGCAGCCAGGTGGCTTTCTGTGCTATGATCCCCACATGGCTCCTGCTCCCCAAGCTGCCCAGCAACGCTGCCATCTTTCTGCCACTCTAGACAAACTGTGTGGATCCTCCTTTTAGAGGCTTCCCAGGCACTACCTCGACTCAGAGCCACACCTTCTCTCCCTGAGAAAACCACCACAGTCCAGCAACCTCAGTCACCACCATCTCTCCATCCTCCTCCTCCCTGCTGCCTCCTGGGGCCTTCTGGGACCTCCCTGCCAGGGCAGCTTTCATCTCCTCATAGGAAACTTCATTCGGTCACTTCCCTGCACAAAATTCTTTAATGACTTCCTACTTTGGCATAAGATGCTACAAAGGTCCTTTGTGATTCGGTGTTTCCTAGTCTGGGCTCCAGCAGCATCCATCTGTCTCTCTGTCCATCCACCTACCCAAAGTTATAAGCCTAGGCAACATAAACAGCCAGTTGTCCACCAAAATTCGTTTTCATCTTGACAAGCTGTAGCGAAGCAAATGATCAGAGAACACAATCCTAGTCTCTCTGGCAATGAGGGATGGCTTGTGTGCAACAGAACTAAGTCTTCCCCCAAAAGAATCTAAGTGTGAAAAGGAGTCTGTGCTCTTCCAGGCCTTCCACAATGGGCACACGGTCCCTGAGCTGCTTGCCCTTCCTGTGAGGCAAATCACAGAAATCCCTGACTTAATTTACTGCACGAACACAGCACACCCTACAGCAGCAGAAGGGCAGGAGGACGGTGGCAGTCTGTGCTTCTGAACACCGTGCAGAGCAGAGCACCCTCCAACCTAGACTGCTTACATCAGGAAATTACCTGATAATCAACTGCTAGTTTCTTTATGCTCCTGTATTTTCTGGCGTCTTTTAACAGTACATTAGCCTCTACCTAATTTGATGCAGCCCTTGGTGTAAGCAGGTGCCAGGTGAGATTTCACTTTGGACAGGAGGGTGACATCTGCCCGTCTGATCCGCATTCATGAACTGAACACAGGAGGCCTAAGCAGACTTCTTACACGCACGAACACCCCTCCCAAGCAGACCTACTTGGTGTTCTCTAGGGTCTTCTGCATTTTCTTGGTCATTTTATCAATTGCTGCCTGTCTCTTTCCTTCAGCTAAGAGATCTATTTTGTTCAGCACCACCACCAGCTTCTGGCAGGCAATCTGGCCAATCACAAGGCATTCCGCTGACTGGGTCTGCATCCCCTTGGTCACATCGATGACCAGCATCATCAAATCAATGATCTGGGCCCCTGGGATAAGAGAAGACAAAGTTAGAAAGGGAAAAATGTGGTGAACCTGCAGAAAGTCACCCAGTACCCCAGGTCAGGCAAAGCACTACAGTAAAAATGGGCAAAATGACCACAAGCCTCCTGGCTCTGGGGCCCATTCTAGGCATTTGGAACCACAGGACCTCACTGAAGCCTCAGAACCACCAAGAGAGATGAGGCTGAGGCCCACAAACACAGGGCCTCAGTCTCCTCATCCATCTCTCCTTCCTGCTGCCTCCTGGGGCCTCCTAGAACTTTTCTGCCCAGGGTTGCAGGACGCAGCAGGATTGGGTTAGGTATAGGATCATCTGACTCCAAAACCCACACCTTGCTATTGCACCAGTCCTGGCATTTCCATTCCATTCAACAGAAGGAGAAATGTCCCAGCAAGAAAAAAGCTCATGTTTTATGCTAGGCTTGGCAGATGCCTAGACACTTGTCTTTACTAAGAGGAAAGACTGGACAAAAGTAGAGGATGTGTGAGAAGGGTCAGAAGCAAACAGTATCTTCTCCTCGCAGCACTGTGATTCGCTCCAGAGCATCCCATACGTGGCTGCGTTCTCCCTCCTCACTTCTCTCATCCTTTCTGAGCTGTCTGGGAGGTTCCCTCTGGGAAACTGGAGCATCCAAGGCCCTGAGACACAGACACTGAGCGTGTGTACATGTGCGCTTGTGAGCATCACTGCATACAGACAAATCCCAGAGAAGTCAACAAAGGGAGCACGTTGTTAAGTCACATAAGGAACACTAAGGTTAGTCAGTGAAGCGACTGTGTCCTTTTCAATAGGATCTGGAGTCATTTCAACAACAACCAAAGATGTGACTTTGGCAGTTCAGGAATATAATAACATTTTCACCACTGGAATGAAGAGTAATTACATTTGAGTTCAAAAAAATGCCCCATGAAGGGTCACTGGATGGAGGGAATGTAAGAAAGAGGGAGGACTTTTTCTTTTTCTTTCTGTGGGCACACTGCATGCACTAGGTCAACTTACTCTCCATGACCTTGTGTTTCAGAGGAAAAGAAGGAGACCTAGAGATACAGGGTTACTTATTCTAGACCACAGAGCCAGCTGGTACCAAAGTGGGCTAGAAAGCAGAGCTCCTCACCCCACAGTCGAGGAATTCTTCCCACTCCTGGTCTCCTCGTCATTGCTGACCTGCTGAAGCATCTCTGACTTCAGGCAGGCTGAGGCATGCCTGACTCCTTGCCTCCGCAGCTCCTACCACACCCTGTCATCTGAGGACACAAGGGGCAGGCATGGCTACACACATGGCAGCAGCAGCATCTCCCTACCAGGTCACTGGGAGACAGGGCCAAGGTCTGTCTGGGACCAATGCTATAGCAGCCAAGGTGGGGATACTGGCCCCATGGTCTTCATGAATGTGACAGATTATCTAAAATCAACTCAGCTCATCTGATAGACTATATCTACTGAATCACCAACTCACCTCTGGAACCATCCCTGTTCCAGCTTCTGACCCCACAGCTCATGGCAAACTACTCCCTAATGGGTTGCTTCAGCTCAGACTTGGCCTTATAAACTCCATCCTCCAAATGTCCTCCCCAAAGGGACTTTCTAAAAATATATATAACTAATTGGTATATTCCTCAGGGGGAGAGAGACCAGTACAACCTCTATGGGGTCCAATTTGGAAAGAGCTATCAAAATGCACAAAATCTCTGACCCAGCCAAGCCAATAGTACAGCACATTTGTTGCAGACAGAGTTGAAGACCATGTAAATGTCCATCAGTAGGGACAGGTTAAAAGTAAACAAATGACCCAAGACTCAAGCAATGACTGCTATCCATCCATCGAAAAGAGTGACGTTCTCGGCTTGCACCTATAGCTCAGCAGCTAGAGCGCCAGCTACATACACTGGGGCCAGCGGGTTCAAACCCAGCCCAGGCTTGCCAAACAACAGTGACAACTACGATCAAAAAAAATTGTGACAGGCACATGTAGACCCAGCTACTTGGAAGGGTGAGGCCAGAGAATCGCTTAAGCCCAAGAGTTGGAGGTTGCTGTGAGCTGTGATGACAAAGCACTCTACCAAGGGTGACATAGTAAGACTCTTTCTCAAAAAAAAAAAAGAGTAAAACTCTCTATGTACTACTATGGAATGTGCTCCAAGGTTGAGTGAATGAGAGCGTGAGGGGCAGAACAGCATACCCAGGGAAACTGTCGTTAAAAGGGGTGTGTACATGTTGGTGCTATAGATTAATAAGTATTTGCATCGACACACATAAGATATCTCTTAGGGAATGCAAAAGAGACGAGTAACTTGGTGGTCTGTTAGGAGAACAGACAAAAGATAGGTAGGAAGGAAATTTTTCACATACATTCTTTAGTTCCTTTTCATTTTAAACAAGGGCATATAGTAAATAACCTAAAAATAAATAAAATTAAATGTATGAACACATAAATAACAAAAGGAAACACAGACCTGGCCATGTTATCCTCCTGCAAGATACAGCCCCATTATCCTCTGTATAGAACCAGACTCCCAAGGGCAGTTTTGGGGACTCCCTTGCTTTAAACTTAACAGTGGCTTCCTACTCACCTGGGCCAGGCACTGTGCTGTGTGCTGTGCAAAGCCTTTCCTGGACTGTTCATCCTTCCCCAGAGTCTCCTGACACCAGGCTTCCCTCCCACAAAGCTGAGCCTGAGCACGCCCCACCTACAACATGAGACTAACCGTCTCCTGGGAGGCCAGCCACTGGTAAACCTGAAGGCCAGTTGCTATAGGGCTGGGTCCTGAGGGATAAAGCCTACAGATAAACAAGTGAGGAAGAGTGCCTGGGAGTCTCCACCTATTTGCCTGTCTCTGTGAGGACTCAAGAGCCACCCTCACAGCAGACCAGTCCCAGTGGGACCCCAGCGCTGGTGGGTGAAGCCATCACCACAGACCCAGTACTCCTCCACCTCACAGGTTCTTCTTTAAGGACTTTTGAAAAGTAATTCTGACTACCTAGGTTCCTTCAAGAACCTAAACACCACGCACTACCTAGCCCCCGCTTCACAGATATGGAAGTTTAGCCTTTAGAAAAGTCCAATGATTGCCCACAATTACACAGCAAATGGGGAGCAGAGAACACATCTGAACTCCAGCCCCCCAGCACTTAACTGCCATACCACACAGCCCCCCTTCCCAGTGGGGGCCCAGCCCCACCCAGCCTCTTGTCCACAATCCCTACCCTACTTTCCACCTGAGAATCAAGGCAGGCTCCATGTGACTCTCGCCCCTTCCCTGCCTTGCCTTTGCACCTGCTCCTGTTCTGCACAGAATACCTGCCCAAGCTTCACCCATCCCTGGTTCTTGCTCCTCTACCCCACCCAACGTTGACAGCTCACAACCATGGTTGGGTTTTCAATCTGTATTCACAGCACAAAACTCATCTTGTGCACAGACTTTTAATAAAACTTAGCTGTTCTGAACTGAGCAAATGTTCATTCTCTGCCTCTCACTTTATTCACCAGGAATCTGTACTTTTCTCTAAGAGTCACTTTCCTATCAGTGAGTACAGCTACCCAAGAGTGCCCTGTCTGCCCTGCTGGCTGGACAGGAATGACTCCTGCCTGCAAGCAGCAGGCCCTCTCTCTTCTCACGCCTGCTGAGATCCTGGGGTTGAGAAATGACATTGAGTGGCAGACCCAGATAGGTCAGTGCAGACGGGACACAAACCCCCAGGAGCCAGTCCAGATTTCATCTGCGGTCTTATCCAGCATCTATAGGCTGCCTTTGTTCCCACGAGTACACAGCTCTGCTCCAAATGGTCAGGCTCTTGAGTGGACCTCCTGCAAGACAGACAGTACCAGGGACTTCTAAGGAGACCCGAGGTCACAGTGACTTGACTGGCCGCACTGAGAACCAGGGCACAGCTGGACACGAGGGTCAGCACCATGGAAGTGCCTGCTGCCTGACAGCAGCTCTCAGTTCCTCTCATTTCTTCAGCAAACTTTTGATCAGACAACAGGAAGTGAGTGACACAACTGGCCCAATTTGTCTTTTTCAAAATCCCTAGTATTTCCACAGAATGAATCAAACAGTGTCCTTCCCAATTCCCACGAACCCAGGGGAGAAAACCACTCTGAGACCAGAGGGACAGAGTGAGTGAGTGGGTGGGAAACACAAGACAAAAAAATCGAGGCTTACAAATGAGCCTCTATATTTCCCAATCTATCAGAGCTATTCATCTAGTTGTACTGAGTACAGAATACTTAAAAGGTTTGCAGAATAATTATAACAGGGTTAAGGTTTCTCAGTACTTTTAAAAAGCTATAATTTCCAATTCTGTAGATTATATATCTTAATCATATAAAAAATAAAAATAATAAAAAACAAAGCACAGCATATAAATTATCTGTGAGACTAATAAAAAACAAAGCCCAGCATTTAAGAAAATATAAGTTATCTGTGAGACTAATTTTCCTTCTGAGACTAATGGAAAAAGATGTTCAGAACAAAACATGTCAGCTAGAGAAATTGAAAATAATACTTTAAACAGATATTAGCAACCTCAAAATCAGTTGGTTTTGTTTGTTTTAAGACAGAGTCTCACTCTTGTCGCCCTAGGTAGGGAGACAATATAAACAATATAAACTGCAATAGCAATTTATATCCTATTACTATCGTGACAATTTGCCAAATACAACAACTTCTCTGTGTCTCAGCTTCCTTGTCCATGTGAGGACAAGGTCATGGACTGCAGTGACCATGCCTGGACACACACAGCCCTCCCTCAGGTTAGCAGCCATGGCTGTGTCTACTTCCACAACTGCTACTGTGGCATGCACTGCCCATGCAGTCTGCTCACTTTAACTGCACCTCCACCCTCAACTCTGAGGAGGGCGTGAGGGTCTAACAGAGGAGAACACAAAAGCTCAGAAAGATGATGTTAACTGAGACAAGGTCAAGGGGCAAGGACTCAGAGAGATTTGAACTCAGTCACTAACTTCTCTCTATTACAGTATCCTGGATCTCTGAGTAGCAAAATCTTATGTCCAGAATTGCTTGTACATGGGTGTGGGTGTGCAGGTATGAGTCCCTGTGGGTGCTCAGAAGAGGTCCCCGCCTCAAAGTATAGCTCCTCAAAGCCCAGGTGAGAAGTACCTGCAGATCTATAATCCAGACACCATCATTATTGCTGCTGTTTTACTCATTCATTTAATGTATTGCCTGTCTCCCCATTAAATAACTTGTCTAAAACCATCCAGCTAGGGGCAAGAAGTAAGGATTGGTCACACTCCAACACATGCTGTGGCTGAGAGTCCCAGCCCAGACTCTCTGCTGGGGGCAGGGAGGTGCCAAGAGTTCAGTCACATTGCAGGTAATCTGCTCCATTAAAAAGCGTTTGCACATTAGTATTCCTCCTTCTACATAATTTTCTTGAACCAGGGCAAGCCTAAAGCTTCACTCTAATTCCCATGGGCACCAGGAGGTGTGGAACTGTGCACCAGTGACGTCCATGCAGTCAGAGAGGATCTGGACATGGAAGAGGCCTAGATGAGAGAGACATTCTGCAGACTAGGGAACCAAGAGCCATAAACAGAGGCAGCAACCAGAGTAGGGCTTAGAGGCCCCCAAACTAGGAAGGGGGGTGTTCAAGTCACAGCCCCACCAGGGACTTTGTCCTCTCATCCATAATTCAGAATCTAAACAAAGATGCCTACGGCAAAAAGTCAAGGGAAGACTCAGGGGAACAGCTCTAAGGGCCTTAGTGAACAGGAGCTGGGAATTATGGCTGTGCCTGCTGAGTTCAGGTCCTACCACTCTTTGCTGAGCCTTAACATTCAGGCCCCTGCTATTCCCACTAGTCCAGGCAGCCCCCAGGCAAACACAAATGCACAAAGAACTCAGGGTGCTGATGGGGAGTGAGGAACGGAGTGAGGAACAAAGGGAGGAGCGATATGGTTAGGAGCTAACCCCCGATGTCTGTGGTCCAGCACACTCCTGGGCACAGGGAGGCATGTCTGATTTGTGCATACTTCCTTCCAACCCCTCTCTTTGGCCACTAGTGGGCCTCCCATGAAGCCAAATATTCACGCTGCCCACACTGCTCCACTACCGCCAGAGTCCCTTCATCAACTGCAGGGTGCGCTATGAGTCTAACAGGCTGGAGCCCAAGGCCAGGCCCACACCCTCCAGTGGGGGCCACAATGTCTAAGGAGGCCCTAGTCATTGGGGGAGGCTCTGGGGACTGTGATCCTCATTCTAAGCAGACAATCCTCTTCACGAACAGCTTCAGATACAGAGAAGCTTCATAAAGCACATTATCCTCTCTGAGCTCTATCTCCTTATCTGTAAAACAGGGACAATAACTCTACTTCTGTTTTCTACTGGCAGTGGTGTCTACCACCCTCACCAGAAATTTCAGATTGCCGTAGAGGAGACAGCACAGAAGAAGGGTATGTTCTCATCTGGCGCTTGTGAGGAAGGAGTCCATAAGGAAGGATGCTAACCTGGGACAGGGAGGGTGGTGCAGCAGCTAGAAGCCTCAAGTCCCATGGCAGCAGGGAGGCAACTTGCCCCCCCCCCAGCTGTGTAGCCTCAGGCAAGTACACTCCTCTTCACCTGCTGGAGCCTAGGATCCCTCCTCTGTAGATGCTGACGTCACAGACAACGTGAAAAGTGGAAGAGAGGACATGTCACATGCCAAGAGCACATGAAATCTGAGCTGCTGTGAGGATTAGTGTTTGTATCAAAATGCCAAGCACAGTAATAGCTCAAGAAGTGGCCAGCTCCTTACCTTATGACTCACATATACCCAAAAGACGTGCTCTTCACAGGAAAAAGAGGAAGAGTATTAACCACAGCACAGACAACTACAATAGTACCTCCCCTATTCCAGCAGAACCCAGGAGCTGGCTCTTCATGGGGTCCCTGGTAAGGGCCAGCCAACAGCCTATATAGCACTCTGTCTACCACTGGGTAGGAAATCCTTATGGTATGAATCACCCTGCAAGGTGGGCTCCTTCTCAAACACCTTGGCTGAACCCAACAGGGAGTGGGAGCCCTGTGCAGAAACAGCTGGGCAGGCAGGATTGGACATCTCTGTCCAGGACCTACAACATATTTACAGCGAAACCCCAGCTTCCTATTCTCTAGGTAAAGGACACACCATACCACGCGGACCAGAAGAACTTTCAGGCATTCTAAGTACCAGAAATAACAAGTGGGAATGGAGCTGACCCAAAGTCTACTGGGACCAGTATGTTGCCTGACCAACAAGAAGACCTAAAGCACCAGCCAAAATCCAAATAGCAGCCAATGCAGATTGAAAGCTGGATTGGGGCCAAGCAGTAGGCCCAGGATTTCATATTACTGGTTGCAAAGTGACAACTTAAAGATGTGTCAGCCTCTGGAATGAGCACTGTTTATCCCACACAATGCCTATGAGAATATGAATGCATTTCTAACATTTATAATTCAAGAGACATCACATAAAAATCTTTATGAATTAGCAAATGTGGCAACTGGGCCAGTGACCAACATAGCCAAAGAGCATTCTCCTGGTGCTCTAGTTTCCACAACCCCCTGTAGCCTCATACCCCATTCTGGCTCCTGAGAGGCACTTGCTCTCATGACACAGACATGTGCTCTGACCCTCACCACAACCCCACGTGGAGAACGCTCCCATTTCCATGAAGAGAAATCTGAGGTCCGGCATCACAGGAGTAAACAGTAGAAGCAGGACTAGAACCATGACCTATCTGACTTCAAATTTCCTGCTTTTTCTATTGCCAGAGTCCTGGGTTTCTGAGTCCTCTGAGAACCCTAGGGCATCTGAAACAGCAGGTGGCAAGACCCTGTAGATGGAATGGAAGGAGAACAAAGAATAATGGCAAACTGCACCCTGAGACGCAGCCCTGCAGCATCAAGGAAAAGGAGACATTATATCACCTCAGGAACCCCCATGGAGAACCCCAGAGCCTTGTCCGCAGGGAGGGACAACACAGGGAGTCCGTGGGCAAGATAAAGGAAGAAAAACAGTCCTAGACAGGAGACAATTAGAGGTGCTGGACCCCCGCCAAAAAGAAGAAAAGTCAAAAACAATAAATGCTACAGATTCCTGGCTCAACACCCCCAGAGCTGAGAGAGAGGAGCGGTGCAGCAGGCAAGTCCATCTGCCGGCTGAGACCTCGGGTGGGAGCTCTCCTTCTATGAGCCATGAGCCCACATCTGTAAATGCGACATCCACACGACTGTGACACAGGGACAAGGGCTAGCCAGAGACAAAAATAAAGCAGATTTCTACCTTGCAAAGTATACCGAAATAAATTCCAAATAGAGCAAAGTTTCATACACAAAAATATAAAACCAAAAAAGTACTGAAAAAAATGGGCAGAAAATTTTTTTATAATCTTAAAAGTAAAATAACACCTAGGTAAGATATAAAATCTACAAACATAAAAAAAAAAAAAACAGGAAACTGACAAATCTGACAGCAAAATGATCAAATATCTCCGATTGAAGAAATACATAAAGTCCAAAAACTGGAAAAAGAAATTTAAAATGTAAACCAAGGACTGTTTTCCTTAGTATTTCAAACTGAATATATTCAAATTAATAAAAATTGCAACAACCCAATAAAAAGCATAAATGAATCAGCAGCTAATTCACACACAGCACATTTACTGAGTTCACTCACTGAGCCAGGGTCAGCGTGTGGCATACGTGAGGGTCAGACAGAGGACTAATCCCTGCCCCTGACAACCAGGAACTCACCAGCCAGGGAGGAAAAGCAAAAAGCAAACATGAAACATGAGAGAATTTCATAGTAGGTCAAAGATAAGTATCATGAGGAGAAACAGGGGGCTCACAACTATAAATGGGGTTGTCCAAAGAGGCCCCATGGATGAGGAGGAATGTCTGAGCAGAGACTTGGGAGAGGAAGTAGCAGGCAGGGAAGACACTGCAGGCAGAGGAAGGACCAGTGCAAAGACCCTGCCTGTGCTGGGAGGAGGAAGAGGTGAAGTGAGAGGTAAGCAGGGGAATAAAGAGATCAAATATAAATTGCTCAAACATACAGGAAGACATTCGGTCTCCCCAATAACAAAAAAATGCAAATTAAAACTATTGTCCATTGGAATTTAGTCTTTCACCTACTGGACTGACAAAACAATACTGATCATAATAAAAGAGCTAATGTTACCTTAAGTACTCACCCTGACTGGCACTAACATTCACAAGGACTAACTTGGGGGGGTTGGGGGTCCTCCAGACACTCTATGACACTACTCCCATTTATAGGTGACAAAAATTAGGTCACAGGTCACAGAACTAGAAGGACAGGGAGCTAGAATTGAAGGTTGGGCTTTATTGCTCCAGAGGCCAAGCTGTTACCCTGAAGGCCAAGTTGCCTCCTAAAATGTTTCACAATATACTCTTACTGCTGAGAGCAGGGAAAACGGACAACCTTATCTGTCACTGGTAGAGGTGTATTTAGCCAAACCTCTTTAGAGGTCAGTCTGCAATGGCAATCAAAAGTGCAGTGTCCCACCAACATATGGGACATATGTAACACATGGACATTGTTGCAAGTCTGAAATAGCAAAAGCTCAGGATCAGACTGGTCTGGAAAGAAGCAGTTTCAAGTATGGTCTACCCATAATACGGCATGTTACACAGCTATTCAGAAACACACAGCAGCTCTGTACTCACTGAGTGGGCTTTGCCAAAGAAGAACGCTCCACTGCGTACACAGGGCACTGCCCCCTGCCGCTCCCAGAGTTTGCAGGAAAAAGTAAACACCGACATCACTGACCCAAAATTCTCTGCAAGTTTTAGAGGCAACTGGCCATTGTGGTCTGCTTCCAAGGAAGTAAACCAGGCAAGCAGGGGAAGGGATAGGAGTATTCACTTTTTACTGTATATATTCTTATTCCTTTAAAATTTTGAACATGTGCATATATTACTGACTCGAGAACAATTAATTTTTGTAAGTAAAGCTTTCTATCACTGGAAAACCAGTATCATATACCATAAGTAAAAGATTTATAAAAAGATGTGTTTAAAAATACACACATACATACTGTTATTAAATTCTAGCCAGATACTGTTGCTTGTAGGCGCTGAGCTTATAACACCAAGAGCTCCCAGCACCCGCCAGAGACTTCTTAATGTAATCAGAAAGATCTAAAGATCCTGAGGTCAACATCCCTAAGGTCGTATCTATAAACACATAAAGTCTTCTCCGATGCCACTCTAGATCTGCACCTCCCCTGTTAGGAAACTTGCTGAGAGGCTGCCTTTGATCCTACAAGTTAAGACAATCCAAAGAAGATGAGCACAGAAGATACAGGCAGGTACCCAGGTACGTCTGTTAGGTGGGCATAATATATTCTGTTAATGAAGTTTCATCCTTCCATAAGACTGGTGGAGAAACCATGGAACCGTCCTCACAGCACAGTGAGCCACAGTCAGGCCTAATAGGAAGCAACTCCCAAAACTCTTAAGTCTGCCTGCACCAAAACCTTCACAGATACCTGTGAAGATCGTCAAAAAGGCAAGTAAAGGGTGAAAGATATGCAAGAGTTCTCTGCACTGTTCTTATAACTTCTAAGTTTTAAATTATTCAAAATAAAAAGTTTAAAAAAGAAAATAAAATAGATGATTATAAGTCAGGGAGATAGGGAAAGTAGAAAAGAGAATTTTAACATTTATTGAGTTCCTAAGGATATGCCAGGCAGGAAGGAAACGTTTACTGTTACTATTCATACCATCCAAGCGAAGAGGCTGAGACCTAGAAGACATGTGAAGTGACTTGCCCGCAGGTAGCAAACGAGAGGACTGGCCTAGAACCCGGAGCTATGCTGTCCACATTCAGCAACTCTGTCAGTGTCCCAGAGCCTGCGTGCCTGCCACGCTGCCGAGGGAGGAGGAGTTAAGGAGATGAGCAATGTCAGAGGTCATCTGCAATAGAAGCATGAAGGAGCTCAAGTGGATCTGTAAGAGAGCTTCCTAAGAGGAAAGGCCACTAAAGATGTAAACGGGATAACTGGAGACATGATTAAAGAGCTGGCCCCACTTCAGGGAGGAAGTGAATCAAAGCAGGGTGTCCCATCTATGCACCACCTTAATGATTTCTGCAATGACCATGGCCACTCCTTTTACTGTTATTTACTGATATGGTTTTTAAATTGAATCATTTTTTGAACTCAAATACATTTGTATTAAAAAGAACTTTACATGACAATAAATGTAACATCATTAAACTTGCCATAAGTAAAAATTAACAATAAAGACAAATAAAACACCATGATTAAATGTCATCAGATGCTAAGTGGATAACATTGCCTGCTGAAGCACTAAGCCTGGGGCCTGCTTTCTCTGCTAAACAGGGGTCAACAAGAGATAGGGAAAGACACAATCACACTAAATCGAGGGACTGGATGAGGACTGGAAAAGGTATGACCTTCTGACCTTGCTAAGACAGAGTATTAATCATGTGCCAGGCAGCAATGGGTACCATTTCTGGGTCTGCAGTAGTGAGGGACCCACCAGGGTGGACGCCCCTCACATCTCCCTTTCTCAGAAGGATTAGAGGCAGACAAAGAGCCAAGGTTTCCAAGCCCCCATCAGGACCAAGGGGCCAAAGGGGCCATGGTCACTGATGCCTCCTTCCAGATGGAAGCAGACATGCAGGCTGTGCAGGGCCACAGGGCTCCCAATCTGACCAGGCAGTGTTGTCTTTTTCCTTCTTTAAGCTACCATGTCATAGTCTATCTGGGGTAATCTTTTTAGCTGACTTTGCACAAAAGTACAATTCCTGTTCAAGAGTAGTGAAAAGGAATAGAAAATGGAATGTGAAATGTAGAAATAAAATAATTGTGGGCCATGAGCTGTAATTTGATTTCATGCTTTACAAGGAAATGAAAGAAGGCTTCCTTAAAATGTATGGTTTCTGCTCTCTTCACCCCCTCCCAATCCCCTTCCCCCCTTTTAACCATTTTAGGATTTCCTCTAGCACAGAAGAGAAAATAGGATTGTGGAAAATGTTCAGTTCTCAAGTGTCACTACCACTCAGGGCAAGCTCGATTTTAATGTGAACTTCCCATTCTGGGTAAGAGGAAATTCTTCAATTAATAAACCGGGTGTGCGGAGGCCAGTCTTTAAGGTTTAATCAATTTCATCTGTACTTAGGATAAAAAGACTGACTATTCTTTTTTTTCTCGTTTTCCTTCTTTAAAAAAAATAATAAAATGAATGTTTTATTTTAAATTCTTTGAGGTTCATATCTCCTGTTTCAGGAAATATTGTCTATTTCATGCAGTGAGTATGAAAACTACCCCCCACCATCACCTTTTTTACTTTTGCTCAGAATCTTTATTCAAAAATAACTAAATTATCCTCTGCCCTCATATACTATAACAGCTTGGGAGATGATACGAGTTACATGGGATTTTGGCAGACTCCTTGGGGGGTGGGGTGGGTAGGAGGGGAAGAGAGAGACAAATCATCAAATATGGATACATGAACTTCTTTTGGATAAAAAAGTAAGAGGTAGACATGGGAATATGAATTATAAAGAAAACCTGGGCTAAGATGGCCTGAGCACACGTCACCATCAGTGGTGTCTGAGGCCCAAACATAAACCCACCCGGGAAGAGACCCTGCCGGGTATCATCAGGCCCCTCACAGTTCTCTCGTTCAGGGGTGGACACCAGAGCATAGATCAGAATCAGATTCTCTGACCAGTCAGGAATAAAAGGACTTTACAGGGGACAGAAACTGCCTGGACTGTCTGTCACATGGTCACCAGTGTAGACACTCTCAGATGCCTCAGATCTTGAGAAGGGATTGTAACCAGGCCCCATAGTCAAGGATAAGAACACAAGCTTTGAGGAAGGTCAGCTCCACTCTGAATCCCGGCTCTACTTACCACCTATGTGATCTTTCACAAAATGCCAGAACTCTCTGGGCCTGTTCCTCATCTACAAAATGGAGATATAAGTACTACTGACCTTTGCAAAGTTATAAGATTGCTTCTAGCACAGATGGTCCATGATCTATAGCAACAGGAGGGCCAGGGTTGTGGAGACCTGGTCTTCCACTTCTTTTATCAAGGTAACTTAGAGAAAATGCTTTTTTTAAGCCAATATTTTTCAAGAAAGCTCTGTAATTTGGGGGAGGAGGGTCCTATCAATGTGATTTCCATGGTGAAAATATGCAAGACAACCTCATCCTTCATAACAATGGCTACCAATTACCTAAGGTCTCGACTTGGCTGGCCACAGTGCCAGACAACAGCACCTCCTGGTATGAGAAATCTGAGGCTCAGAAAAGTCAGAAACAGAGCTCAGCACAAAGAAAGTGCCCGCGGAGTGATGGAGCAGAGGCAAGGAGCAGGCAGGGAAAGGAGAGAGGGGCAGAGAGGCACGAGAGGAGGGGAAGGAGGACCCTATAGCTAGGAACCAAACTTGGCTCTGTCTGATCTGAGGCACATTTCTGTTCCAAGTCACCTCCCTAAAGGGCCACTCAAGAGGACTTCTCTTGAAAACAGCACTCTGTAATGCCCATGGGACACCTTAGAGGAAACTTCCCCAAGAACCTTTCCTCTCTAGGCAGATGTACAGGCTATTTCAGAGTGGGAGGGCAGGGAGACAGGCTGGATTCACTTCAGCTTCCGCTATCTGCACGCTGAGCGAGGTCTGCCCAGTGGCCTTTAGCTCTCTGAGCTTTAGTCTCTTCCACCTGTAAAACTGGGATCACGTCTTATTGGCAGGGAACTGTGAGGCTCACAGATAATGCTTATAAACCTCACCTAAGATCTGGAACACAGCAGGTGCTTCACCATGGAAGTCGTAATTACTAGTATTCCTGGACCTGAGTTTCCATCTCCAGGACAAATTCTAGTATCTGACAAAAGCCTGTCCTAAAACAAAGGAAGTGAGGCCTTTGGGCATCTCACATGAGCTGGGCATACGCCAAAGTGCCAGAAACAGGAATGGAAACTCCTGAGCTCCATCTGGAGGGGACAATCTCTCTTCAGCTCCAGCCCACCATGGCCAGATAGGAATGAGGCTGGAATAGCCAAAAAATCTTCTGATTTTTCAAGAGAAGCCAAAAATCTGGACCATTACATAAAATCTGCCAATTTTTAAATGTTGACAACCAATTCAAAAAAAAAATGTTTAAACAGTATGGCCCAAACAAAACATGTCCATGGGCCAAGACTGGCCTGCAGTTCCACAGTGTGAGATCTCTGGAGTTCTCTCTAGAAAGGAAAGTTGGAAGAAACAGGATAAACATCCAGCTTCTTTGGCCTCTTCCTATTTGAGTCAGAAGAGTGCTCCAGAATCAGTATGCTGAGCTGGCAAAGAGTCAAGCTGACAGTCCAATCCCCCCTGCTCCTATGAGCCACATCTGTCCTTGACCGGGGTGGGGAAGATGGGAGCTAGGAAGGGTCTTCCTGAAAGAAAAGATGAGTAGGCTTTCTAATGGCACAAGTCTGACACAGGCCTGGGAAGCAGACAAAGCTCAGCTCAGACCCTGGCTCTCCAGCTGGGCCATCAGGAGAGCATGTTCTCCATAGCTCCAATTTCTCCCAGTGTCGATGAGGGGCTGGTGCAAGGCCCATCCCAAGAATCATTCCTCAACACTCTGGACCCAGTGAAAGTGTTACAGGACACTGATGTATCAAGACAGGGGTGACAGAACCAGTGCCTACTTCACAGGGCTACTTCATGAGGACTGAAGGAGTTCATGTGTGTCTGACATATTTTCTCTCTAGGTGGGTTTTTTTTTTTTTCCCCTACAGCTTAAAGCACAGATTTCTATACTGAGTCTCAATATAACCTTAGTTATAGTTGGTAGAAAGTCAAAAAATAACCTAAGACAATGATTTCCCTGGATAAATGAAGCAGGGAAGCCTCAGAGATGCCAGGCTAGAACTTCCTCTAAGACAGAATTACCCTCACCAAGTCCTTGATAAAAGCCCTATCCACAGGAAATGCACATTGTCCTTACAGCAAATATTTGACTCAGTATTTACTATGAGCTGGGCACTGTTCTAAGCCTTTTCACACACGAGTTCATTGAATTCAGTCCTGGGATGCAGGTGCTGAAACCAACAGCCCCGTTTTGCAGATGAACACAAGTACCGCTTGCCTCAAACCAAAGAGCCAGTATGTGCAGGGGCAGAATCAGATGCCAGGTGCTCTTAGCCCAGGGCCTAGATTTCTTAATGCTATGTTACCCTCTGTGGAGAAGAGAGCAAGGGTCACGGGAGGGCAAGCCTCCCTGAGGAACAAGGAGCAGGGCAGCAGGGGTCAGACCTCCCCTGTGCCACCTGACCTCTCCAGCCCCACACCCACCACTCCCATCTCCTCACACTCCAGCCTGAAGCTTCACTTCTCTCAGCCTGAAGCTTAGCCGTGCTCTGTGTCACCCCAGGTCCTTGGCCATGACCACGTACCTGAAGTATTCTTTCTACCCTGTCCCTTTTCCTGACACCTTACCCTCCAAATTTAAACTTAGACATCACCTGTTGAGTATTTTCCAGGCTCTCCCTGGTCTGGATGAAGTGAGCACTCCCTTAGCTCCCCACACTGACCCCAGACAGCACTGCTCAGTGACTGCCCTGTCCCCCTGGCAGCCTCCCCACTGGAATAGGGACTTGCACTGCCTTTTCCTACAGAATCTCCTGCACCCAGCAGCACAGAGTAGGTGCTCAACAAATGCTTATAGAGCCCATGGAAGCACTGAGAGGCCAAAGAGAACTAAAATTCCTTAGAATATCTCCTCCATATTCCTCAGTGGTGACAGCTAACACTCAAAAAAGATTGTGTGTGTGTGTGTCTGTATTTGTTCAGAAACAGGAAAAAAGAGAGAAAAGTTGAGTGATTGAAGTAGACATGCCAAGGACAGGATCATAAATCATAGGATCAGGTGGCCCCAGGGGCCACCAAGGGCTGTATCTACTCAGAGAGGACCCGAATCAATCTGAATGAGGGGAGGATAGGTCCTCACTTGTCTACTTTACAGATGAAGAAAGTGAGCTCAGGGTGACAAAGAAACTCTCATGCAAGGTCACGTTGCCAACAAAGGCAAAACTAGGACTTAAACTGAGCCTTAATACTTCCCTGGCCCAGACACTGGCCTCCTCTATCATGGGAACAGGGTCCAACCTCACAAGGCATCTGAGGCAGTGCCACTCTCACCAACTGTTGAACTAGGTTCTAAAAACAACAGTTATCACCGTGGCCTCAGACACAAACATGCCCTGTAGAAATGGGTCCCCAGGTGGTAGAGGGGCCCTCCGCTGGACCAGAGGAACCACACAGGACATTCTTGACTTCTCCCTGCTGGATGTGCTGGAAGAGCAAGGGCTGCCCAGCTCTGAGCCTGACTCAGGCCTGTCAGTGAAGCATCCTGGGGTACAGGGTCACAGAGTCCAAGAGAGTGGACTTAAGAAACTATTAACTAAAAAAAAAAAAAAAGTTTAAAAACTATTTACTAAGAGAACAAGAGAGAAAGGAAGGAAGGAAGGAGAAAGAAGGGGGATGGGAAGGGAAGGGGATGGAAAGGGAGAAAGGAAAAGAAAAGGACAGAAAAAAGAAAGAAAGGGGTGGAGGAGGAATTTACCATAAAAAGTAAGTAAAATCAGCAGAATTCCTTCATGAAAAGGGTGGAATTAGCATAAATGCTCAGCTGCCAAGTGCGGCCATTGAAGCAAGCAATGTAAATGAGTTCAAGATACAATTAGACATTTTTCTGGATGGAGGCAGAGGGACTGAGGAAGGCATGGCCGGTCACATTACAAAAGGAGCAGCAAGAACACATTTCACTGTGAGCAGCCTGGAGAACCCACCATGCCCTGCAAGCCCCTCGGAGCAACCAGAAAGACAGACCTGCATAGGAGACATGCCAAGGCCGGGAAGCCCCTGCTGGGGGTAATGGGGAGCTGGTGTCCCAGGCAAGGATCACCACCTTGAAGGGGCGTTTCCTCCCCACCATTAATTTCCTAAGATGCCTCATACAGTATTTGCAAATCAGCTACCCAAGCACCAGACTGATAACAGGCACAGAATAAAGGGCTAGTTCTGTGCTGCTCTGCACATTATGTAAGGCAGTCCCTACACTGGGCCCTGTCCTCAAGGAGCTCACAGTCTGCTGGGGGAGACACAAGCACACAGAGATAACATCAATATGGTGAAGCACATAAAAGTAAAATGAGAAGTTTCTGCTAAGCAAGCATGGAAGATGGGAATTTAGCCACCAAAGGGAAGAGGGAGGGTGCTACGGGAAGAGGACACAGCAGGATGCTACAGAAGCCCCAGCTGCCAGCAGTGCACAGAGGATGCTGAGCACGCAGTTCTTAGGACCTTTGGGGAGATCGCCAAATCACCTCAAGCTTTGTTAAAAAAGGACGGAATGACCAAAGCCACCAGCCGCTGGCCCATGGACCAGGTATGACTCAACAGCAACAACTCAGGACAGCTGTTCCCAATCTTCTCAAGAGCCAAGCACATGTGGCCCACCCAAGGAACAGAAAATGCCAGGTCCTTGTGAAGGACACAATTTATCAGGCCCTTTCTAACCCAAATGGCCCTGATGTCCTGCCTTTCATGGCTGTCTGGCTATGTCCAGCTCCTGGGCCCTGGGCCTCTCTCTGTGGCACTCATTTCCTTCAGGGTGAAATAAATGTTTACTCCTAGTCACTCTAACAGGACCACAAAACATTTCCTCTGTGTTCTCAGTCTAGTCTTTGGCAATGAGCATTTCCATGGCCCCCGAGCTCTTGCTCTAACATTCCTGCATTTCCGAAGAGTCAGAACAATTGAGTCCCTTGACTTGAAATTAGAGACGATGTGTAACACTCTGAGAAGAAAGTGAGGCACCTTCTTGTGTGCTCAGCACTCTCCTCTCAGTATCATCAAAACAGACCCAGTGAGGAGATAAGAGGACACAGGGCGAGTGCTCAGCAGTGTCCTTTCCTTCTCTCCAAAGCCTACGGAGGCTCAAAACTAGGGCTCTGTCAGCTCTGAAGCCCAGCCTTGTAAATACTGGATGGCCAGCCAGAGAGGAAATGGATATGGGGGAGGTCTTGGGGCTAGGGGTTGGTGTGTGAGAAATAGAGAGGTGGCTAGTGCTGACTTTCAACCTACGAGCTCTCAGAGGGAAATGACATTAAGCTTGACAACCACTAAGTGCCAGGCACTGTGCTGGAGATGCACACACCTGTATTTACATAATCTTTACAACCTGCAAAGTAAACACTGTAATTTCATCTTCCAAAGGTAAAACCCAGAGAAGTCAATTCACAGACCCCAAACACAAAGCTCTGGCAGAGCTAAGCTCCCAAAGGCATCATCCTCTGTAACCTTTCAGGATGCCCTGTAGCCATGTGTCCTCACTGGACGAGCCTTGCCACTGCCCTTGCCCCATACCAGAAGAAGCTCCTAAGAACAGACATAAAACCAAAGAAGAAACCACAATGGCCTCACCATGGTATCCAGCTCTGTCTTCCAGAGATCTGCCCGGGCTGGTAGGAGGTCTCCTGGAGCCCCACCCATCTCCCATGTGCCTCTCCTAGCTTCAGCCCCTATGTCCCTGGGGCAAAGCTTTAGGTTGAAATCAGATGCTTCATCCTACTGGGGATAAACATGCCCAGATAATTGAGCATAATGCATAAAAAACAAATCTCACTAAGAGAGGTGTGGATTCAAATATCAACACTAGGGTCTTACCTGAGAAGGCCACTTATCTCTCTGACCTCTCTGAGCTTGTCACCAGTAACAAGGACCTAGAGATACATATGTTCTTATATCCTTCTGGGGGTTGGGAATGAGGAACCATATTTGAAGATCATTTTTCAGGAAAATTGGGAAAAACAAGTATCCCATGTACTCAACACTAATATAAAACCAGCACATAAACACCTACATACCCATCCAAAAGAAAAACACAAGGATAGTGTAGCGGGGCGGCGGGAGGAAGGACAACTGGTGGGCACAATGTAAAGGTGTTCAGCACGTCCCTGGGTGAAGGAAGGGCTCAACCACAACGTGAACTTTACTTTAGAAATGAAAATAATGTAACCTAAACATCTGTACCCTCATATTAATCTGAAAATTTAAAAAATTGGGAAAATTCTGAAAATGAATATGGCATTCGATAACAAGGAATTATTATTGTGATAACACTGACTTATGCAAGAAAACGTCTATTTTTTTTTTTTTAGATACATACACAAATATCCAGAGGAAAAATGACTTGAGATCTCATGAGTTTGCTTTAAAATACTTTGACAAAGACAAAAAATGTGGGGTGGGGGAAGACAGATGAAAACACATGGCAAAATCCCATTAACTATTCAATCTGCCTGATAGGTATAGGATGGTTTGTTCTATCTTGGGTATGTTCAAAATGTTTTATTAAAATACACAAAGACAGAAAAAAACTCCTTCAAGACAGATCTAACAATAAAAAAATGAATCCAAGTAAGAACCTAGAGATGAAGAAGCATGCATAAAAATAGCTGAGGGTAACCACAGAAGCCATTTACATGTACAGGGTGTCCCAAAGATCTCCCATGAAGTCGCCACACATAAGTACATGTAAATGTACTTTCATTTACAAAATAAACATTACAAACTTTTGGACAGCGCCTGTGGCTCAAAGGAGTAGGGCGCCAGCCCTATATACTGGAGGTGGCAGGTTCAAACCCGGCCCCAGCCAAAAAAAAAAAAAAAAAAACTGTAAACATTACAAACTTTTATAAAATACTTACAAAATACTCTATGTGTTGACCACCTCTTTGTAAAACTGTTGTAATGAATATTTTGTAAATGAAGATACATCTAGCTACAATTTCCCATTCTCCCTATGCATGGAGACTTCATGGATGACCTCTGGGATAACCTGTAGAATTAACCAAAAACCTATGATATTTATTCTTCCATTAAAATTATGTGCCTCTTCCATGCCAGTTGAATTTATTGTCATGCTTGAAAGAACAGATATATACAATGAAGATGATTTCACTAAAACTGAATGAGAAAATAACTCTGAAGCAGAATAACTAAAGACAGGAGAAGAAGGAGTCACAGCCTAGTGCTTCATTCTTCAAGTCAGTAGCTTAAGAAATCCAGGCTTCAGCAAGTTTACTACATTGAAAAGTAACCATCAGAAGAACAATTATTAGCTCTAAGGTAAAAGCAAAAAACAAAACACCGTAGAGACTGATACCAATTAAAAGAGAGAGGAGAGAGAAGATCACATATAAAATAACAGAAACAAAGTAGAGAACAAGAAAGCATAGAAAACATTTTTTAAAAATAGAACATATGACAAAAGACCAAACACGTAATAAAAAAACATATTTTTTAAGACTTTGGAATAAAAAAAATAAGAAGTTAATTGATGACTCTCTACTGAACCTCAGAGTCAAAGCATTCTATCACAGTCATACTCTTATTTGACAATGTGAAATAATTGTTACTTTCTTTGCATCACTATTATTATTATTGCTTAACACTTCATTGCAGCAATCGTCTGATTTCTTTTCTGAATGTATTTATCTTCATTCATTCTTTACAATGTTTTTGTTTCTAGTTCTTATCTTTAACATTGTTATTGTTGGTAAATTTTAAGCCTTTTTAATTCTGTGAAGGCAAAAAGTGGAAACCTAATAATCACATGTACACGTAAAAATTTAAAAATTTAAAAAAATAAAAAAACATAATAGGGGTAAACCGACCTATTAACACAATGAGGTTTTAAAAATACAAACTATAATTCTATTTTGACATCTCTAATGTTATTTCAAGTGATAGCTTCTTTTCCTTTTTCCTTAGCTTGATTTTCTGATTTCTGATTTCTGATTTCTGACAGTGCACTCACATGTGCATGACATCTCATGACTGCTTTCTGCGGGCAAGATGATGGTCTACACACTTTACAAAGATGATCATACAACACCCTGTATTATTACTGGTAAATTTTCCATTTCATTGGTGAAGATGCTGAGGTCCAGAGAGGTCATGATCACTTAACTTTTTAGTCTTTTAGTCTAGTAATAAAAGCATAATTTTGTACATAAACTTTAGAGAGTAACTGGTGGCATGTATCACAAACTGTGTAGTATAATTCAATTCTGATTTCTGATGCTAAGCTCTTGGAGTTAATGTCAGACCACATGTTAAGAGTGTGGTGCCCAATAAGACTGCTTCCACTTCAGACAGCACCCATGAGTATAGGGGTCTCCAGGCCACCTGCACTTCTGACCAACTGGCTGCAAATCTGGCCAGAGACGGGGGTTCCTACAACTTCCTCAGGTTAGATAATTCACTAGAACAACTCACAGAACTCAATAAGTGGTATACTTAACATTACAGTTTTATTAATCAGGACTAGCCAAATGAAAAGACACATAGGACAAGGCCTGGGAGGGTCCTAGAGACAGAGCCTCAGTGCCCCTCCCTATAGAGTCAAGGAATGTCACCCTCTGACCACATTAATGTATTCACCAATCAGGAAGAGCCTCAAGCCTCAGTATCCAGAGTTTTTATCCAGGTTTTAATGAATAGGAACATCTGATTAAATTACTAGCCATGAGAATGAACTCAATCTCCAGTCAACTTCTCCTGCCCAGAAGTCAGGTGGTCAGGCTGGAATCATACGGCTGAAAGCCCCAAGCCTCTAATCACATGGTTGGTCTTTTGGGGCATCACCAGTACCTGTCCCAAGTCACCCTCTCATCATAAACCCAGGGGTGGTCCAAGGGCCCATTATGAACAACCCTCCTATAACTTGGGAAATCCAAGGGTTTTAGATGCTCCATCCCAGAACCTGGGGCAAAGACCAGACAAATTCCTTATGATATAACAAGGATAAAAAATGTTCACATATGCCTATCCCTGCTTCCCCCACAAAATACAGTAGAACCTCTATAAGTTGACCGCTCAAGGTACTAACAAACTGGTCGACATACAGAGGTGGTCAACACAAGGAACTAAGCTTACTGTGCTGATATGTACATGTGGTGCATGTTTAGTCTATGAAAATTAGGTCAACTGAAGGAGGTGGTCAGTGTAGGGAAGTGGTCAACTAGGGAGGTTCTATTACATAAATCCTCACCCATCCATCCAATCATCTCATTTCTTGTTATCTGCTCTACAGAATATTCTGAAATACAGATGGTTATCATTCTGTGATTAAAGTAGGTGACCTTGTATATAATACACATACTCAAGAGAAGTGAATAAACAAAAGTAGGGCAGAGCAAGACAATGGAAGACTACAGAGCCATTAAATATATTTTCAAAGAATGTTTAATTATGATATCGAACAAAGTTCATGGTTCAAAAATTTTCTTAAAATCAGCATGTAGGGGCGGCTCCTGTGGCTCAAAGAGTAAGGCGCCAGACCCATATGCTAGAGGTGGTGGGTTCAAACCCAGCCCTGGCCAAATAAAAATGGAAAAAAAAAAATAAGTTAAAAAAAAAATGTAATTAAAAATCAGCATGTAGGACATCATTATGACAATAGAAACATTTTCACAGAAACCAACACGACTTGGCAAAAAGAGCAAGGTCCTGCACTCAGGTGTCTGGGATCCCACCGCAGGTGCAGCTGTCCCAGGGCAGGGGCTGAAACTCTACGAGGTGTAGGGAGATGGACGGGTCCCAAGTCCAGATCTCTTTGTTCCTGCTTTGGGGCTTGGCCTCCTGCAAGCTCAGGAGGGAGAGATGTGGGACTCTCTTGGACACAATGAGGATGGTGTCCTGCCCCAAGGTGTCCTGGAGCGACTTTTCAGGTAGAGAAGGTAAGACACCAAGAGCCAAGCTTCATCGATTGAATACTTCCCAGACTTGGAATAGAAACTGGCTCAGCACCTGTGGCTCAAGTGGCTAAGGCGCCAGCCACATACACCTAAGGTGGCGG